>NW_026642851.1:600000-907500 GCF_028554395.1 Pezoporus wallicus | reverse complement strand
TCTTTGCCACATTAGCCACCACAGCACCAGTTCTGCCCTGGGCTTGCAACAAACAGGTCCTCGGTTAGACTGTGGCACTGGTGTCCAGGCTGAAAAGAGCATGAGCTTCACTCAGCAGCTACCATGCTGCCAGGGACATGTGGGACAACAGTTGCAGGTCAGTAGCAGAAAAGAGGGAGTTAGAGACACGTTTCCCAAACCAATTCCACCTTCTATTTACTGCTTGAGCAATGGAATGTCCAAGTGCATCCCTCTTCACCAGAGAAGAACTTAGGCTGGAAGGTACACCTGGAGGTCATCCAGTCCAGCCTTTCTCAATGCTAGGGTAACTTCACAGTCAGATCAGGGGACAGCAAGCACGCTCTGCACTTCTGAGCCATGGATAGCCTGAGAGTACATACTCTCATGCTTTTCAAACAGTTATTTACATATCATTACATGGAGGGGGATCATCTTCTACAGCAAAGATTCTTCCAGCAGGCTGACTGGGACACTGTAGCTTCTGATCATGGAATCAAAGCTGAAGCACCTCTCAAAACTTTTCTCCAAGTCCCAGACTTTTTTTTTTCCTCCAAAAAATTATCACCTTCTGCATGCAATCCTGAGTTACAATTCTGCCTTTAGCTTTTAACCTGCCTTGCTCTACTTGTTTACTCCTCCAATGCCTTTCAGATTCTCAAAAGGTGGGATTCTCTCTCCCAGTCTGAGACCCATCTAGTGCAAGTACTGGTCCTCAGTACTGGCCATGGAACTGAGGGCAACTTGAAGAAATGTTTTCATCTGTAGGTGTTTTTTATATTTTGGTGACCCTTACCAGCATTTTCCTCCCTCAATAAGCCAGCTCCCCCTCTCCCTTTCTTCCAGAGTTGTCTTCTAGGACACAAAAGATATTGTCTACATACAGGACTGCATGTGGCTGCTTCATGAGGATATTCATGCTTTAATTCTGTTGCCACCTTCTGCTCCTCTGGCACAGATGTCACATCTTTTTCCACAGCTTTTGGGAGTACATGGGGAGTATGGCATTTGGTGAAGATCCTTGGAGACAAAAAGACCCGGAATTGCTTGCAGTGTCACAGCCTCTGTTCTCCAGGCACAGCTACAGAAACAATTACAGACTCACCTCTATTTAAGAGAAGGCACCAAATAATTTTATGCATGTTTTGATTTCAAGAGGATTAAAGTGGCGCTTATGCATGCTCTGGACTGGGGATGCTCTCCTTATCACTGCTTTACTTCCTTGAAAAGTCACACCAAAACAATTTGTTCTCTAAAAAGACATAGAAGAGACAAAATGGCTTTAAAGTAGAAGTAATGATGATAGAGATGGCAAAATTAGTCTAAACCTTAGCTAATATGTTTATTGATGTTTTAAAGAGAAAAGACTTTTATTCACCTGATGTTTGTTTTGCATGTTGTACACTTGACTGTATGTTTAGACCTTGGCTGTATGTTAATAAAAAAGTTGTAATAAAATCACAGTCTGTCAGAGACAAACCTTTGCTTTCATAAAGTTAGTAAAAAAAAATACAGTATAGACTTCGGCTCAGAAAGCAAATGCTGTCATGTTCCATTTTTCTTCAGCAAAATATCAAGGGAAAAGTATAAAAAGTGGAGAAAACCACTAATGTTTAATGAAATACTCAAGAACATACAAAAAACAGAATACATAATGTGTCCTGAGGTAATAGACCTCAGATCTATGAGTAATATTTTTATCTTTGATGTGTCCAAATATATTTAACATGTTTCTCTTCATTTGCTGCACAAAAAGTGGGGTAAGTTACACAGACTTTGAAATACCATAACTAGTATTTTTATGAATTATATATCAGCACATTCATAAGGAAAGACGTGAACATTTTATGAGCTCAAACTATCTTCGTCCTAAGATAGGGAGGAAACTGTCCACCTCTCAGGTTTTCATCTGGAGCATGTTTATTCAACATACTTCCTTACAGTAGACATCTTTAGTTTGGCATAAATCTTACATTATCCTAATATTATGAACAATTTTACTTGAAAATGGATTAGAAGTGATGCAATAGGAGATATATCAGAGGTACCAATATATCTGCAAAGCTTACCAGCACATGTTAAGAGCATCATCTTTTAGTCTAGTTGCACTAACTAGAGCTTTGCCTGAAGATTGGTGCCTTCATCCTTCCTTTCTAAACATAAGAATATATTACTCAGCAATACGCATAGCAGTTTATGCATTGCCCAGTGAATGCACATCAATTATAGCTGATCCAAATGTAACCTACCTCTCAAATTAGTTAAAGTGAGTGGCACCAATCCTGTCAGCCCTCTGGCAGAGTGGTTGTGGATCTCTGCTTTCAGAGAAAAACAAACAGCTGATGAGATGCCTAACTTGAAGATGGGCAGGATAAGAGGTTCACACTTTTTATTGACTAACCCCAGATAGTCTCACTCTTTGAGCACTGGATGTTTGAACTCCATTTTCAAACATCTGATTCTTCCTGGTGTTTGTCAGAAGTAGGAACTTGGATTTCATTCCTTTAGGTGCTATACTGAGCAGCTAAAACTTAAATATTGACATCCTTAGTTTTTATGTACCTAAATCCTGTCAAAAAATTAATAGAATTTAGTAATTGAATATGAAAATAACAGGAAGACTTCTCTTCCACAATTTGGAATACATCCAATGTGTGTGATATGGTTCCACCACTTGGAGGTAAGCACCATGCCACCTGAATTATGTTTAACTGAATAGCCATTCCTTCCTCACATTCCTAGCTGTGGACAAGCAGTGCTGCCTGCTCACTGCACAGCCAATGCACCCAGTTATGTGTGCAGCTGAGGGTGCAGAAAGCCAAGCAGACTTGCAAGTTGGTAGGTTCTGTGGGAGTTAGCACAGCTGGAGATTTGCTCATCGCTTCTGTCAGAATTCGCTGCTCTAGGTGTCCTGGGAAAATGAGCTGTCTGGGTAACCATTCAGGGTGCTCTTCAATAATCAACACAAACTACCAAGAATATTTGCATGCACATACTACAGTGCACCTGTGAGGGCACTGGCAAAGAGGCAGAGCACAGACCTTAATGGCCAGTGTGAGATAAGTCCTTGTGCATCTTCTGATCAGCTAAAATATGACAACTTTGCCTTGACCGGATAATGCTATGAACCAAGATGAGACCCATCTCTATTGCTGAAAGCGAGAAGAAAGGGGAGGACTTCAGCAGAAAGTGAGATGCCTGCTTGAGTGTTCGTGCCCTCTGTAAGTGTGGCTGGGCTGTGGGCCAAAACAGGTTTTAGACTTGGGAATGACACAGTCCTCTGCTATGTGAAGCCTTGAAGTGATGAAAGCTTTTGTTTCTAGCCAAGTGATGAGCCAGTGATGTTTTCTTACAGGTATACCTAGAAGACTCTATTTCTTACCTTGATTTCAGTACTTCTTATTTTATACCTCAGACTTACAAAGAATTAATTTTCCTTTTAAGACTGGCTGAATTACGCATAGGGCTGCAATTGGCAAGTGTCTCAGGGCAGTCCAGTAATCTCATTTCAGAGGAATGCAAGGCCAGTAGAAGTGAGAACTCTCTCAAAGGCATAGGTGCTTCCAGCTTAACATCCCATTTACCCTTGCTTGTTGGTCTCCATTGACCAGAGGGAGAATCTGGGAGCAAGTCATTATAGTGGGCGAGAAGTGAATGTATGGAAAGACAGCATTGGAAAGAGGCTTCTTACAGAGATCTGACTTTCAGGGCACCACAGGGCACAGCAGCCAGGTCCCAAACACTGAACAGAGTCCCTCTTCCTTAGCCCAACCCAAAGCTGTGTGATGCTCTTGCTCTGTCCTGCAGCCCTTCACAAACACTCTCCAGCTTTCATCATGCACATCAAAAGGAATTCTAGAAGAAAGAGATGCAAATAATCTAAACATAAATCCCAGCATCTCAGGGACTTTGTATTAGGCTGTGGGGGCTGGGGGGGGAGAGAAGGCTTCTTGGATTCCTTGGCCATGGTGGTGATCCCTCAAGACTTCTGTAAGAAGGTGTCTCCCCTCACAGCTTGTTACAGAATTTGTGTCAGATGTGGCAAAGTTTAAAAATTGCTCAAAAGTCAGCATGGAGTGAGTGAGAAAGGGTGACAGAGAGACAGCAAAACCAAGCAGACAAAACAGCCCCACATGAAAAGGCATCCACTAGCAACTCTGACACCTTCCTCCTCAGGACACACATTTGAATTCTGGCATAAAAAGTCCTTCCTGGGTTAGGCAGCTACTTTTGTAAAACTTCTGTGTAATAAATGATCCACATAAATTCATGTCACATTTTATCTCTCCAGCTGAATGATTTGGCAGGAAGCAACCTATTTAAAAATGAATTTGTCACAGACATGAGTTTAGAGCTTAAGAGATTAAAAAAAATACACATAAGATTCAAAAATGGAAGACAAATCAGCCACACCATAGAGAGATATTCTACTTCAAGTGATTATCAAAGCAGCACGAAAGGCTGTCCTTGCTACTTTCTCCCTTCCTCTGCTTTTTTTCTGCTTGAGGACCTGAACTTCTTAGGTCTCCCACTGATTTCATCCTCAGGCAATTTCTTTTTTCTTTATTTCACTTTTAACTCACAATATAAAATGCTGCATCCAACACTAAATTCATGGATGTTTGTTCAAAATATGCCAACTTGTTTTTACAAGTCATTGTACAGGTTTCATTTATGGGTTTAGAAGCAAGTCTCCTAAAAACTGTGGAAAGTCATAAGCAAAATTTTTGAGGACTTCGAAGACTTCTGGATGTGATGAACTTTTGTTGAAGGTATGTGAGGAAGGAGAGAGATGCACTGAGATGCAACAAGTGCAAATAATGAAGAAGGTAGTGTCAGGGATTTGTAAAAGCTGTTTAACATAACTATTAAAAAAATGGTAGTTGTAGTAATAGAATTTATTTAAATTTTGCTGAAATTATACTCTTTTATCCTGCTGATTTCTGAATCTATATTTGTAATGTACTGTTACTGAAAAATATTAATATTCAATGAATATATAACCATATAAATTATCTAGTTTCTAAAATAGGGCAAAAAAGAGGATGATTCATCAGTGTTTGATCCCAAGTTAAGAAACTTTCACTTAAGTGCAGATTGTAGCAGCCATGAGTAGCATGGGAGATTGGCAGATGACCCAGTGTGAAATAAGTCTCATCCTCCCTGGATGAGGTCTGGAAGTAGGTTCTGGAGGCAAGGCTGCCCAACTTCTTCCCCAGGAACTGAGGGCTGCTGTTGCACGTCACAGGGATAAAAGAAGAAGACTAAAGAGTGAATGGAACTGTTGTGTGTCTGTTGCTTTCCCAGATAACCAAGAAGCGCTGCTTCCATGGTGTGGGACTGAGGTTGTTCCTCCTCCAGCATGACCATCCTTCTCCACCACCACCTGTGACAGGAGCCAGCCAGTGCTCAGTGCAGTGAGGACAGGTTCTGGTGACAGGATGAGGTAGAAGATACTTGGGTGTTGAAAATAGGCCAAAGGCCTGGCTTTGAAGATCCATGTGCAAAATTTAATAAGACCAAGGCCAGTCTTCGAGGGGTCTCTGAGAAAAGATTGTCCTTCCTACAGAAAAGCTTTAGAGAAGGTGTGCAAGGGCTAGATTAAAGTCAGCTTTTTGCTTTAACCTGTCGATAACTAAATTTAAACCATCCCTTTATCCTCACAGGTCACTGTGAGGTACTTTTCAAATACACTTGCACAACTGAAGCAAAACACCTTAGAAAGTGAGCTCCAGATTCAGAAGCCTCAGTTTGAATCAAATCAACTCATTTATAAATATATTTGTAATCTAATAAGTATTCAGGAGACAAACAGGGTCTCTGTTTGCATCAGAACAAAGTGATGTCAGCAGTTTTCTTCCAAGAGTGATGAACTTAGTTAATCTGAGGCATCTGCTCCTTGGCTGCTCCGAGTCCTTTGCACTGCAATGGAAGTTCACATTGCAGATTTTTTCTGGTCAGGCACAAACCAGTGATGCTCACAGTCTGCCTCAGCTTCTGGAAATATTTTGTGCCACATCTTATGGCTGTCCCTGGCTGTTCAACTGATGATGGCAAATATGGAAAAGAATGGGTTCATAGTTGAAAGAAACAGACAGCATCTCTGCGAGGCTAATACTGTTCCATATTTGCTATTAAAATGTGTTGTTAGAATGTCATTCACTGATGGTTTCTTTGAATAAAAATGAGCAAATATCACATCTTTCATGTTTCTTGTGAAAACTGCTTGGAGAATTATGATAAGGCATCTCCAAGTAGCTGCAAGTCCAGATCTTCTCCCTTTTGTTTTGAATGAATACAGATCTAGAAATGCCACAAGGGCCCTTCTCCTCACCAGGTTCCCCCCAGCTCTTGCACACATAGCTTTGCGCAGCTTTGCTCCTGTCTCCCTGAGACCTCCAAATGGTTGAGAGTAAATGCCCTTTCTCGTCCAAGGACATGATCTCTCAAGTAGCTCAAGAAGTATTTATTCCTCTTGGAGCTGATTGCCTCTAGAGCTAGTAGGCTGGGAGGGTAGCCTTGCCTGCACTATTTGTTTACATGATATGTTTACATTCAGTATCTTAATACCCTGACATTTATCTTCCTTTCAGCTCATCCCACATCTCATCCATATGCTTAACTTCGTGTGGACAAAAGTGGTCCTCAGATCAGGGTTAAAGAAGCTTAGCCTAGGTAAGCGAGATGTAAGATGCCAGAACAGCAATGGGAGTGTAAAAGATGACAGGGATCAGAAGAGAGGGGAAACCCGTCAACTTTACAAAATAAGAACCAAAGACCAACATTGCGTTTCCAGCTCTTAGATCAGCCTTGCTTCTGCATATACCTGCCCAGGAAAGAACATTCCTGTGGCAAGAAAGAAAGGAGAACATCTCAATGCTCCCTTTCTTGCCTGCCTGCAAGCCCAATACAATTGAATCAATAACATCTGATTTCACAAGAAGAATAATCTCTTACTCTTTATGGATGGGGAGGAGAGAGGTATGCATGGTTATCACATATGCGTCACATGCATTAATGTGTACAAGCATATGCTCTGAAGATGTACACCTTCATTAAAGGAAAAATTGCGATGAAAAACCTGTAGTGTAATAGTGTAAAATTTAAAATATAGGTGAAAACGATTCATTAACCTGGCCATTTTAATTAGAAAATCAGAACGGTGGTGTGAGTTTTGCTAATTTTTCCAATGCCAATTGGATGTTTTGCTAATAAATAATCTTACAATGTCAAAATCAATCACTGTGTTACAAAGACTCCTCATCTGCGATCAAATTCATTCTCTTTCCCCTGGAGACATGTACCTATAAAAAATTTAAGAGGTCATCAATCACTGTCTCTCTTTCCAAACTTTGTAAAGTTGTATATTTGGAAAGAACATTTCCAGTGTTCTTGTCACAATAAAAATCAGAGCTGAGGTCTGGCATGTTTACAGACAGGATTGCTGTGCTCATGCAGGCTGCATCTCATCTGTAATGTTTGGAAGTTACATGAAATAACTGGTCTGGGTCTGTCTTTGTTATTTGTAGATCCCTAGCAAAGTGATGAAAAAGGAGATCTCAATACATGTGAGAATTGGGGTCTGGGTTTAAGTATGTAGCATATTATTGCATAGCATAAAGCTACTGAAGAACAATGCCAGATGCATTCATTTCATGTCAAGAGCTCTGAAACTGTGTATATTTGAACAATTCAGATTTGCATTCTGCACAAAATCTTACATGGTCACATGCAATTGGCTATTTTCCCATAGCACATTAGCTGTGTGTTGACGGTGTAAGAATCACTTGATAACAGTGTAGCACCCAATATATCCAATATTTTTACTGGAAAACAAAACATCATCATAAAATTCAAATAAACATTTCACAAGGATCATCATGCAGGATGTATCATATTAAACCCATCAAACCCACAATTCTCTCAGTTGTCTTTCATAGCCAATTTCTTCCCAAAGAGTGTTCCATTAGTGTTGAGATTCGGGCCACAATAAGCGCCTTTAATCAGCTCCTAAACCTTGATTAGGGAAATGTCTGGATAAGAACTGCAAAAGCACCTTTCTCTGTCACATCCACAGGAAATGTCAGCCCCTATTGGGTTACCTTGGGTCTAGTGATTTCTTTATTTATGAACAAAAATCTTCATGGTGGTTGTTAGAAATCACAGTCTGACCATAATAGGAGGGCAGGATCTGTGCCCTGGGTGTGGATAGAGCAGGGATATTCAACACAGACATCTTGTACCTGTGTGCTCTCTCACATACTTATTCACAAGGCGACTAGTAACTAGATAAAAAGCCGCTAATATCTTATGTCTGAGTCAGGGGCAATTTTTTGCCAAAGTGAGGGGTTTGTTTTTTGTTTGTGCATAAAGGACATTTAACCTGTTCCAGTGCACCCCTAGGGCAGGGGCAGGGCAGCACAAAAACAGGAGTTTGACCAGCTTCCAGGTCAAGATGTAGCTCTTGCTCCTTTATTTGAGCCTTCTACTTCCTCTTTATATATGTTTAAAAAAGCGAACTTAAAAAGTCTTCCTAGGAATCAGTGTTGCTCATTAGCCAAGAAATCTCACTTCCAGAAAAGTTCATAGCCTAATGTCTGGATATTGCAGGTCAAAGAAAGATTAAGCAGTCAATTTATTTTAGAAACTGAGAAAGAAAAATAAGCTTGACCTATTAGTCATTTTTTTCACTCCCACCCAAACTATTAGAACAGTCTGAAATGAAGTACTTGAATTCATTAAAATCTCTGATTAACAGAAAGGACTCCTTTTTAATTTTCCATCTCTTGGTCTCCCTAAAAAGCAAATCTCCATAATTTTACAGGTCAATCTATGATTACATCCATTTTGATATAATGCTGAATTACAGAACAAATAGGGCTTTTCATTTCAAATTCATCATACTTATAACGGACTCCTGGATGACCGAAATTATCTTCACAGGAAGCTGGGAGTTCTCAGGTTTTCTGTAAAATATAATCTTCATCAACACTCACAGGTTTGGCAAGCCCGGCATGATGTATCTGACCTTCTGCTCCATAGTCATTACAGTGAACAGAAATAGCATAATGAAAAAAAAACAACCCAAAACTACCAGAAAACAATTTTCCTTCAAGGGTTTTCAAAGTTCACACATCAAAGGGAATGCTGCAGAGCTGCAGAACAAAATGCTGATGGAATGGATTCCCAGAGTTGGCTGGCTTGTTGATGGAGAGAATGAGGGGCGTTCATGCTGTGCAAGGTCTCAGTAGGGGTGCCTAGAGTGGGAGCTTGGGCTATATGAAGTCCTTCACCAGGCTTCTCCAAACCACACTTTTTCTCAGCCACCCTCTCAAGCGGTCTGTGTTGACTTCAGAGGGACCCTCGGATCATTAGGCCACAATCTTATTTATGTGCAGAGTGTCTATAGACCTCCCAGTGTAGGGAAGCAGCTCATGCTTGGCTGTTCTTTGGATAATGCTTCAGGTCCTGAGGAGTATTTCTGGTCAACAGGAAGTCCTGGTATTAATTGTTCCTTTATTTAGCAAAGAAGGTGCCTGCCCCTCCCTGTGTGCACAGTTATATGCCAGTGAATGGTCCTCGCAGAGAAGGTTTACCACTGTGAGCAAGGCCACCTTAATGATAGCAACCTAAAGCAAGCAGGTACCAGCGAGATGATTGCAGCTCCTGAGCACTCCTTTCTCAAAAGAAGCACTCTTAGCTCCTGTTAAACTGCTCAGTGTCTGATTTAGGCTGTGGTACCACACACCATGACAACGCAGGTGCTGAGGGACAACCAAAGTTAACTGAGAAGACTCGCGCACAATTGACCTTGGAGAAAAAAACACGAAATAAAAGTGAAATGGAGGATAACCTCAATAGTTATCTGAGCAGAATGACAGCAGCAATGCAAGGCTGTCGTAGGGGAAGGATGAAGGCAGGGATGTGCTGCTGGAGAGACTGGCTCATTTCCACTGAAGGCATCAGCCCCATCAAAGCAGCCAGCCTGGCTGTGCGTGCCGGCTGCCTTGTGCCGATAGACCCTCAGCAAGAACACACACGAGTGCTCCCCTGCTCCCCAGAACTGCACCCGCTGCTCCCGCCACGCTCCCCCCTGACCTGTCTGGCAGGACCTCGCCCGGGCACGGCCGACAGGCCACTGCCTGGTCCGCCAGTCACCGCTCCCTGCTTTGGGCTGTCCCCGCTCACCCGACCCCTACCCACAGCTCGCCGCGGGAACTAGCTCTGCCTTCGGTGCAGGGACGCGGGGAGAAGCGAAAAGCGGTATCTGCATCCTTACATCCACATCTGCACCCTGTACCAGCACCCCCGCAGCCGCAGCCGTCGCCCGGGCGCGCCTTGGCACCGGCCGGGACGGGGCGGTGCCGGGGGCCCGGAGCTGCAGCAGGAGGGGAGGTGGACGGCACGGGACGGGGCAGGAAGGGACGGGACGGGGCGGGAAGGGACGCGACGGGACGGGACGGGACGGGACCGGCCACCCCGTGCTTCCGGCCCCGAGCAGCACCGGAGGCGCCGCGGGAGAGGGGGCGGGGGCCGCTCTGCGGGGCGGGGTCTGTCGCGGGGCTGGGACGATAAAACCGAGGGTAATTTCATTTAGGCAAATGAGGCTGCCTCGGCCCTCCCCGTCTCCAGGTATATAAAGTGGGGAGCGTACCCGCAGACGGCTAATGCGCACGGAGAGCAGCGCCCGCCCTCCCCGGTACAGACGGTGCGTGTGCCTCCGGGATCCTGTCCGTCCCTGTGTACCTGTATACGTGAGGATGCGCTTGTCTACATGTTTGGAGCGTGTGTCTACCTGTATGCGTATGTGGAGGGGTCTATATGTGTATGCGTCATTGGGAGGGTACCTAAACATGCTTGTGTGACCACACGGGTGTGTGTCTGTATGTGCAGGCGTGGTTTTGTGTCTGTCCCGATCTGTGTACCTGAATGTGCAAAATGTACCTCTAGATACGTGTGTCTGTGTGTGTTTAGAGAGCTGTGTCTCTGGGCAGATGTGTTTATAACTAGATGTATACGTACCTGGGTTTATGTGTGAGTGGGGTGAATTTGTGTGTGTGTGGGGGGGGGAAGGTGTGAGTACCTAGACGTGTATCTGTGTGTGAGGGTGTGTTTATGTATAATTCTAAGTGTGGAGGTGTACCTCTGAATGTGTGTGTCTGTCTGTATGTCTACATCTAACTGCACATCTGTATGTGTGGGGTCGATGTGTATCTGGAGGTGTATGTAGCAGTCGGTGGGGTGTTGTGGGTGTGCAACGACGTGTGTGTATGTGGGAAGGAGCGTGCATCGTGGGGGGAAGGTGAGTGTGTGTGCAGGGCCATGTGTGTGCATGCCCTCAGGCTGGTGCCGGTGCTTCACCCTCTGCCTCCCGCAGGACGTCGAGGCGGCGATGAGACTCCCGCTGGCTTTCGCCGTGCTCCTCCTGGCCTCGGCGCGGGCGCTGGCCGAGGAGATGGGCGCCTCCGACGACCTCAGCTACTGGTCCGACTGGTCCGACGGTGACCAGGCGAAGGTGAGCCCCGGCGGGCGCTGCGCGGCCCGGGTACCGGTGTCGGGAGCGGCCAGGGCTCCGAGGGCACTGGCGGTTGCGGGGTGGGGAGGGGTCCCCTCTGAGCGCCGGCCCCTGTCACCCCGCAGGAGGAGCTGCCGCTGCCGCTGGAGCACTTCCTTCAGAGGATGGCCCGGAGACCCCGACCCCAGCAGTTCTTCGGCCTCATGGGCAAGCGGGATGCTGGTGAGCAGGGCGGGGGGGGCGGGCTCCCTCTCGTCCCCCCACATGTCCCTTCTCCTTGTGCCACCCCAGACCTTACAACGGTTACCACTCGGGTTCAGTGTGATAAACCTTTCCCCAAAGGTGCCATGCAAGGTGTCTGGGTACATGTTTCGGTTTTTGCAAGTTTAATACCAGATAAATTCACTAATCGGGAAAGAGTAGGCTTCACATCAAAGTGCTCGGTGCACACCAATTACAGCATGTAAATACCAGTAAGGAGTATTGCAATAATTCATGGGTCAGGAATTGGTCATGCCACTGAATTGCCCAAATGTGGATATCTGTTGTATATACAATTATTGCTGTGATTTCTACATGTTTACCAGTACAATAATCGATCTAAGAAACTGGAGCTAAACAGTTCTAAATTGTGTGGGTTTAGCTAAACAGGTTTTTGTACTCATTTCAAAGAGAAATGCAGTTATAAATGATCACCTACATGGAATATGTGAACAGCAGTTTCTGTATTTGATTCTTCCAAGCATTGCAGTAGCATTTGTATATGCCAATCCTTTCTCAACAATTCTTTTTTCCTTTTTTTTTTTTTTTTTTCCTCTTTCCTTTCCTCTTCCAAACAGGATATGGCCAGATCTCTCATAAAAGTAAGTTTTAAAAAAGCAAATATCTGAAGTATTTTTAAACATATTCATATATTTAAATGAGGAGTAGGGTAGTTGAGGGGATTAGTTAGAAGGTGATTGGGTTCAGCTAAGGACTGGCAGCACCAGTGGTGGAGAAATACTCTGTTAAAGGATTTGCGCACACACACACACACACACACACTCCCATACAGCCATGAGCCTATACATCATCTGAGCTGCCACAAGCTTTGAGATTTCAATTCACATAATGTGTGGATGTTGCAGCTCTCTTATTTCCCCAGGGGGGTATTCTGTGAGCCTTTCTCATAGGCAAGGCAGGCTTACTGCCAGACTTGGAGAGGAGCAATTAAGATGGCGAGATCTGGAAAATTAGAATAGCGAATTCCCAAATCCCCAGGAATGCTTCCATGGGAGAGCCCATGTCATCGCATATGAGATACTATATCCATGCTCTCAGTGTTGTCTGGGTGGGAATCAGACCCTCACTAACAGCAGGGGTTGATTGATGACGTGCTGCCATATAAATAACACATCTTGCCCTGTTAATAAGTGTGCCTTGTTTTCCATCTGGATAACAGTAAGTGGGAGATGTTACCAGCAGAGTGGTGTTCCCTTGTTGTGCACAGGGATAATTTTAATCTCTAAATTTGTCTGAAGGTGCTCAGACAGCTGCTAGAAGACTTAATAAGAAAAACTGATCTCATATTCTGAGACCTTCTCTGTCCACAGGGGTCAGTAACTGTCCCAGTGTTCTGTTAGGCACAATGTCTTATCACTAGGATTATGTATTGGAAGACCAGTTAAAGAGTCTGAAATAAAGCTCATGTCAGATAACCTGCCACCTAAAGTAAAAAATGATAGTTTTCTGAAACTGCTTCAGCTTGAATTAATAACTGTGAAGTCTGAGGGTCATTCGTCTTAGCGAAGCAAAATTCTTTCCAAAGAGAAACTTCTAAGTTTGCCTCAAAAGTCAGCTTAGAGAAAGAATGTTTGTTTTTTTTTCTTCTTTATCTGAAACTATGGCTAGCCCTGTACCTGATACATGCTGTAGACCAAAACTTGAAGTAATTAATCCTCTACTCATCCAGTGCCTCTAGGAGTACTAATGGGACAGGGAGGTAATATCTGAACTCATAAATATTCCAAAAATAGAGCCAGACTGTCTAGCTCGGACATGTCCAGACGGAGTCCTGTTTGCTTCCCCTTCAGTAAGGGCTCTGCCTGACCTGTGACGAAGATTTTTCTTCCACATTAGAGAAAAAACCATGAACAGGTAGAAGAGAGACATCACGCAGATGCAGGCTATACCAAGACACTGCCTTCTTGTGCCTTTGCTCAAATCAGTAGGAATTGCTCTACGAGAGGAATAAGAAACAGTTCTTGGCTGTTGTTTTTCCAGTCTAATTAAAAAAATAAAATAAAACCATAAACCAAAACAGAGTCTAATTTAATGAGGTGTTCACCAACTGGCCTGTGCCTTGGTCTAACCTGTTTAGTCTGATTAATCAGACTGATGTTCATCCTCTGTTGTTCAAGTGGTGTGAGCAACTAGTCTGAGAGATGAACAGTTTTGGAACCTGTGTCTTTCTTCCCATAAGAACACATTATCTAAAAGCCTGCCTATTTAAAATGTATTAAAACATGCCCAAATATATTTTTCAGGGCATAAAACAGACTCCTTTGTTGGACTTATGGGCAAAAGATCTTTAAATTCTGGTATGTATATGACTAAATCTGGTACTTGATGATATACAGCCTCTTCATTCTGTTGCCTCTTTGTTCTCTCCCAGCAGATGGAAGAAGCAGACTTTATATAGTGTAGACCTAGGGTTCTCTGAGAAAGGATCAGGATTTTCTCGGTTAACAAGGATGTTTCAGAGTCTGCTTCAGTGCAATGGTCCAGGTGATCAGGCTGGTCTGAGCAGCTAGCAAGGTAGAAGTCCCCAGGGTGTTTCCCTTAGTGCCCTGTCCTTGCCAACATCATGTTTGCCTGAAAATGTAAGGCTAATTTAAGATTGTGATCCCAAACCAGAGATGTCCTGAGGTAAAGGGATAACCTTTTCATCTCTGAAGATGATTATTCCTCAAACTTAGAGCAGAATGTGGAAGAGCAGAGATCTGCCATTAATACCACCTTGTTCTGCAGGTCAAGCTGTTAAGCATTCTCAGCCTCTTCTAGCTTTTCACTTTACGTAATAGCTCCCTCCTCCCCCCCAACCCAGGGAACAAGCATTTTAAGCTTTGAACTGATACTGTGATTTTGTGTTATTTTCCCATAGTATTCATATAGGGCAGAATCCTCCCTCATGTGCACAACCCCTGTGGTACCATCATATTTCCAAATACGGGGGGGGGGGGAGCTATGGGGCTGTACAGAAGAAAACCCTCACTGTGAGCCATAAAGTGTCAGTTAATTCCCCAGAATAGAAATTACAAAAATTTAAAAACCCCTAATATGTATTTCACGTCTCTGAAACAGTTCTCACAATTTTGTTAAATGGATGATAAAAGTTAAATTACTAGCTGACACCTTTATATTATGTGGATACACACTGTGATCTATATTCTGCAATTATGGTTGTCAGTAACTTTTATTTTCAATTAAACCCTGTTCAGACTAGTAATATTGCTCTCTGCATCATCTTGCAAATTGCTATGTATCATGAATAATTTTGTACAATCTTATCTGTGATGGCAATAGCTGTTAAATGCATAATACCTGTAAATATATCTGCCATTACAAAAGTAAATAGCCTGGAAGTAATAAATTTGGTTTGGTTTCCACTGGGATTACATCTATATTAATATGAGAATGTAAAATACAGCAGATGTTTAAAAAAGGCAAAGATTTTATTGCTCTGATTTCAAAATTGCTGGTATAGTCATTATACTGTTGTGTGGTTTGTATAACAAAGGGGAATAATGAAGTTTTACCCTGCTGGGCTATGTAATACCTGCCTGACAGGTGAAACTCGAATTCACTGCTTTTCTGCCCAATTCCCTGAGAGGAAAATGGTAACAATTTTGTTGTGCTCCTCTGGAGGAGAAAATAAGTCCTAAGGACTGCGTAATCAAAGCAAGAGCAGGAGTACATGCAAGGGCTGTCGTTGCTTCTCCCTACTGGAAGACATTTAACTGGACAAGACCTTTTCTTGGTGCCGTGGTTTATTTCTGCAGAAGGCCCCCGAGTGCCCTGGCAATGTGTAGGAGGTTATGGCACCCTGCTGCTGGGTGTGAGCATGGTGCTGATTTAAAGCCTTGTGTGACAGAGCAGGGCACTGGGATGCTGGTGTCTCAGTCCTTGGGTCTGACACTGACTGTCTCCCAGGCTGTGAAGTCTGTTGTATTAATACTTCAGGTAGAAGCTAGGAAACAGTCACAGGTACAGTAAATATACTGTAACAATCCATATGGGGGAAGCTCAACTCATTTTGCATTTATCGCGGTGAAAACTGAAGCATTATTAGTTTAAATGTGTCACTGATCCAAAATTCCAGCTCCCTGCAGAATGCAGTGCTGGATCCCCCCAAGACTAGCTATGTGTTTGCATGTAATGGCTAGGCAGGCATAAGTTCTGTGAAAGTAATTCTCCCTTTGGGTGGAGGCAAAGATGATTCCGGTGACCAGCTACACCACCTGATGGTCAGGCTCTGCCCAAGAAAGGCTGTCTGGGTTTCCCTCTCATTTTAAAAGAGCAAAAAGGAGAGATAAACTGCTACTAAATGTTAAATATGTTACTGAAGCCTATTTTAGGCTGCAGTAAGTCCACTGCAGGGTATTCTGAGGTTTGCTTAGCTCCTGCTGCAAAGTTTAGTAAAAGGTATCATCAATGCAGGGATTGTGGACAGGGAGGGTTTAAACCTGGCAAAGAGCTGACTGTGCAGGACAGAAGGTGGACGTGTCAATGCAGAAAGGTTCTACCCACTAACTGATCTGAGTGCTCAGATCCCATCAGTTAGGTGGTTTCCTGGCAGGTAAAGAGGCTCAGAGTTAATAGGCTGCACCATTTGCTTCATTCTGCTTCATTTTTTTGCAGGATCCTCTGAAAGGAGCATAGCACAGAATTACGAACGGAGGCGTAAATGAGACTTCGCCATGTATTATTTATTAAACTTCATTTGTTCTAATGGCCAATGCAGTGTAATATAAACTAACCACTGTATGGAATAATTATTTATTTAATAATAACTGATGGGTTGGTTTCTGTTTTGTTTTGGGGTTTTGTTTTTGAGTTGTACATTCAATAAAATGATTATTTTTCACATTGTGGCAGTGACACATGTTGTGTAGGTGAGTTGTGGTTCCAAAAGGACCAGCAGCCCTGGTGACGTCTCACAACAAAGCACATCATTTGATATGACCCGTAAAGTTATGTTCACTAAACGAAGAAAATATTTTTTTGTTCATTGAAAGCGAGTCTTATCAGCTTCACAGCCAGTGCAGAACAGAGCTGATGTACAGTCTAGTGCCTCAATTTGTTTTCATGGTTTATAATGTGCTGTAATTTCCATATCAAAAAATATATTTGTATCATTGCAGCATGCTTTATGTTTGTGACTACGTATCTATATATTTTAAAAAGGGGGTGGGTAAGGTCAAATGGGAATCCAAGGTCTTCATTTCATAGTCTGGAATTTTATGATAGTAACATTTTAAATAAAAACTACTCTGGGGCTTTTGCAACATACTTTCTCTGGTGACAGTGATGGAGTTATTTCCCACCTTGTCTGGAATGAGACTTGGACCCAGGTCACAGTGGTCTGAAGCTGGAAAGAAATAACAAATTACTGACTTCCTTTTGCAGGGAGGCTGTAAGCATCCTAGTGGGTTTGGCAAATGTCTGGGAGATTTGCTACTGGAGGCAAGCATTCCTGGCATTGCTCCAGGTCACACAAGGTGCTATCCATACTAGACATGATGGAAATCAAGAAGTGTGTCGTCTGAATGAAAAGGGCACAATGTAACCCCCCGCTCCAAGTGGAATAATTTGCTGTGGAATGCATCCACTATTGCAGGTTCATTACTTGAAAGCCAACCTTTCAAGAAATTCTAGACCTCAGGTTTGCAATAGAAGTACCTATTGGCTTGAATCCACACAATAAAAGAGAAAAGATGTGAGTGGAATTATCTTTTTAATTAAAAAGTCAGGTTACTGCATATCCAGGACCATCCCAAAATGCTATATACCTCTTACCAGATGCCAAGGCATCTGGAGATCTGTATTCTTTCCACCTGCTAAAAGCTATTCTCTGATGCTATTATATAAGCTTTCATCACAGATGAATCAGCAGTGAAAACAGCGTGTACAAATCAAATTTCAAACTAAGTAGTACAAAGCACTTAACTTGTTGTTTTCCATTTTGGAAGTGAACTCAGCAGCCTCTGTTTTCAAGTTTACCTGGAGCATCCCATAACTGAACCTGTTAAGAGCAGGTGGGCATCGGCTCTCCCTCCTGATAGGTTAGGATCAGTGCCTAAGCCTGCACATGGTTAAAACAGACCCCACTTCCACCCAAGTAGGACTGGCTCTAGCGGGGTGAGGGGCTGGGAGGTGGGAAAACTGAGGCAGAGTAGCAACAGGGCTTGTGTCCGACATACAGTGGTTGTACAAGAGCTCTGCCAGCAGTACATTGTGCCAGGGCTAATTTTCAAACCAATTAACTTCTGTGTGAGCTCCTACTGATCTCAGTGAGGGGGGAACATTGCTGGGCTAACAGCATGGCAAAAGGACTGTGGAAATGCACATTGAATAACACTCAGTGAAGGGTGATGAGACAGGAAAAGCTTTAACATGCTGTTTCTCAAGCCTAGAAGCCTATGATGCTCTCAGAGCTCACCGCCTGCGTGCACTGAATTGCTAGACACAGAGAAGAAAGAAAAAGCCCACTGCTCACTCCCTGCAGCCTGCAACCCTCACTAACCTCCCTGCAGAACCAACCACTGCAAATGTTCACATCCAGAGGAAGCCACACATGACAGAGTGGGCTTTAAGCGTTTGGAGGGCAGCACAAGTACAAGTTAGCAGCACCCAGCAAAGAGCTGGGACTGGATTTTCTGGCAAAATCAGGGAATCTCCAAATGGTTTGGGTTGGAACTTTAAAGATCATCCAGTTCAACCCCACTGCAATCAGCAGGGACAACTTTCACTGCATCAGTTTCTTCAAAGCCCCATCCAGCCTGGCCTTGAACACTGCCAGGGATGGGGCATCCACAATGTCTCTGGGCAACCTGTTCCAATATCTCACCACCATCATCATAAGGAATTACTTCCTTATATCTAGCCTAAATCTACCCTCTTGCAGTTCAAACACAGCGTTCCTTCTCCTGTTTCTACAGGCCCTGGTGAAAAGTCTCTCAGTCTGTTTTACAACCCCCTTTATATATTAAAAGGCCACAATAAGGTCTCCCCAGAGCCTTCTCTTCTCCAGGCTGAGCAAGCCCAGCTCTCTCAGCCTGTCTATATAGCAGAGGTGCTCCAACCATCGGATCATATTCCTGGCCTTCTGGACTCACTCAAGCTGGTCCATGTCTCTCTTGTGCTGGGGGCCCCAGAACTGAACGCAGTACTGCAGGTGGGGTCTCATGAGAGCAGAGTAAAGGGAAAGAATCGCCTCCCTCAACCTGCTGGTCACGTTCCTTCTGATGCACCCCAGCATACAGCTGGTTTCTGGACTGCGAGCGCCAGTTCATGTGGAGCTTCTCATCAACCAACACCTCAAGTCCTTCTCCTCACGGCTGCTCTCAAACCAGTCTCTGGCCAACCTGTAGCCGTGCCTGGAATTGCACTGACCCAGGTCCAGGACCTTGCACTTGGCCTTGCTGAACTTTATGAGGTCTGCCCTGGCCCACCCCCCAAGCATGTCAAGGGCCCCCTGGATAGCATCCCTTCCCTCCAGCGATCAACCAAACCACCACCATTTTCTCTAGAAGGAAAGGCTAACCCTCTGGGCATCAAAATATTCTCCTATTATGTGGCTGTATGATGAGTGGTTTTAATTTGGAATTCGAAACAACCCATTGTAATTTCTGGTGGCAAAATAATGAGATTTGCACTGATTTAGCTTTTAATCAATAAAATTATAATTGGCATATGCTTGTATGGACACACATTCCTATGCTAAAAGTAAACCAAACACACACCAGAAGACACAGCCTGAAATGTTCCAAGTGACTCTACCAACAATACCAAACACCCCTCATTGTATTTCAGCACTGGTAGGGACTGTTTATCCAACCTGTGCTGCACTGGGGATGTGGGTCCATGCCTGTCCAGCAGGTCTGGGCAGATGTAGAGGTGCATGTATCACACACATCTGCAGGCATGTCTGTCCCCACTGCAGGCACACTCCCACTAACCTCCTAGCCCAAACACTTCCCCTCACAGCCACCCTGGAGCCTCAACCAGGGATTATTCTTATTTCTGTTTTCAGTCTGTAGTAGTAAGTGATATAGTCTATACGTTAGTGAATACTTCAAAGAGACTTTTTAATAATTTCTGTGGGTTTTAACCTCCCTCCTGAGGCTCCTTCAGCTTTTAAACACTTTTGTGTTGGACAGCATTGCTTGCAGCCCCTGGAGACTTGTGCCTTGGATGGCTGGGCAATGCCAGCTCTCCAGCTCCACTGAAGGCTTTGGACAGGTTCCCACTAAATCCCCTGTCATCTCTGCAACAGCCAGCCTCGATCATGACACAGCCTCAGCTCTCTTTTGATGGCAACAGTCTGACATCCCTCAAGCTGCATAAGCGAATTGATAATGCTGCAGCAAGAGCATCTGTCAGCAAAATGCAAGTGAGCTTTAAATGAAGCAACAAAAATCTTTCTAGGAAATCAGCACAGAGTAAATCCAGGGTGGTGCTGGTTATTGTCCCCACTGGGGAGATGCTATAGGCAGTTAGATATCACAGCCTGCCTCCAGCATGCTCTGCCTCCTTTTTGCTCCTCTTCTCCCCTCAAAATACGTCTTTCATGTGCATCAAGACAGGCAGCTGCTCTTCTGATAGGCATCGTCTCCCCTACACAGGGTCTCCCCTTCCCCTGGACAGGGGATGCTGAAGTCAGGTCTCAAGCAACCTGCCTTGCCCAAAATGTGGCCCAGAGGACCATTCATCATCTCCATCTCTCTGCTGTTGCATGGAGACTGCTCCTCCATAGGGCAGATGCAGCCAAACATATCCTAGGGAGCCAGAGCCATTGCACACATGGCCTCCCCACAGACCAGGGAGCTGGGAGAGGAGCCTGATCCCATGTATGCACCTTGCCAGGCAAGCCTGGGCTCTGCAGCGCTTAGCTGTGTTCATGACAGGAGGATGTATCTTCCAGCATGGTCCTAACCAAAAGAAAAGGGAGAATCTGGAAATCTTTAAGAGTAACCCAGCCCTCGGCCATTAGCTACAGCAGAATAACATCAAAAGGGTATTTTAAATTATTAAAGTGACTCTTAAAAATGCTGTTTATTCAGAGTATGCCAGTAGCAGCTCTGTCAGAGTTACCAAGAGCCATTATTTAAATGCAGACTGTCCCTCTACCTTCTTAAACTACAGCTTGGATAACTGCTTTAACATAAAGAGATACTGAGCAAGTCCCAGTGCAAACTTCGCTAATGACCAAATTTCTTCCTGATGAGCCTGAACAGTTCCCTTAGCCACAATATCGCAGACTGCGTTAATGAACATCTCCCACAGTGCAGGGATGAGAGCACACTGTGTTGTACTGTCGGGATGCAGCCGCCTGCAATTCCAGATACACCTCCGTGTCCTCACACTACCTCCAAAATGGCTCACTTCCCTTCACAGGAAATAGTCATTACTGGAAGAGCAGGGATTTTATTCCCCTCCTCCCTTGGCTGCTAGCAAGTGTACAAACATCCTCAAATCTATCTACCTCTTTCAGGGGAGACAAGCAGGCTCTCCTCGTATTAGTCTCTCAGTTTTTGAAAGACCACAGACTGAAACATTTGTCGACAGGAGGGGCTGTATGAAATCAGTGATGATATCCATTCATTAAAAATTATCACTGCCTCATCTCTGATAGATACCTGGCTTCTGTCAGAATAAAACAGCAACTTATCAGCTCAGAAACTCCTTTCTGAAGAGATGTACGCAGAGCACATGCAACAAACAGCACCTCTTGTTTCCTGTGCCCATCTCCAAATTAAACAGTATCACCACTTACCGCATATACAAGAAATGAAACATGAGCAGACTGTTAAAAAACCAAACACTTTGTGTGTCATGGTGCTTCACACTCTCCCAGAAGCCTGGAGGGAGGAAGCCCAGCAGGGTGAGGGGGCTTGGGCAGAGGTAACAACAGTGGTTGAGCTAGAAACACAATGCACAGCTTGTACCGAACAGCCACTTCTGAAAAGTGCTACTTATGCACAAAGGAATTTAGGAAATGGTAAAGGATAAGGTTGAATGTTAAGAAAATCTCTGACAAACAGCAGTAGCAACACTAATATTGCTACTAATAATATTTTTCCTATCTAAACCATTTCTTACGCTGCTCTTTCAGAAGCATAGCTGTAATAGAGTTATAAGACCTACCTGTACCAACATATGTCAATCTACTTTTGTTTTCTACATGAAGTAGTTTGTATCGAAAAACACTTAACCAAGCAACAGAAGAACACCTTTAATCACAGACATTCAGTTTTGGCACACAGAAATGCCTTTTATTTTCCCTGTTATAATACTCAGAAAACAATAGGCACGTTGTAATTCTGTGTACCAAAACATTAAAATTGAAGCAATACCCTCTGCAAGCAAGTCTTGCTTGGAGAAGATACACATCAATTACTGGAGGAACATACAGTGTGGCTACACGAAGACTGTATTTAAAAAATGTTTATAATTCTGCAAATTTAAGGCAGTGAATGTTTCTAATTCACCAAAGACACCATAGCTGGTTTGTGAGATCTGAGCATTTGCAGCTTGGATTCTGGCGGTGCCAACTCAGCCCAGGCAAAGCCTGCACTGGGTGGGCATGAGCATGACCAGCCCATGGCACCAACAAAGCACACCAAAATGGTACACAGGCAGAAGACAGCCCTTCAGAACGCATTCTTGAAACATAAGAATTCTGATGTCTGCAGATGGCAAACTGTTGTTTACGCACAGGGCATCTTCCCCATGCTCCCTAACCAACCCAATTTCAGCTTGAGGAAACAATCAAACCTTCCTGCCCTGCCCTCCCAGGCTGCCAAAGGAATTCCAATTAGTGTCAATTGGGATAATAGCTCTATTTGCATTTTTAAGCTATTATTAGCAAGTTGTCAGTCAGCCCGTAATTTGTATCACTTTGGTATAATGAGTATTAAAATATTTAAAAAGAGAACGTTCCTTTCTACCACCCCCTTCTTTTTTGTGCTAAAATAATAATGGTTTTAATCAAAAGTAATTTGTATTAATATACATTTTGCCCCAGGTGTTAAGAGCAGTCTTCTAGAGCAATGGTGAGAGACGTTAAGTAATTCAGTTTATTAATGTAGGCAACTATTTCTGCCCTCAATAGTAGCAGATATGGAGGCTGCTTCTGCAACCAGATCATTCTTACTCTCCTCTTGGCCTCTGTGAGACGATTATGGTGTAGGAATTGAGGTAATTACAATAATTTTACATACCTGGAATTATAATTCTCTAAGGGACTAAACTGGGCCAAATTACTCCATCATCTATTTAGTGAAAATTCCTCATTTAAGCACTCTGTAACACACACACAAAGTCCAGAAGGCCTCTCTCCAGCGTGAGCCTAGAGCAGGTGAAAGGCTGTGTTTGCCAAGGTGGACATTGCTATTATGCCACTGACGGTCAGTGGGGGATGTTGCTTCCTGACAGTCTAGGTGCTCAGGTATACACAGTCTGCTCCTGTTCGCCATCAGCACACAGGGCTCGTAAAACAACCGGACTATCCAGTTGCATAATTTTGCCAAATTTCTATGATGTACTTCATTTCATAATGCATGTATATATGTATTTTTAAGAATAATTCTTTCGAGAAACAAGAAGAGGTATGACCCTGAATCTTCCTGATGTGTATCTGTAAAATTCCTCAGTAAGACTCAGTGTTCTCTCTTTTTGAGTATCTGAAATCCTGTGATCCACATGTTAACCATGACGAAAATAGAAAAAAAACCCAAACCCTTAACATCTTCAGAGGTAAAGTTAACATCCCTCATTCCACAGCCCAGTATTATCTTCCATTTTCCTTAGAACTGGCATTTTATATCTGTTCTAACTGAACTTTCTGATTTCTAATATCATAACTGTTTTTTAATTACTTTCAAACTGCATACTGAACACCTTCAATACTTCAGCTCTTAGCTGCCCTCTCACCTGCAGCACTAGCATGAGAAGCTCTGCACTGTTCTCTTTCGAGCAGAACCAATTAAACAATATTTTTTCTGCTTGGCTTTATCCCTTCTCTAATCTAGCACTTATTAAATTCCCTTCCACAAAGCTCAAACACAAATACCAGTGACAAGTGTGTGTGAAGGAACCGGCTAAACACAGGAGAGAGGGTGCCTTCCTTGGGAATGAGGAGCTCGGTTGTGCAGACCCGCTAACAGCGGCTGCCATCTGCTGGCTAGGAAAAAAAATATATTGAAAAGTCATGCCTTGAAGCAACCTCTCGATTCGAATTTAAACTTTTACATGCTTCTTTTGGTCCACTAGAGGAAACATGTCTGACTGTTGGCTTCCTTGGACCAGCACAAGGGGGAAAGCAGTGAGGTTGCAGAGCCGAGCCATCTGACCTGCTTGCGTGGGAGAAATCCCAATGTTGTGTGGGCTCTAAGGTACTGTCAATGTCCTTTGCACAGCTCATAGACACTTCAAAGATACAGTGCAGGAAAAACTAGCTGCCCATCTAATTTTCTCCTGCTGGAAGAGTTTCCTGGCAACTAACAGATGGAAAGTGGAAGAGAGGACTGGGTGAAAAACCACAAACAGATCTTGGAAAGCAGCAGGCACCAACATTTATGTGTCTCCTCCCCAGCTATTACCCCACCAAAAAAACCATCCTCCACACAAACCACTTATTTCCTTTGTCTTCTCTCCTTTCTCAAGCTTTGTAAATAAAAAATTACTCACTTAATTTTATTTTAATTAATTCTATATTTAAGTAAATAAAAATGTTGTGCATTGCCTGCACTGAAAGCAAGGCTCATTTAAAAGTTTCTAAGACTTTCCAAATCACAGCCTTTGTATCAACTATAATGTCTATGTAGATATGCAAATATCTCATATGTAAATAGAAAACTACAGCCCCTGAAATTCCAAATGAGGAACACATGAGTGACAGGCATGGCGCAAGTGGTAAATGTGCTTTGGCTATCCCTAGGAAAGTCACTGAAGAACACACAGCTTACCTTGCTACGTAAGTAAACATCCTCTCACATACTTCAGCCCCTCTCTCCTTTCAATAGCCAGCTCAAACATTGGCTTACCTTGTATTAAATCTTCCTTCAACAACTTACCTCTCATTTATTAATGGAATCAGACATTAGATCTGTGTCAGAACAAAAGACCCCTCAAGATCCTCAGTGTAATTGTTTTATATTCTACTTCTAACCACAATTTACCATATTTTACCTCAGTTCTGAGGAGAGAAAAGCAACAACCTTGACTGATACTAACTCTGAATCTGAATAAAACTATAGCAGTCATTGAGGAATTAGATTTACGCCTTTAACAAGGTAGCAAACACTGTAGTTTTCCTCTGCACACCAGTAAAAAGCTAAAATAACTAGGGTTACCAGTCTAGCATCAAACCTCACCATGTAAATGCCCAATATATAAGGAATTAAAAAAATTAAGGTAGATTTCCTTGAACACCTGACAATGTTGCAGCAGAAAGCACATTTGAGTAATGACCTTAAAATGTGTTGAGCTTATTTTTACTTCAGGCAAATGTTATTTTCTTAACATCTCAGCCTTGGGAAATTTACAGTGAGTAGTAAATCCTATCTTTACACATCAGTACCTAATCAACACGCTCTGTACTCTTCTCCTAAGTCAAAATATACTTCACTGCTTCAAAGAAATCCAGAAAGACAGCCACATGGACCTTATGTAAAGAAGGCTATAGGAACACACCTTACTCATCTTATATTCATAACTAAATAGTATGTGTAAGTTTATGTCAAAATATGGCCACTACTGGCCATAGCTGGAGTGCTCATGGGCTCTATGGTACCACTAAGAGGTTCAGTAAGGTTTCTGGAAGGGAGATTCAAATGCAGGATTAGGGAGGAGTATTAAGTAGACAGTCTTATTTTATGAAGATTTTAAACCAGAATTTTTATAATCTTTGAAATAACAATTTGGTTTGGTTTCTCATTCAAGAGGGACACTAAACTACACTCGTATTCATAAACAGCATAATAGTAATCAAGTCAATCTGCAGTACATAAGCATATTTCTTGACAAAGCTTATGTTTAATTTACCTTTAAAAAAAAGCAGCTCCCATGCCTAAGTAGTCAATAAAAAGTTGTCCTGGGTAAAAAGTCACGTGTTGTTCAGTAGGGTATTAGAAGTTCTTGTGGTTTCTGAAGAAAACTTTTTTTTTCCATTTTTCCAAGCAAGATGTCCGATCCCATTGTCTTCAGTGATGCTTTGTCTGACCAGAATCTATGGTTAACGAGGTTGGTTCACCACACATTTGGTCCCATGCAGTTGAGCAGAAACACAATCTACCTTTCATCTCATAGGTGGAAAAACAATTACAGTAAGTGAAAAAATTCTTAAAATACTTAGTCATGTGACTTCCATCAGATTGACACAAATCACTCCATTAACATTCGATTTTTAATAATAAATAAATTTAAGAATTGAAACCCTTGAGTTAGAAACAAAGGCTGCTCTTCTCTTTGGTAACAGTCACAATATCTTTAGACTGCTGACATATTTAAAAGATTCAAACCAACCAACTGGTAGCTTTACAATAACAAATTCAATTCCCATTAGTTTAATTGAGTAACGCCCAGCACCACCACTATGATAAATACTAGTAAGCATCTCTGCATAGCTATGAATATTTAAATACCTTTTGAAAACCAGATCAAGGTTCTCAGGAATGCTTAGAAAGACATTCAGAATAGAGTAATATAGACAGACTACTCAAATCCCACAGCCAGGAACACCACACCAATCACTAAATTGTCAAATTCCCCTTGGCTCAGAGGGCCAGCAACACTTACTCTTATTCAAGTCCTCAAACCAGAGTTCACATTAGTATATATTAAATGACTGCAAGGCAAACTAATACAATCAAGGTCACATAAGGAACATAGCTGCCAAATAAAGTAGCTCCTTGTAATAAAGCTTTTTTCCCACGAATGACAAAGTTTTGGTACAGCAGGGTGAATTTTAATAGTACACTAACCACAGAAAGCTCTTATCTCCAACAGCATTGTCAAAATGCATCTTAAAGACCATTTAAGCTTTAGGTTTGCATTGTTTGCTTGTTTTTAAAGCAGAGTGCATGCAAATTGCTCGCAGCACTTCTGTTTGGGGGCTTGTTTTAACAGCCTACTCTTGAGTAGCTGACTTGTAATGTTTCAATGTGCGAGCAGAAGGATCAGTAGCTTTAACCCATCTTGGCATCCAGTAGTGGGGCAGCCAGTTGCTTTGCCCTGGGTAGTGCTTTTCAAAGATCTGCCGGTAGTAATAACTTTCTTTTGTTTTTGGAGGATTGAAAGGATATTTCTCCACTGCCTTTTCCAGCAGAAGGTCATCAACCTGTAGACATCAGCAAAACTCCAGTTAAGCTGCAAATACATTTAACTCTTTACAAGTCAATTTGCTGCAAGATAAAAGACATACAAGGATTCACCAACTGAATGCCCAAAGATTTAAAAAAAAAAAATAAAAAAGTAAACTCTGTTCTAGAAGCAGAGGCTTCTGACAGATAAATCTCTGTCTCTCTTGATCTTTATGAATACATAACTGTATTTCCATTTCTGTTTGGGTTACATTCACCTTTGTTAGTAAGCTCACAAGAACTTCCTTCCTATCCTTCTCTTTGCTGTGAATCAACCAGAACAGTCTGTTTGCCATGTAAGTGGCTACTTGGGAGGTTTTTTTCAGCTCACAGAGAGCTGTTGACTATGCTTTTATAACCAAGCTCTTAGCAACAAAAGACCTGGGACAAAGAGACAAAGACATCTGCAGATGCTAAGCTGACAAAGAAAGAGAGAATGAAAAGTTACACCAATTGAGGTAATTTCTAAAGCAGCTTCAACTGCCAACATGTTGACCAACTCCTCACAGCCATGAAATAAATTTGCCCCAATACTCCAATGCAGGCTCAGTGCAGGCAGCACAACACTGTGGCCCAACTACTTTCTTGGATACAGAGAAAGAAAAAGGGAAATAAGCACTTGGTGATAGGACAACAAGCACTCATCTACAGGCTCGACTACACATATTTTTATGTAACAGTGCTCTGGTGTAAACTGGGTGTTATTCCCTCCTGGACGATTAAACTGCCTCTGTACATCAGAGATGATTATCTGTTGTCCAAAGTCAAAATACTGTAGGTCTTTACTGGTTAGCAATGCAAGCAGAGGCTTTAAAAAGCAAAAGGGCTTAGGCAGGCATGGCTTGGAAAAATAAATGAAGTAAACAAGCAAGGACATTATAAAATCATTATGCTGTTACTCAGCAGAGTAAGTTCATGTAAGTGCTTTCAGCTGAAGCAACTGCTTTGTGTGTAGCCCAGAAATTGTGTTTGCCAATACAATCTAATTTGCAACCCAGATGCTTAAATGCTGTTCATTTCCTTACACAGTCATTTCTGTCAGGCTCTAACATTTCTTTCTATCTAGGATTTCAAATGCCTTTAACCAGAAGACCATTAGAAGACAGAAGACCGCTCATTAAAGTTTACCTTGCTGCTCTACCACGAAGCTCAAGTTTCTATCATACCCAGATTTATTTTCCTAACTAAGCATGTGAACTGCCTCCCTTTGGCAGCCATATCTAACACACCTAAATGTGAAAGACAAAAAACCCGTAGTATTGTACCTGTTGATCAATATAGTCCTGAAGAATAGAAAACCAGGATTTCTTTACTGATGCTATACCATCACTGAAAGCTTCTTTGGGTCTCCAGAGTATTTCTTTGGGAAGCAAGCTGGAATCTTCAAAGGCCTGTCTTAGAAGGTACTTTTCAATTCCATTCTGTTTGCAGAAAAATAAACAATGTTGTGAGTCTTACCAATGGCAGTATAAACATTTGGCTTTAAACACAGAAGAAACAGTTTTCTTTCAGAAGGTCTGGTCAGAAAAGGGTTTCAGTAGTCCAACAATCCAGCAAAATATTTAAAAGTATACTTAACTTTGGATAGAGAACATAACCACTGAATTCAGCAATTTGGTCATGCTTTGAATACAAACCAGTGAACATATAAGATCGCACTGGGTCCAACCCTAGTTTTACATACCTTTGGGATTCGCAGTTCTGCTGGTAGAGATAAATAATAAGAAGTAAACCGGTGATCCAAAAATGGGACTCTCAGTTCAAGACTAAACAGGGAAAATAAACACAAAAAGACACTGAATTAAACCAACAAGCCATATACTTACAGAATTCTTTACTGTTAAGCATTCCCTGTACTCCATATAAACAAGCTTTTCTGCTTTTACTTTGAAGAAATTTCACTTGCATATTCATGACTATCTGCATTTAATTCATCAAACTGTAAAGTTAAGATTTAATAGAGATATCAATGATTTATGATGCCATCTGCTGGGCAGCTTCTAGCACAATGAATTTAAAGACTACAGTCCTGCGGGATTTGCAACAAACATTGGACCATGTAAGCAAAAAACCATTGGAAAACAAAAAAAACCTGTTGCCCCCAGAGGACTACCAAGTTGCTCACCCGAGATTTGCAGCTCAGCATTTGTAAAGATGTCACAGAATCAAGCAAAGCTTTTTGCTCTATCATTTTTGAAATCCACATTTGTGTTATCAAGAAACAAACTAAAAGGAGCCGCATGGACACCATTAAGTTATTTATTATTCTGCAGCATTTACACTTTCTCTCCTATACCAGTGGCAGTTATACATGTACAAAGTCTTCTTCCTTATATTCTTACATATATCATGACTTCTAATGATACTGAAGGCAACAGATAGAATTACAGTAACTGTGTCTTCAGTAAGAAGACCCCCTCTCAGTCAGTGTGTTTCTTCAGGAGACATTAAGCTGCCCAGTTTCAAAGTCAAATAGAGATGTTATGCTGCATACTAGTAATTTCATTGTTTCTGCAGCTTTTCCTCTGCTAAAGAGCTTCAAGTACTTCAGGTAACACCCCCCATGCCAAAAAACCTCAAGAAAAGGCAACTCTCCAAAAAGCAGCCAGAGTGAGATACTAAACAGCCTTGGATATGTGGCCAAATTTTTCAGCCCAAATCAAATTATGAGGCAAACGGCAGGACTACTGCTTGTCCATCTTTTATACAGGAAGAAGAAATGTAAGGAAGTATAAAAAACTGGGCAAGTCATTTTGTGGCAGGATCAATATACCACACAAGTTTTCCAATAGGCAAGTTATCTGCTTTGCCAAAGGTACCGTCTTTTTCTAATTTACAGCCATTTCCCAGCAATACTTATTACGGTCATCTACCAGACTCAATGTACACACTTTCCTCTTTAAGTTCTTTTAATTCTTCATATGTGTGCTGATTATCCAATTCAAGATTCCTCTTCGTCTAAACCTCAGAAAAAAACAAAGTCAAATATGACTTTGCCTTCCCTCCTTAACTCTACATATATATATTTCCAATTCAATGCTTCTATGAAGACTAGTACAATATCAGACAAAAGACATTTCCCGCATCAGCTGGCAACACAGTGGGCCCTATAGTCACAGAAGAATGGATTAAATTTTGTGGTGTGTGGTTTGCTGTTGCTTAAACTCCTTCAGGCTACAAACTGCTCTGCCAAAGTGGGTGGTGTCTCAAGTTATATTAAGATACACAGCTCAAGCACAGTCTGGGGTGCACCCCATTTGCTATTACTACTCTGAAGACCAATGATCATCTTCAATTATTTTAAACTCAGACAGTAGGAATAAAATTATCCTGCACCACAATATTCTGAATCACTTAGTTATTCAAACAGTAACAGCAAGTCAACAATTAACTGTTGTATTTTCCTCAATAGCAACAAAACTTTTATGATCTTCTTAGGCTTTTAAATCACAGAAGTCCTCAGCATCCAAGAGAGTATGTTTTACCCATGTGCTGCAGTAGTTCTGTCCGCACGAAGCACATCAAACAGGTACAGCTCCTTCAGAAGCCTCTCGCTCTCTTCTGCGGCCTCTTCAGGGGATGGTGCCTGTAATCAGACATGCACATAGCACACAGACATAATATAGCTGCACTGAGGAAACCATTACTTGCTGTCCTGTGTTTGAGTTGTTGTGATCACCAAGTGATGTCAGAACTAGCAAAGACTGCATACAAGAAACAGCAGTCTCAAGAATTTTTTTAAAAATTGGGGTATTTGGTTGGTTTTTGGGGGCTTTTGTTTTTTATGTGATTAAATTAAATCCCTTGGACTTTATGCCACCCGAGGAGAAAGTCTCAACAAATATACAGCTGTGACAACTCTCAAGCATCACACCTTGGAATCTCGGAGATTTGTCCACTGGACAAGCAGTTCAAGTGATTTCTTCATAGGGAATATATCTACCTTATGGAAATATATATATCCTTGCGTCAGCTCATCTGATCCTTCTCCTGAGAAAATGACCACACTATCTGTTTTCTTCTGTATATATTTGGAGACAAGATACATACCTTAAAAACAAAAAAGTATAAAGTTATCATACATGTAGCTGTATTTTAATGCAATACACAGCAAGCCAAGTTTTAAATTAGCATTTTATAAGTTTTTCTCCTACACTACCTTCTTCTGTGGCAAACAACTGCAATATGCAAAAATAACATCTCATTGTTATTCAAAGCCATGAACAGCCACACTAGGTACTGCAGATACATCTAAACTGTGTACCTACACTTAGCCCTCAAAATATCATAAAGATATGACTGTGATCCTGGAAACACTGGAGGATTCTTATGGGAGCACATAGAGGTGTTATTCTGATTCAGTTTGAAATGAAGCACATACTTAATTCCAGCACAGTCCTGAAGAAACCTTTCCACTTTGGATAAGAAAACTACCAACAAAAGTTGCTCTTTAGCTCTCTGCCACTGTGGGTTGAACTGCAGGAAGCCCTTTTTTTTTTTTTTCCCCCCAATAATTATTTATTAATCAGAATTAACGCCTTCTCCTTACTGCATCTTTCCAAAGAACATGCTTTCATAAGACAAGGATCTAAGGAAAAGGATCCAGTTCATACTAAGCAGCAATCACAAAAAAAAGATGACAGCTGAAAAGTTTATTTTTTAAATAAATACTTTCAATATTTCACATTATAAAGTCATAACTTCACGTCCCAGATTCCACACAGGGAACTTGGGTTTTCAAAACTGTGTTGCCTTTTTGGCTTAATTTTTTTGCAATGCTTTAGGAAAACACAAGACTAACTGGGTAAAATGTCAAAGCCTGCACTGCACAGCAGGTCACACTGAATTAGGATTTTTCATTCTATCAGGCTGGCAACCCTTTCCGAGAAGCTGCTGGTGACTTCCTTCATTTCTCAGAATCAAAGATACATTATAAGAAGTCTACCTGGCTTGAGTGAACATGTTACTATAGGGTGACAAGAAATACTTCACTTTACCCTTCCTTGCATAATTTTTATACTAATCATAATTGGTTTGTTATCATAACATTCAGTACCTCAGATAACCTGTACATTTCCCCTCTTCCTTCGGGGAAAACCTAGATCTTAGATCTAATGTTTCTTCTTCACACAACTTCTGTTTTTCATCCCAAAGCTTCAGGAACAGCTCTTGACAATTGTTTTGTACAGTCGGTGACTTTGAAATTACTAACAGTTTTGCCTCAGTGTGGCATCACAGACAAGACTGGGGAGCAGAATACGGGATTTCCAGCCCTCAGGTTCTGAGAATTCTAAAGGATCTAGTAAATGACTACGTGATTTTGCAAAAAATTTTATTTGGACAATATAAAGCAAAGGCTGCTGTTAGGGAAAAAAAAAAAAAAAAAAAGAAATCTTACCAATGGAAGCTCTTATTGTTGTTATATCATAGGTTTCCAAGGAGAAGATAACGTCCTCTATCGCCTGAATTCCCTCTTCAGAATTAAATATTACTTCATGATGTTCACTGCCTATATGTGCTGCCACCTACTTGCAAAAGATCACAGTAATGTACTGCTTTTCAATTAAAACATTTTTTAAACATACATTGTACTTAAAAACACACACATTGCATGAAAGCACCAGCTCCCTTCTGCCACAATGAGAATTACAGGACACTAGGCCAAGAAAAGATGATACTGTAGCAGCCTCTGACTTGCAGTGGTACATTCACCAGAAGGAACATAGTCTCCCTAATTACAATGTTCAATCACGATTACAACAGCCATCCAGCTGCTTGCCCAAAGCATAACAGCATCTGTAAAGGCTCTAAATACTCCAGATACTTGTCCTGAAGAGAAAAAGCAGCTCAAAAGCCAGGACAGCCTGCATACCCAAAGAGTACCCCAGATGGCAAACAGTTTGTCCAAGGCTCTTAATTCAGTAAACTGATGATTAACTTAAAGCATTTAACATATATACAAATGCCACAGCATAGGAACCACAGCATGGAGATTTACCCTAAAACACAGAGGCAGAATTGAGACAACTCCAAAGCACCATGCTTTTGGTAACAACACAGTGAGAGTCTGTCATGAAAGTCTTCCAAATACAAGAGAAAACAGGTAAAGCTAAACTGTCTCTCTCATTTAACTAAGCAGCAATGTTGTACTAAATGATTTACTGCAAATTGATTTACATCACAGCAATACATAAATATTCAGTGTTACTATTAATACCATAGCATGAAGTTAGCACCATTAATATACACCGTTTAGCACCCAGCAGCTCAGAACAAATGGAAAGCAACACTTACTATACCTTTCTGGCAGCCAGTAAGTCAGGACTGTTTTCCATTCCAATTGCAAAGGTTTGTAATGAATAACTGATGTTGATTTCTTTCATGAGTTTCAGAAGAACAGCTGCAACCAAGCTGGAATCTAAGCCCCCTGCCAACAAACCAAATTATTTTGTTAGGTGTTTGCCTGGTTTTTGCTTCCCCTTGAGGACACTGAATCTAGGTAGTGGAATCTCACGTGTGGGCTTCATTTTTAAGCCATGCGAATCCAAGGTACTTCTTGTACAAGTGCGGTTTAACTCTGCTTAACAAGAGAATTAGACAGCTTTACTGGAACATCTTCAGTAACAGTTGTTAGTACTTTTGGTGTCAGAAGCATCAGTGGAAATCCTTCTTTAAGATACACAGAAAGTATTCTGAAAACACTGTACCACTGCAGAACATGCCTATTCTCAACTCTGCTGTAATGAGATTCATTTCTCTATCCTCTTCCTACCTACACATTTCATGCTTCACTGACAGAACTATGTGATATATTTTTTGGTTTGCTGTTTGAAGAAAGAGGATAAAGTATTAATGTTTAGTGTAAGGATTCTACTCTTTCCCAATCATTTTAAAAGTGAGGTTTGAGTGCCATTATTTTTTTAAACATCAAACTTCACTAGGTTCACTAGTGACATTCTTTTTTTCCCTCCTTTCCCTTCTCGAATAGTGGAGGGATTTGAACAGAAAACAAACAACAAACCCAAGAGATACACAAGCTGCCTAGATGCACTCCAAGACTCCACCTTGTTATTCTCTTGAGGTAGTTCTGCTAATCCTTGACTAGTTCTACTTGCTGTTTCCCTTTGAAATACTGAGCAAAACAGTACCTGATCTCCCACACCTGCCTGCAGTTCTAACAAGCATAAGACAAAATCCTCTTCTCTCTGTTTCCTACAGTCTGCATGTGGTTTTTCAGCTGAGTGCATTAGCATCCATTCCCACCCTGATCCCTTCTGTGGACATGACACCTTGCAAATAAAATGTAGAAATTACATGCAGAGTCTGAGAAAAGTGGAACACAGAAATAAAACTGAGTGCTTAGGATGTGGAAATCAGGGAAATCAAAACCTGAGTTTCCACTGCAAAGTTGCAGAACTTCCTGTGTGATTGGAAACAAAAGCATTTTCCAGCTGTGATGCTCCAAGCATAGCCACAATTGTGAAGCACTGAGATACTCTGGTATTATACTAGCAATGGCACTTAGTTTTGCTATTAATACATTCTGCATGTGCATCTGAGGAGCTGCTGACTGCCTTCTAATTTGATATGTGAAATTTGGGGTTTGAACAGGCTTTTTACTGAGGCTGGGATCTTTAAACTCCATGTATCTCCCCATTTCATTTATCTCCATCCTACTTTTTCTGATGCCACAGTAAGGAAATGGTCCAACCGTGTCTCCTAGGCAGTTCTCTCGCATTCAAATGCACATGTAATAGGGTTAATTACATATGAGTGCAATTACTGATGTTCAGTGAATGCATCAACAGCATTTCAGAACTCTAACCACAAGTACAAAGTGCTACAAAACTAAATAAGATGTGAATCTCAAGGCTACAAAGGCTTTATCTCTAAAAGTACCTCTGTAACACTGAACCACCAGATCACATCACAGATGACCTAAGTCAGTGAACAACTTCCTGTACCTCACCTGAAAAAGAATGTAGCAATCAATTTTGGTCCAGATGTCCCCTGTAATTTGGTAAATCAAGGGCAGTCTAGGATGGAGGCTAAATCAAAGAAGGTGACAAGTAAGAACTTCATTTCCTCCTACTATCTGAAACATGCCAAAGACTTTTTCCTATGCTCAACCCATGCAAAGTGAATGCAATTACATTTTCTTTTTAGACATTGACCTAAAGCATGAATCTCGTATATTTACGTGTACACAGGGTTATTTTTCAATATAGTTTTTTCATCCTAATTAAAAATAGTCATGTCTCCACAAACCAACATTCCACACCAGAGTATGGCTTTAAAATTGTAAGATTTTCAAGGTATCTGTAAACTGGAAAACTTTATTAGAAACTAAAGTTCTCTGTTATCTGCTCTATGAAGCAAATGAAGATTTATATCACTCTGGGTACATCACAGCAGAACAACCAGTATACTTTTGTCTGACTAACAGAGGCGGGTGAAAAACAGTCAAGATAAAGAATCAATGCGATTCTTGCTACTTACCTGACAGAAGACAACCAATCCTTCTGTGAGCCATCAAACGTTTTCTAACAGCATTTTCAAACAGAATACGGATGTTGCTCTTCACGGTTTCAACATCAAAGCCTATCCAGAACAGAAAAGGAAAAGAAATCCAAGAAGCACCACTTAGACTTTGATAGATCATGCTGTTAGGAAACAAAGATATTTGTCTAAATTTTCCTTTGATAATGAGGGCATGCAAGTTCATCTTTGTACATGAGCGTCTACAAAAACAATTCTTAAGTCCTTACATTATAAAGGTTCTTCCAGTTGGCACTTTTTTAAACCACTCAAATTCTTTTTAAATCAGAAGCAGCAGGAAATACTTTGGTGTACTACCTGAAGGCAGAGTTTCCACTGTATCGCATGCAACATGGAGTGGTTCATCTTTATAGCTATGAAATTTTACTAATTCCACTGATGCAACTTTGCCAGAGGGCTTTAAATCCAACACTTCATAATGACCGGGGAGAAATGGTTCCACTTTAGAACATAAGGATGATGAATGCTTCAAGTTGATAAGTCCTACAGATAAAATGGGAGGGGGGGGAAAGGTCAGTTTTTACCTGATTAGTTACAACTCACACAACAGCATCTGTACTAAACCAATACACAAATATTTGTTCCAGATCTTAAATTTGGTATTTAAAAAAAAAATAAATCATTTGAGTTGGAGTCTGTTCTGGCTAGCGCATGACTCTGCGGCTGACCGGTTACACACACAGATCTGAGCCATCTTAAGCTGAGGCAGACAACAGCAATGGGAAGCCAACAAGTAGCAATTTATATCCCTGTGAGCATTAAGAGCAGCACTTTCTTGACATGATGTCCAGGTCAAAATGTAACAGGCTTATGAGAATTCAAATGACAATTAACAACTGATTTTGTGTTTAAAATTAGGTGTAGTCAAGCTAACAAGGGGGTTGTAATAAAACTACATCACTGAAGTGACTCCTTAATTGACAGTGATTTAGTGATTTCATAACTCACCAGTTCCAGACTGTACTGTAGTATGTAGTACTACTATTAAAGGAGTCAAGCTACATTAGAGTCCAATAATAAAACTGATACACAGTAAACAGGAAGGACACAAGTAATTAAAGTCAATTTTAGCCAAAGTGCATTTTAGGCAATAAAATCCCTTTTGGCACTGTTCAGAATTGTTCATGCAAGTGTCAAGACTGGAGATAACTACTTTAAAAAACATTTGTCATTTTGAAGGAAAAAAAATCATCATCAAATAAAGTAAGTGTCACCAAAAAATTACCCAATGCTGCAGGAAATTTCAGTAGGGTTTTAAAATTCCTGGCTTTTACAGGTTAGCAGCTCGTGCAGCACTATTTCCCAGTTCACCACAGAACACCAGAGCCAAATTCTGATGTAATTTATCATAGCATAAATCTAGCCTAACTCTGTAGGCTACATTTAACTTCAGGGTAACAAAACATCTTGGGCTCAATACTTCTATGATTCTAGAACAAAAAGAATTACCAAATTAAATAAGCAAGTTATTTTAGAGATATTAAGGACAATTACACATCTTAGAGGTTTACTATCTGTGGGTTTTGTTCTAACAATATGTAGCCCTTAGACTTCTAAATATAGTTCATTTATTACTGAAAGACTTCTAAATATAGTTCATTTATTACTGAACTTACAGTTCACTTTCTTGTCACACTTAGAAGAAAAGCCTAACAAAGTAGTTTGTCTCTGACAACAATATCTAAGTTTATTTAGGCACTAAACACAACTGGTCTTACCTTTTGCCTCAGAACAGACACCCAAAAATCCATCATCAGTCAGCACCTTAAACAGTGGTCTGACTCCATAGGTATCCCTCGCCAGAAACACCTTTCTATTTGCAGTGTCCAGAAGGATGAAAGCAAATACACCATCTAGCATGGATGCTGTTTGTTCTATTCCTCCTCGGTTGTAAAGATGAAGGATAACCTCGCCATCCACTAATGTTTGATATTCAAATCCAAACTGCTTCTGTAACTAAAAAAAAATAGAAAGAAAACATAAGAATTTGCAAACACTGACCGCTTATTAATTGGGAAAAAACCCCAACGCCATTCATGTAATTGTTTAGTAAGAAAAAATATTTTTCTTTTGTAAAATCACAGTTCAAAACTTACATAAACATTTTTGCCAAAGAAGGCAATTATACTTCTGTGTTAAAAATATTACCCAGATCATGTCTCAGACAATGTAAATTGACTCTGTGGTCTTAAGCAATTCACATTATGGCATGTTTTAAGGGATACATTTCTATCTGAGGATGTCAAACCGCAACCCATGACCCTGATCTTCAGAAGCACTAGGCTCCCCATCTCCCACAGACAAATGGCAGACACAGGTAGTCTCTGCTTCTAAAAACCCAACTCAAAACAGGACCATCAAAGACATCATTTATTATAGTCTGAAATCACTCAGTGGTACTTTCTTATCAGATAATAACATTTACAGAAGCCCTCCCCTGCTCCAAAACACAGACAGTGGTAACACCTCTGCAGCAGAGTAGTTAAAAAATAAAGTCACTGCAATTCCTCAGGGATTTTTTTTGTTTTTTTTTTTATGAACCATTTCCTTCTGCCTGATCTTCCTCCATTCCTCAAACTAACCTTTTCACTCTGCCTATGCAGATGGAGTGGGGGAGGAAGAAATTAGCTGTCGGACTCAAGCCAGACCAAATATTCTTCATTTTCTTGTGGTGCTACTTAAAGTCCTTTCATTATCTACCAGACAGGGGGAAAGAGGGTTTTAGGAAAACACTAACAAGCCAAGAAACTCCAGAGAACCAATGCTCTGCATTTTGAGTTCTTCAGTTCTAATTGTTGTTTATGGGGCAAAGTGTTGGATCAAATTGAGTCAATATTAATATAACTAAGTAATTTCCCTCAACAAATGCCTGTTTCACCAAAGATCCTTTCCTAGGTAGTTTTCAGCCACAAGGCTGAAAGAAAAATCTCTTTATACTCCCATATAAAGAGCATACACTACGTGATGAGAACAACTGAACAAACTCCTAAAGATGGCAAAGGGAGATTTGCACAATGCAAGTCCCCTTACGATTGCGTGCAGTACGACTGACAGTAATTCTTACAGGGTTCAACAGCAGAAAGACCACAATGCAAAACACACCAAGTATTACAGACTGCTGGTACAATGCATTTCACGTGTACCTCAGGGCAAAGTTTATCTCACCTTTCAAACAGATACTTGAAGATGGGGGAAAAAATTATCTCCTGCCTATTCAAATTCCCAGTGACGTTACTGATGTCACTGACATTGCCTGCCTCCAACTTCAAAACTGTAATAAGTACTAAGACATCTCAGATTATTCCTATATTTCTGATACTACCACGCTCAGTAATGATTAACTTTAAGCATTCAGTTTCAGCATGAGTCAGAAACAGTCACGACTGTAAGCTGCTTTATACACCAAATTTGGATGACCTGAATCACTTCCCTTTACAAGTAACATAGGGGGCACGGATGGCTCAGCACAGGGACTAAGGCACACAAAGCGATGTTCAGCTGCAGCATCACACCCACCAGGGACATTCAGGTACTTTAGGAAGTTAAGTACAGAGCTGCTGCTTGTTTTGCACCCAAGGGACTGACCTAGGTGGCTCTTAAAAGTGCCACACATCTGCAGACACCTAAGGACTTTGGTGGCATAATGGAAACATCTGCCTTGTGCTTGCTGTTTTACTTAAATACCTAAGCATGCATGCTACACATATATTAAAGTGACATATTCCATCTGAATTGATAGGCAGAAAATAAAAATGTAACACTCAAAAGCTTGAACAACCCAAAAGAAATTAAGAGCAAGACAGCCTAGAAGCATGTGATTATAAAGACAGAAGGGGAGAAAAGAGGCTTGGAATTTCCCTTCCCAAGAGATAAAGAAGAATGTATCTTTATTTTAAACTCAGCATACCTGAGGATACAAATACTTATTGATCCCTGCAACATTTACCTGTTTGAAATTATATATTTCTCCATTGTAACACAGCCACAGGTATGGGAATTTCTTCACCCGAATAGGCTGCATACCATACAGCTGATCAACAACCGCAAGGCGGTGGAAACCAAAACAACAGTTGGTGAATCCATTGACGTTCTCAAAACGAAATGCATCAGGACCTCTGTGTGCTATCTTCATGGCACTTAGACACTGGACAGAAAGGCATTCATCACTCCCAAACAGGGCCCAGATACCGCACATTGTGAGGCTGTGTATCTATCTGAAGTGGAGAACCTGTCCCACAAAGACATTATAAGCAAGTGCTGACATGTAGAAAACACAATCAACAAACACAGAGTATTAATCTCTTAAATGTCAGAAGGACCGATGAAGCAAACAGCAAACTTTGCTAACACGAGGTAAAACCTGCTTTGCACAGACTATGATAAGCAAACTGGCCACCAAGAAATTAGGCTTAAGTTTACCTTTAGGTACACCACGGTTGTCTATGATTTTTTTTATAGAGCACAAACAGAACAATTCATTACAAATCATGGGCATTGGGTATCATCTGGGGAAGTATCATTTCAGCAGAAACGCTGACAGTCCTTTCAGTCTGTGGCCTTTCAACACATAAAGAGGACTTATAAGAAAGATTAAGAGAGGCTTTTTACTAAGTCCTGCAGCAACAGGACAAGGGGCAATAGTTTCAAACTGAAAGAGGGTAGGTTTAGGCTGGACTTCCCTAGCACCATGGGCAGCCCAGATAACAAAGCTGTGGAAGGAGCAATGCTGGTGCAGTGCCAGGCTCCCTCCCCTAGGCATGCCTTTTGCAGCCCCAGTGTCCCTGGAGCTGGAGGCTTTGTGGCTCTCTGAATCCGAACCCTAACCCTAACCTGACTGCCAACATGCAGCTGAGGTCCCCAGCACCACCACTTGGCTGCAGGTTCCTAGAAGCAGCCCGCCTCTGGGACTGCAAAAGGCACGTGGAACTGGGCTTTCCCACCAGCTGTGGCGGGTCCCCCGTGCCCCACGCTCCCCGCGGCTCTCTAACACCCGGGAGGACGTCCCCTCCGCCTCCACGCGGCTGCAGCACACCGCGGGCCCTCAGCCCATCGCCCACCCACCGGGGTAGGCGCCGGGGCGAGGGCACCGGGAGGAGCGCGGAAAGACCGGGGACTGCGGCCGCTCCCCACGAAAGCCGCCTGCGCGGCTGCGCTCGGCCCATGACCCTGTTGGGCTCCCTCGGCCAGCCCTGCGCGGCGCGGCACGGCACGTAACCCTGAAGCTGCCTCCTGCTCTAGCGCCTTACCCCGTCCCAGCCGCCAGCGCAGGAAGAGCCCCGGTCCTGCCCGCGGCGGGTGATGAAGAAGGCAGCTCCCGGCCGTGCGGGCTCCTCCCCCCACGACGCCTGCTGCTGTTGAAACCCGCCGCGAAGTTTCATCATGCACCGCCCCGCGGGGCTGCGGCCTGGTGTTGCAGGGAGGGACGGGGAGGCCAGGTGGGGCCCGGCCCGCAGCCTGCCGGTACCGCACGGCAGGGCAAGAGCTAGCTCGCAGGCCGGAGATTCCGCGGTCTGCCACCTCCCCTGGGCCGCTGCGGGGAAGGCGTGCACCGCTGGGCATTGCTGGGTTTAGGAGCGCGGCTTGCGGCCGTCAGGAATCCTGTCCCTGCAAACCTGCCCCGAGTCGTACCTTGTATAAAGAGCTCTGACCACCTGCATGTGGTGCTTTATTTGGTTTGGGAGAGAGAGCGCTTGCAAAGCTGACACCTTTGGAAGCATTTACTGAGGAGCTGGGATTTTGCTGTGCAACCCTCAGCTTTGAAAAACAGACGTTCTGGGTAAAAGGGATATTGATGCTTGCCTGAGCTTCATTGTTGGGCAGGTTTGCCTTTTTGCCTTTGAGGATGCTAAAGTAAATGAAACTAAGACTAGGGTGTGAAGTGCTAAATATAAACCTTAATTCTCCACATGTACTTAAGGCGGGCCATTAGTTGTAATTTGCATAGCTTTAGTGGACTTAGTGTAAAACCACAGTGCTATGCATAAAGTTCTTCAGGCTATGCAGACCATCAAATATAAGTGGTCTGTGTGTACAATTTTAAAAGGACCTGTGAGAAGCTGTTAAAAGGGTATCTTTTAGGCTTTAGAAAGAAGAATGTCCAGAGGAATCCTGTGAATGAGAAGTAGACTCCAGTGGTGATCAGGAATAGTTATAAGAGGTTTCTGTTGAGCACAGCTGCACCTGAACACAGGACTGGCCTTGGCCTTGGCAAGGCTTTGGGAAGCCTGCAGATGCCATGTGTACGGTTCCCAGAGCAGTGCACCGCTTGGACGAGCAGAGTGAAAATGCACACTTTGGTTCACTAGGTCACTGCTCGCAGAGGAGTAGTGCTTGTGCTTGTATGGGATTTATTTTCCAAATATCTAAATGTCACAAACTGAATTTTGAAAAACTACAAGAAATGGTTGTATTCTATTGTTAACATTAACATCGTATTAATCTAGGTTGGTTTTGGGTTTGACACTGTTTTGCGATTTTTTTTTTGAGGTCAGAAACTTTTGTAAACAGTATTTCTTTACATTTTTGCTTTCCTCCACACAGAGAAAAGATTTTTGGACAAGTCTGCATAGGCTTAAGTTATTGTCTGGATGTTTTCATTTTATGAGCAATTCCAGGTTCATAACTAGCTCTCATATAGTGCTTTATGATAGTAAGTCAGAAATTGTTTGGTAAAATCTTTTTATGGGGAAACTGAAGCAGGGAATTTGCAAAGCAACTTGCAGGAATTGACCCAGTAAGGCTGGGCAAGCACAACCAGGGCAGAGTGAAACCTCTTAAGTCCTCAGTAATGTCCACATCCTTAGCACGCACTGGGCAAGAGCCACATGGTTATCCTCCCTTTACTACCACTTTTAAAAACTGGGGATAAGTGTTGCATTTTACTATGTCTTGCATGTTTAATCTGCTATTTTAATGGAGTTGATGGTGTTATATGTGGGACTAATGGCAGGAATACCATATGGAACCTGCTTTAAACACTGTAATGTTGCTGTTGGGTAGTCACAATAGTGCAGATAATAACTGTTCTAGCCCTGTCCTTTTCTAGCCTTTTCTAGTCCTTTTACATTAAGTGTCATTCTTCAATATCCAGTCTTTCAGCATATCTACAGACAGCCCTAGATGTAATTGCACTCCACTCTTGCAGCTTTGTTCTTCTCAGTCACATCTTCCCTCTCAGTTTTCTCCTTCCTGCAGACATTACCATGTGTAATTTCTCCAAAGCATTTCCTTCTCCACTATACTCCTTTAAAGCTGATTTTTAATTCCATTTTTGTTGAGAGGAATTTAAGTTGATGCTAGCTGGGTTGAGAGAATAGGTTTGAACGTAAATATTGGGTGCCATGAGTATCTAAGAGGCTTTCTACTTTGCTGGATTATCTATTAAGTAGAGTAACCATCTGGCCACAGGCTAATACCATTTAAGAATGGCTGAAAACCATTATAAGAAAGTTCCTGACTGGTTAATGAAGAAGTACTTGGATTAGTTTTGTTTCTAATCAGCTGAAATCAGGCTAAGAGGTTTCTGTAAAGACAGCAGGTAAATGAGTAAATGAAAGGTCAGAGTGAACAGGTAAAGGAGTACAATGTGGAATGAGCTGTTGCAGCTTCATGACTGTTACACTAAGCTAATCACTGTCAGCTCAACTCTCAGTGGAGCATTGCCTGTACCTGAAGCTGGTGCTCATTGTTTTTCCCACTAAAGATGAATACTTTTGCTGCATCCATTGGGTGTGGTGCATAAGCATGCCTGGAAGACTGGAAATGTGTGAGTTCTGTAAAATACATGAAATGTGTTTGCTGTGACATAGGTGACTTTTGCACAAGGCAATTGCTAGTGAGTAGCAATGGAACACAGGCATTCTGCACCGTGCCAGACCATCTACATAGTCAAAGACCATTAAAGATGATTCATCACTGACAGTTTGAGGGATATTGAGGATAATGCTGAAATACTTTGTGTTTTTGAAAAATTGGAGATTTGGGCTTTGGGAAGGGGAAAGATGTATCTTGCCTACAGTCTCATGAGTGTAATCACACACTCTCCCTTTGCATCCCATAGCCATTTTTAATTTGGGCCAACTACTCTCCATCTAGCTTTGAACACATGCTGAATTGCAACAGCAGTACTTCTCCAATCCTAATGTGTAGTAATGGCATCATGGGATAGGCAACGAAAATTTTCCACATGCTTCAAATGGTCCTTTTCTGAGCCTCAGTGACTGAATGTTTATGATGTAAGCTGGGCATAGATCACCAAGAATCCTGTATTTTCCAGCTTGATTTTTTAACTTGATGTATTTGAGCCACAACATTTTGCCACACATTGTCACAGGCCCAACTGAATGGCATGTGCTACTCCTGATTTGTGTTTGTCAGCATCTACAAATTACTTTGGTGTTGAAGTACTTTATGCATTTACATATTCTGTTCCTGAATGCGCACTAATAAGAATTTAATGCCATTCTTGGGGCAGGGAGTCAATGTACAGTTTCACTTCCACCAGGAAAGAGTGGCTTTAGACAGACATTGCTCCACACTTCAGCACTGCAGCGGTAACAGAAAAGATGTGGCAAATGGTGAACACTCTTTCTGGGAACAGCCTAGTGTATCTTCTAAGACAGGGAGTGACCCTGAAAGCAGTTGTTTCTCCTAATGGACCCACACAGAAACACCCATGTACCGTGGTGGCATTGGCAGCTGTGGGCAGGACTCTGGGGAAGGTGGAGGTCAGTTTCTACTCCCCAGTCACATGGGTTGACATAAATGACGTTACCTCATACCCTGGCTATCTTTACAAACAGAAATATGTGTTGGATACATGTATTCACAGGCAATAGTTGTGTTGTTCTGGTAACACATCTGACATCTGAAACTTATAAGTCAGGGATATGCATATGCAGAGAGCAAAGGCCTTTTCCTAGTTTTGTTTTCCTTCCCCAGGAGAACAGTAACTTGATGTGTTCTAAAAGTCAGAGTGCTTGCACTCAGCATCTCAGGCTGAACTGGCTTCAGTCTGATTTGTTTCTGTATCAGTCCAGTATAGCTTGTTGGTAACCCAGACTATTGCTAGTCCAGCTGGACTTTCCAGTCTGGTGTCCACCACAATCTCCTGGCTTGATCCATGTCATTTTGCTTGGCTGATTGAGTCAGTGTTAACATCTGTCCAGTAGACATATAGTCATCCTTTGAGCCCCAGTCTAGAGCCCCATATCTGAATGGGGAGAAAAAAGTGAAAAGATAAACTGTCAGATTTGTAGCTTGAAGAAAGGTAGGCCCCCATTTGTGTTACTTGGTCTGTATTTTACCCAGTGGGACTGAACCACATGCCAGCAAGCTTTGAGCTTGCAGCTTTCAAAGAACTTATCAACCTAACAGAGCTGTTCCTGTAAGTTTGAATATATTTCTTTGTTTACTCTCTTCCTTTTCCTTTGGACATGCAAACTACTTGTTTCTCCTCCAGACAAAATCATCTCACTCATGGTATAAAAAGTAGCTGTCTCTCTCACTGGGAGTCCCTATTGCTATAGTCCCTCTTATTTAATGCTTTTTCTTTTCTTTCTGATTAATTATGTTAAGCTTCAAAACAAGTAAGACTTGCTCTGACTTTGGAGTTAGAGGTCACAGCACTGAAGTGTTAGAAGGAAATCTTTTCTAGAGCCTGGGCATTCAGAACTTCAGTGAAGTGCCAGGAAGGTACATCTAGTGCATCGAGAGTGAACACAAAGTAAGGTGACTTGTTATTGCCTGCACAAAGCCTGAACATTTTGCTTGACTGCTACATCCTTTAACATCCCAGGCCTTCCAGTAGCCCCCATGTTCCTTAACACAGACAAGAAAGGATTGTTGAAAGAGCTGTTGGCCATGCAGTGCACATGGCAAGCATGGCATATGGCATGCCAATGGCACTATTGTCAGCAGGACCATGGAAGAATGACACACTGCTGACTTCCCCTGAATAGGGGTCTTGGCTAATTAGAAAGAATCCAGTGTAATTTATTCTCTTCCTGGGGAGGAGGAGAAGGAAACAAACCACAAAACTGAAGAATATTACACAGTTTTTTTTACCAATTCCAGAATAAGAAAGAAAACTTAGTTGTCTGATACTGATTCTATAACAAAGTGGAATAACTCTGGAGTTTTTAGAGCCATAATGGTAGAACTAATATAAATTCTGGTTCTTTTTCATACAGTAAGAAAGATTAGGTGTCAGCTGAATTAGCATTTAATCTGTTGTTGTCAGTACAGCAGTATTAACTGCAAATTACAATCTTCAGTTCACTTTTTCATTGTAATTTGTCCATTGTGAGATTTTGCCCCATTCAGTAGGTGTTTTGTTTAATAAAAACACAATCTTTTTCATCTAGAATACAGCTGAATTCCACTGTAAAAGACATGGTTAGCTGGTATAAAGCTGTAACAGCTAAATTCATGTTTGACCATATATGAGACTTAAAACACATTGGAATGTATTTTTCAGCTGGAATAATGGGACATAATTCTAATAAATTTATTTTGACACAGATCAGTTGTGCTGCTGTCTTTTAAAGCACTGGATTTAATTTTGTGATTTGTGTTGTTTGGATTTGAGGGTTTTGGTTGTTTGTTTTTTTTTTTTTTTCTCCCCACAAAGTTAGATGGTCTTTGTTTACAAAAGCCTTGGAAACTGTTCTGACTGCAGCTGCTCTTTTCCATCACTAGGTCGAGCTATTAGCTCAAAATGAGAAACCGACACCCTGCTAGTGTTACCAGAAACCGGAGGTGTAGAACAAATACAGCAAGAGTCTGCAATAAAATGACTGGCAAACGTAACGCTTTTAGTGTTGAAAATAAGCTATCACATATACTAAGCCATTTTTTATGTAAAATAAAAAAAACCAATAACGTAATTTTTCCCCATTTTCCCACAGAAGTACACACTAAAGTAGATCTCAGTTCACAGTATTTATTGGCATCTTACTAATTCTGTAAAATCAAGTAGTACTGAACACTTAAATGGTTACCTTGTTTCTTCATTACAGCTGCTTACTCTGCTTTTTTTCCTAGGAATTCATTCTGAATTCTGTACAGCAGTAAACTTCTGTTGTTACTGCTATCATATGAACAGTAAAATGGAGTGTTTCTCCTCCCTTTTCTTCCATAGCTAGAAACTCTAATAACAGGCTTTGTAAAAATAGCTTTGTCTCTTTACACATAAGGAGAAAAAGAGAATTCTTCCTGATTAGAAAAAGAGAAGAAAACCCAAATGAGAACCAATTCTAAAGGAATTATTTTTTTTTAATCAGGATTAAAAGAATTTAATGATTGCAAAGTAGAAGAGTTAGTTTTGTGTTCTAATTCTTACTGAATGATACTTTATCTCTTCTCGCAGATGCCAGATAACAAGGTGGGTATTTCTACTAATTTAACAGGATAATTTCCAGTATTCCAACGTTTTTATTAAGCTTTGCCATTCTCAAAGAAATACAATTATACAAGAATGATAGTTTATAGAAACATTACCTTGAATCTCATTTTAGCTGAACCTCTTTGCTTTCGCCAAGAACAGGTAGGAGACAGGCAAACAAATGTATCCAACATATCCACAAGCACTGGCTACACCTTAAGCTGTTCTGAAATGCAGCTCTTTTATTAGAGGTTTTATTGTTAGAGAATTTATTATTTTTTTATTATTGTAGGATTTGACAGAGAAAATATTTGCACTTGCCTTTACTTTTACATTGCATGCATATGTAAAATGAACGGAAATATACTTATCTATACAGTAAGATATCAGTAACAAATAGAGATGTATTTTTCCTGACTCCTTAATGTAGGTTTCATGAGGCCACTGCCATGAATAAATCAGTGCCAGAAAGTAAATTCAAGACTGGGAGGCTGACTAATGATTAGCACACTCATTGGTGTGATTTATGCATTGAGAAAATCTCTGGGCAAGGTTTACAGAGTAACACTTGCCAAGAGCTCTTTCAAAAGAGCAGTATGGATAAGGCTGAATTTTTGGTCCATCCACAGTGCAGCCCTCCAAGGGAATCCCAGCAGAATTCCTAACCCACCAGTCCTCCTGCATGCCTTCCCGCCATCTTCCACAGCACTGAAAGTCAGTGTCATTTTCTGTTCCGTGATACAAAAATTTCAATCCAGTGGGCTGCAACACAGCCCTCAAATTCTTTGAACTGAAAAAGCCTAAAATAATTATGTCAAAGAATGGTCCCTGGAACTGTTTCATCCCCAGAAGTAGAGATGTAGTTCAGAGCATTCTGCAGTAGGCTTTGGGGCAGGTCTGTGAGCAGGATAGAAACTTTGTGAGATTTTTTTTTTCTTGCAGAATTGCCACAATGATAACTTATTGTATTGTCTGATATGAAAGTACAAAGAAATCTCATGTCCTTGGATAAAGGAGGAAACAGGCCTCCTTTACTTCAAATTGTTTGCAAGATACAGTGATTAATCCCTTATTCTGCCACTTAAAATATGTAACTCAAGTTTTTGGCACACACTGAATACTAACCTGTTAAGTTCACAATGGCTTAAATCAATTATTTGTTGCAAGATCTGGTTAAGACAAATAGAGATTGTACATTGTTTACATGCAGACAGTACTTCTGATGTCACCGATCAGTAACATGCCTTACTACACAGCCGTTCCACTATTGTTTGTGCAAGACATACAGAGAGTGAAGTTCCATATAATAACAGGATGTCATACTTTCAGCCAGCTGATGTTCTTACATGTAAAAGGAAGGTGGTACACTACAGCATGGAGAACCCTCTTACTCCTTTATCGTGTTATAATTCACTCCATCTCATGCAGTAATTAAGCATATTACAGTAAATAAATTAATTTTACAGCTTCATATATAGTTCTGACTCTTTCAGGACACCACAGCACCAAATTTGCATATCCTGTCCCATGTCAGGTGAGCAAAGATGTGGTGGTAAATTGAAATTCCACTCACTTTCCTGAAGGCCTTTGTTGTGCTCTAGGAGTTAGGGTAGGCATGGGTAATACTCGTATTTGATCTGGTCCAGTATGCCTGCAACCACAGTTTGTGGGTTCACAGGCTGACATACAACGGGTAATAGGGTCTTCAAAGAAGAACAGCCTCCCTGAATCTGAACAGTCAAGTTAATGGGATTTTTTATAAATACTATTAAGCAAGTAAGGCTGGTCATATGTTTGACTAAATAGGAGTGAACAGAGAACACAAAAGTAGTTTTCAATCAAAGAAATATGGAAATTACTCATCAATATATACTTCCATGGTCTTGCTGATGATCCATAAAGCAATGGCATAAACAGAAGCAAGACCATTTATAATTGAACGAAATAGTGAGAAAACAAAATAGTTTTCCATGGAGTATGTAGAATTTGATCTGGTAAAGCTGGTTCCTTGCCAGCCATTAGCATGTAGAAAGCTGCTTCCAGAAGGAAATCAGTTTCAATCACAGATATTTATTAGATGATAGCAAATTAAATATTTAAATTTTGTATGTGAAGTCAATGGCTTGCCAAATCACACAGGCTCACAACAGCTGTTGCATTTTGCCTTCCTCCTTAACTTTGTGTCAGCTTTCTTATTTAGAAAGCTGTATTCTCGGTCTCCTGTGCATGGTAATGGAGAGTTGAGAGCCGCAGCTGATCTGCAAGTGAGCTTTTATGGTACGTGCGTATTCTGGAATGCTCTCCTGAGGACTTAGCAGTGAAGATGCCCAGCCAGGTAGCTCACGAAGACCTACCAAAGGTAGGTGAATAAAGGGATTAAGGACCTGCTACCCTGTATTTGCCCTGCACCTTTTGGAAGCATGCAGGAAACAAGTCTTTTATGTTTAATATGGCTTTCCCCTCCTACATAGGGAAATACCTCATTTTTTATTATATACTGACATGAAGATCAAAGTGATTTATTTCCTTTTAAACCAAACTACTCAAAATTTCATTACATATACACATACGCAATATAGATGGGCCCCAGTACTTAACAGTAGAACTTATGTGATCCAAGAGTTTGCCACAAAAAATTAAGTCTTACATTCAGCTTAATTGTGATGTATGTAATATGTATGTAATCTCATGTGCAATATGAGATGTTTTGAAAACTTCATTTGATCTGTTTTAGGATTTTAAGGCATGCCTCTGGACATGGGTGGACAGAGCTCCTATCAAAACTTGATGGGAAGAGGAAGGGAAACAAGAAGACAGACACCTCTAATTTTTCAGCAGCCTTTGCAATTTCCATTGTCTTTCTTATTGTTTATAGTTGAATTTCTTACTGCCAAACACTCAAATGTCCCCCCAACACGTGTGCTCACCTCACTTTTGCCCCTTCTTCTACAATAAAACTAGCTCAAGGAGATACCATTCACCAAGTTGCCTGTAATTTTTGTTTCCAGGCAGCAGGAAACTGTCAAATGCGGCAGGAATGAGAAACTATGACCTTAGCTATGCGGGACGTGAGCTTCTTACCCCAGTGCAAAAGCCAGCCTTTCTTGAATGACCTAGGAGGCCAAAGCCGACACACAGATCTGCAGTTGTGAAGAGGCAAAGCTATGGTTTTGACTAAACCCCTGGACAGGCTGGAGGAAGGAAATAGATAGGGTGCGACATCAAAAGCAGTGTGGGCAGTGGTTGCCCTCAGCATGGACCAGCTTTTGTTGGCACGTACCTTCACACCAGTGCTTTTGAAAAAATAAATAAACCTCTACTTATTAACTGCAGAGCTCCATTAACTACCTGCTGTTTGCAAAATACTGTCCTTTGGTTACCCTGTAACGTAAAACACCTCTGTAATCCTTCTTCATATTCAACAGCTTTTTCCTAAGGAAAAATACCGAGAGAGAAACGTCACGGATGTTAAAAAGGTAGGCAGCACTAGCACAGGGAGATAAGGAATGATTTCAGAGGACTTGGTTACCTAGCAACGTCCCTTGCAGTTGCCTAATGGTATTTTGGAAGCGCAGAGGCTCCAGACCGGCTCAAGTGCAAGGAAAAAGGGGCTGGAAAGCAGCGGCACTCCGCAGCCCGGCCGGAGCACACCGCACGGCTGCTTCCAGGCAAGACCGGACAAAAGAAGCAAGGTAATGCGATAAACAGGCGGGCGAGCAGCCCTGCCCGAGGCATTTCTTCCCTAACCATGCCTGAAGAGTCGGCGAGGGAGACACCGGCGCCGGAACACCACTTGCAAACCTTCCAGCGGCCAAGGGGAGGCGACGCTCCTCGCTCTCCCGTCTCCCCCTCGCACGCCCTGTGCTGTTTCTCCCACATGGAGAGCCCTCACCGACGCACCCACCAGGCGCTGCGGGCGGGCGGGCCGGCCGCCACACCCCTCACGCTGCAGCTGCATCCTGGGGCACCCACCCGGCGGTCTCCCCACACGGAAGACATGGGCTGTACTCGGGGCCTGGCCCGGCGACGTGGCCGCGCTCCCGGCAGGCAACCAGAGGGGGAACGTACGAAGGGGCAGATTACCATCCCCAGCGGGGTACCGCGCTCGGTCGGTCAGGGCGCGCTCCTGCTCGCCAGCCACCGGCCGTGGCGGCTCCCGCACGCACGCCGAACCACACCGAGGGCAAGCGAAATGCCACGCGGCGCTGGCGGCGGCGAGGGTTAAAATGAGAGCGGCGGGGCCGGCCACGCCCCCCACGGCGTTCGCAGCCAATGAGCAGGCAGCGGGGCGGGCCCCGGCCCCGCTCCCGTTCCGGTGCGGGGGGTGCCCGGTGCAGCGCGGGGCTGGCGGGATGGTGCTGCCGGTGGTGAGGGCGCAGGTCGGTGGGCTTGGCAGCGGCTTCCCGTGCGCGCGGCCAACGGCTGCTGACTGCGGGCCGCGCGGCTGAGCGGGCGCCGGGGCCTCTCCGGCTCGACGAGGTGAGGGGCGGCGCTGAGGCGGTGGCGATGGGGCCCCGCGCTGGGCAGTCGTAGGGGTGAGACCGTCGGGCAAGGCCTCTGGTGGCACTGCCCCATCTGCGGAGGAGGCATTGAAGGAAGGTGTCTCTCTGCGGTGACCGGGCGGGAGGAGGTGGTCGGGGTGGTGCGTGTCACCTCGGCGGCGGCGAGAAGGGTGTCCGCAGGAGCTGCGGTTGCGGGAACAGCAGGTGCCTGGCTGGGAAAGAGAGGCTCCGGAGGGAGGGGCCTCTACTTGAAAGAGAGCGGGTCCCGGCAGAGCCCCGGTCGAGGGAGCGAGGTGGTTGTGGAGGGCGAGTTGCTTGCTGCTCCACACCCTCCGCCTCTGCTCCTTGTAGCAGGGACTTCCTGGACTGACGTTGCAGTTATCTAGTAAGCGCTGTTAGTAGAGGTTTAGAAAGCCATTCTTCGGACGTGGTAACTTGTTGCTACGGGAGGGATGTCAGTTTTTGGAATGAGGAAGGAGATTGCAGTATATCTCTTCCGTCTCACCTGTGCTGTGGTTTGTTACACGTGTTGTTTCAATGCTATGGCACGTCTTGTTTCAATGGCCACCCATACCAAAATACCTTATTTTGCTGGCTATACTTTGTGGTAGAACAACCAAGAGTTTTTGATGGTTAAAGTTCTCCAAAGAAATGCCTGAAATATTAGATATCCCCCCCCCAAAAAAAAAGGGAAGTGAAAAATGTAATTTATCCTTAGTTGATAGGAAACTGCAGCAGATGTAGACAGTATTAGCAAATATACAACTTTTGCTTCTTCATTTTAGAAGCGTATGAATATGCCCATGTAAAGCTCCTGGAAATAATGGGACTCGGAGAGCAGAAGACCTTTCTGGGCATTGCACAGCTAACCATGTTTTCTACATTTTGACTTCAGTTATTCTGATGCCCTCTTTGGCTGGTGAGGGTGTGGTAGTGGAGATCAATTTCACTGCTAATTATGCAGCTGTCCAAGGACATTTGCATTCTGTATCATGCTGAGGCCTCAGGGCTTCCCCATCACTTGTAAGTGAGGGATGTGAGGAAGAGTCAGCAGTGTGTGTAGGCTAGCCTTGTTTCTCATAGTTAATTTATCAAATCTTAAAGTGATTATGGAGTGGTGCTGCAAAAAGCATGTGTAAAATATTTAGGATTATTTTGTAAATGTCAAGATCTCCAGATTTGGTAGCTTGCTCTTTTTTTTTTTTTTTTTTGTTGTTGTATTTTCTCTGTAAACAAGTTCAGAAAGTTACATAGTCTGAATTTATTTTAAAGTATTAATTTTAAAGGGCTTTTTTTGTTTTGCTTTGAGGGGTGGGAGTGAGGCAAACTCCAGTATCCTGTTATTCCTATTGCATGGGGATTTGGGGATTCTTTAAGTTTCCTTTAGGCTTATGAAGGTGACCTTAATCCTTGTTGGAACAGCTACCAGAGTGAGGATGGTATTCTAGATCAATGTGTTAAAAGGCTCATTGCCAGGCCTGCACAGAGGCACAGCAGGGATGGGGGACCCCATTAATCTCATCAGAGGAAGTAGCCCCAGGTTCTGTCATTGGAGAGCCATCAGTCCCATTGCCCAGGTGTGGCACACATCAAAATAAGTCAACAGAAAAGCTCTCTGGAAAAGCTTGCAAGATTAAGGTGTAACTGCCTATAGAATATGGGACATATTATAGGGTGCAGGAGAAGAGTATCTTGTGACTGTACAAAACTTATTTTGGGATGCTTAGGGGATGGACTAAAATGAGGGAGTAAGGTTCGCTGAGCCGGAACAAGTATGGGAAAATAGAAGGGTAAGGTGATAAAAGGGATAAGGGGATAAAGGGCCTGGTTGATTGTAAACAAGTGGTTGGCCACTATGTTTGGCAATGTGCTGTGCCAGATTACCATAGCCTGTCCTCTTTTCTCATTAAGCTCCATTTCTCTTTTCCTGGATAGGAGGGCTCTGTGCTATATTCATACTGAGGAATAAGCACCAACAACTGGAGTGGTAACCGAAATTATAGGGACCTTTGTGTCTGATGTGCCAGCAGGGGGAGAGACTGGAGTGAGGAAGGGTCTAAATGCCAGCAGCTACAGTGGAGACTGTAAGTCACGGTGGCTTATGTGTCTCTTAAGTGCGAGTAACTGCGGAGAGCAGAGTGCATGCATTTTGTCTTGGCGAGCATGCCAGTGTGTGATTGCTAGTGAATAGCATGCCTGGCTAGCCAGTAAGTAGGGTAAGACACTTGGGAGCCAGGTTTTGAGGCAGCTGTAAGTGTGAGACAGGTACTAGTGAGATCATAAGGTCTCCAGTTTGGCAATAGGAGAGTGCAGGAGGTCAAACCAGCTGCCAGAGGGACTGTAAGATCTCGGGGCTGTTTTGGAGGCTCATTTGCATGTGTGTTTCTGAGCAGGGCAACTGGAGACAAAAGAATCCAAGGGCCAGTTATTGAGTGGACTGAATGTCTAAGGCCATTTGCTGGGGAGCTGTGACATGTCTGTGGGTGCGACGTGTGTGTATCTATGTGAAGGGGGTTTGTACCAGCAACTGGAGTGGGGATCTTGGAAGACTGAGGAGTCAGTGTTGGTTCCTGGGTAGATTGAGTGTCTGTATAGTGTCAGTATAGTGGATCCCACCACTGTACACACCTGTATATTTCCAATAACAGGCTTTTATCCTAATCAGCTAGGGAGAGAAGCAGCATATTCCTGGCCCATGTTTGTGTTTGCCCCCCAGACACTGGTTTTAGTTGTATTGATCTGTATGTTCAGACACCTGTATGTGCATGTTCATATGTGCAAGTCTGAGAATACATCCTCAGCCTTGCCAGTGGCCAGATCTGGGGACATGGAGTTGCAGCTGCCTTGTCTTTATTGGGCTACCAGTTTCAGCAGCTTCTAACACAGAAGAAATACTTTTTCTGTAAGTTTGAAGATGCAGATTCACAAAACTTGGAGCCACATGTACAGTGACTTTTATGTTGTGATAGAATGTTAGAATATTTGTTGGTCTGGCTGATGTGAATATCTAAATACATATATATGTTTAAGCTGCCATGATAGGGCAGTGGAGCATGAATTTAAACCAGGATTTTGTTGTAGGTGTTTTTTAAAAAGCATTTGTTTTTGTTTTTTTTTTTAAGTCAAATGAAGTAAAAATAGAAACATGAATAAAATTTCTTTTAGCAACCTGGTAGGTTTTGTATATACCTTTTCCCTCTCTGTATGTCATAGAATCATAGGATCATGGAATGGTTTGTGTTGGAAGGGGCCTTTAAAGATCATTTAGTCTGATGACCTGCCATGAGCAGTGGTATCTTTCACTAGATCAGGTTGCTCAAAGCCTCATCCAACCTGACTGTGAACACTTAAATGTTCTGTATGTTGTGACCCTCAGTAAACCCCTGTATAGAAAAGAATGTCAATAGAGAATCTGAGTGGGGATGCTTATCATAATAAGAAATTACTTCCCTTATAGGCGTTTTCTGGTTCTACTATAATGCTATAGCACAGTTACTTTTGCTGGCAAGTTAAAAGACTCAGGTCAAATATAAGGATAACACAAAAAAAATGAAGATTTCTGTTCCGTTTACTGTTGGAGTTTATAAACATATGGCTACACAGATATGTATATGGTAGTCCAGTCTGTTTATATAAAATTGATATAATGATGGATTATTTTAGATTGAAAATGGTAACCAGTGATATTTCATATCAAATACCAAGTACAGCTTTGGCATCTGTCTCAGTCTGCTTCCAGAAATCCTCTTTGCTTCTAGAATAATGACAGATCAACTTCTGATTTCCAAATGTGATGAATACACTTTTTTCTCTTTTAACTTTTCCAATGCACTTAAAGTTTTTTTTTTCTAAAGAATCCAATTTAACATAATTCCATAATTTAATAAGCAGCAGTTATTTTCACGTGTTTTTCTAATTATTTTTTTTTCTCTCCAAGCAAGAGTAATTTTGGCAGGTGTTAGAGCAGATAACCGAAATTGTATGGCAAAGAAGTGCCCAATATTGGAAAGTGGAACAATGGAGACTTTTTATTCTAGAAGGTGCTGCAGCTATGGTGTGTGCCTGCATGAGTTTTTCTTTTTTTTTTTTTTTTGTGCACAGTAAATCTGATGATTTCTGAAAGTACCACCCTAACAAAACATACACCTGCTTTGTGTCCTCTCTGCTGTATGTTCAGGAGAGCACTCAGACAGTGAGCTGGTATTTGGAGTGTGTGTTACTGCAGAGCGATTTATGCAGCTTGCTTGGGGACAGTCTTTTTCCAATAGACTGTACATAGCCAATGAGAGAAGTGGGAGTGCAGGCTAAATGAGTTGTTTGGTGGCTGCAGCTCTTCAGATCAATGTTTTTTATTGATGCTCTGTGCATTCCATCATTTTCTTTTTTTGGCTCCCTAACTAACTAAAGTGGGTTCTGCCCATAGACATTAAGAGTGATCCTAATAGAGGGAACATCATCAACTTGTTTGTAAGGCTCTGGCTTGAATCCAGTATATATTTAATGGTCAATGTTTTTGTAGTTTAGTCATGAATTCTTACAAAATATCTCTACCCTTTGCAAAAATGAAAAGGCCTGGGGTCTCAACAGCCTAAAATTGATTTGCCTGAAAGTGTTTAATAAATAAAACCTCACACCTGTTTTGGATATATAAATCTCACTTTATGCAGACGTAGATGCAGATTTGTTTGATTTTATAAAAATGGTCAGCCAAGTCCTTTGGTTTTTGAGGAGAAGGGGTGTAGTTGAAGTGAAGGTTTTTGCTTTTTGTTACCAGAATACAAGGGGTTTGATCTGTAGATGAGGCCCTGAGGCTGAGGCACTTTGTTCTTCCCTTTAAGAATGGGGTTTTCTGCATGAAAATTCAGATGTTGTCTTACTCTTTCTCCTGAAAGTGTATCCTCAATACTTCCTAGAAGTGGAAGGAAAACTCCCCTACTTTGAGAGTAGATTTGCTTTTATAACTCTTGAAAATCTGCAGGTATTTGACATCTCTTAAAGAATCCCCATACTATACTTACTCCTGGCGTTTAGGTACGTCCAATGTCCATATTGTATCTGGACCTGTAGATTGCCTTTGATCATCATCTTTTGGCTTTGTATGACATTATAATAGGTATTGCATTTTAAAGCATAGATTTCTTGGAACGAAGAGAATAAAGAAGTGAACTTATATTGCAGTTTATAATTAAGAGATTGCACTTTAAATGTATGCATTCTTGTATAAATATGAAAGGGTTTTGTGTGTACAGTCACTATTGTGATTATAATTTTAAGCTAAAGAATATGATAAGCCTTTTGCACTAAGTTTATCAGTGGATTTACAATTTTGTATGAATATTTGCATTGCTCTAGTACTTAAACTTCCAGGGAAGCCCAGGGGAGCTGAATCTGAGTTAGAATGGAGATCTCTGCTTCCAGAGATTTAGTCCTTGATTTCTTCCTATAGATCTGATTTCTGTGTTAAGCAGCTTTAATGTATTTTTCATTTGGTTTTGACAGTGCATTACCTTCAGGAGATGGCCTCTTCCAAGTCTTTGATGAACCTTCTAACCTTCACTTTTGGATCAGCAATAGGATTTTTTGTATGCTATCTTCTGTTTAGCATTATACTAGAAGAACAAGTAAAGATCCAGCCTCATGTCCTTCACAATGATCCGCATGGTCAGCACTCATCAGATACCGATAGCAATCAGCTGCAAGGGCAAATGAATTTCAATGCAGACTTTGGACAGCATAAAGGTATTTTGTTACGCCTGAGTAATTATATAATATGCTCCGTTTTCATGCATGGCAAAGTGTTACTTTATTCACTGCCAAGAGTTTGTATGAACCTTTCCCCATGTTCAGGTTACCTCTAAATAACTTTGTTCTCCTGAGGTCCAATGACTGGTGGTTTTCTTTGTTTACATTTTTATTATAGTAGTGGGTTTTTTTCCTTAGAGCTCAACTGTTTGTTGAACTTCTGTATCTAGACTTGTTTGAAGCAGGAGCTTCTCAAATGAACTATTGATATCAAATGGTGGTTTTGCTAAGCAGATGTATTTGCTAGCATTGTAGATGTGCCTGAATTGCTTTTTAGCTTAATGGAGCTACTTTTGGACTACCTCTAACTTTTGAAATAGCCTCTTAGATAAAGCTGTAACAAAACCCCAACAAACAAATCCAAACCAAATCAGAAATCATAAAATTACTTTTTTACACAATTAGTAAAATTTGGGATGGTGGGGTGGTCAGAGGGGGCCACTGTACGCATTGTTTCAATGTTTGCCAAGCTGATTATGCAGCAGTCGTAGAACAATAGAATCATAGAATAGTTAGGGTTGGAAAGGACCTTAAGATCATCTAGTTCCAACCCCCCTGCCGTGGGCAGGGACACCTTACGCTAAATCATATCACCCAAGGCCTCGTCCAACCTGGCCTTGAACACTGCCAGGGATGGAGCATTCACAACCTCCCTGGGCAACCCATTCCAGTGCCTCACCACCCTAACAGGAAAGAATTTCCTTCTTATATCCAATCTAAACTTCCCCTGTAATGGTTTGGGTTGGAGGGGAACTTAAAGATAACCTATTTCCACCCCACCCCCCCCCCCCCCCCCCCCCGCCATGGTCAGGGACACCTTCCACTAGACCAGGTTGCCCAAAGACCTGTCCAACCTTGTCTTGAACTCTGCCAGGGATGGGGTAGCCACAGCTTCTCTGGGCAACCTGTGCCAGTGAACAAGCACAGGTTGCTGTTGCAGTCAAAACCAGAGAAATGCATCTGAGATGGGACAGTTTGGATGAGAAAAAATTCACTTTAGTGCATTTGCTGAACATGTTAATAAGTGATTTGCTATTGAAATGTATTTAAACTCCAAACTTCATAAGACAAGTTTGTGAGTGTTTCACATGTAACGGTGGAGCATTGTTACAAAGAAATCTGATCAGTTGTTGCAGAAAGTATAAACAGGAATATTTTAGGACAAGTTATGCCGATCTTACTCGCCATGGAATATTCTTTTACATGAGTTACAATTGCTGTGTATGTGTCAAGTGAAAATGATTCTTTGAGGGAAATGAATGCTTTGGCAGCTTGTTGAATATTATATTATGTGCCTCAGATAACCGTGTCTGTTTATTCTGTTGGATTGTCTGCAAATAAATACATTTAAGCAGAAGAGTAATACTAGTTTCAAAGTATCCTAACTTAATCTGTTTTTTTACAAATAAGATTTGACTTGGTTTGGTGATAAATTCTTTCTTTCTGGCTCACCACCTGCTTTTACCTTCAAAAATATATTGCTGGGTTTTGTTAGTTAACCTGACTATATACAACAGACCTTATTAGCTTTTTGACCTCTCTGTGCTGTAATCGTGTTCACTGTGAATGGCGAAAATACTCAGCTTTTTAATTTTCATTAATCCTCCAACACCATAAAAAACTTGTCTCCCAACAGTTTTGATGTACAAATCAAGGTTTTCTAAAGCCTGTTTCCTGAACAGATACCTATTCCAGTCTGGCTTTTATGCTCTTGTTTATCCTGTTAAGTTGAAGTAGAATCATAGAATAGTTAGGGTTGGAGAGGACCTTAAGATCATATTTCAGTAATGATCAGTAACTTTAAAAATTTTAGTTTCTGGGTTTGGGGAGTCTTGTTTGCTTTCTTTTGAAATCTGACATCCATTTCATTACCTTTTACATTTGGAAGCAAATGCCTTTTCTCTCTCTGCATCTCTTTTCTGATGTAGAAACAATGTCTAGGGGATAGGCTGCTCTTTGTTTTGCAATCAAGTCTAATATTGTTCTGGAACTTTTCTCTTTTTTTTTATTAGATGAGAATAAAAATATTGCAGAGGGACTGTATCAGAAGGTGAAAATACTGTGCTGGGTCATGACTGGACCTCAAAATCTAGAAAAGAAAGCCAGGCATGTTAAGGCCACTTGGGCCCAACGTTGTAATAAAATACTTTTTATGAGCTCCGAGGAAAACAAAGACTTCCCAACTGTGGGCCTAGAAGCCAAAGAAGGCAGAGACCAACTGTACTGGAAGACTATTAAAGCTTTTCAGTATGTGCATGACCATTATTTTGATGATGCTGATTGGTTTATGAAAGCAGATGATGATACATATGTTATATTGGACAATTTGAGATGGCTTCTTTCAAAATACAGTCCTGAACAGCCAATATACTTTGGAAGAAGGTTTAAGCCTTATGTGAAACAGGGTTACATGAGTGGAGGAGCAGGTTATGTTCTGAGCAAAGAAGCTCTGAAGAGATTTGTTGCTGCATTTAAAACAAACAAATGCTCTCATAGTTCCTCAATTGAAGACCTTGCACTAGGAAAATGCATGGAGATCATTAATGTGGAAGCAGGAGATTCTAGGGATACAAGTGGTAGAGAAACCTTTCATCCCTTTGTTCCAGAACATCACTTAGTCAGAGGATACCTGCCAAAAACATTCTGGTACTGGAATTACAATTATTATCCTGCTGTAGAGGTAAGTCCTTAGGAGCCTGGTACCCATTTTATGAAGTACATCTTATGATGTGTGAATTAGAAGTTTAGTAGTTGCTCAATATATATTTTAGAAAAGAAGATTTTGTTGTGATACCCTGTGATGCACCTGTGTGTAGATGTGTTAAATACAGTAATCAACTCAAAGTTGATGCTAAGAGCCTAATGTTGGAAAAGAGCTAGGGTATTTTAAATTATTATTGCTGGTTTGCTATGTTCTGTGGACAGCAAGAAATGATGAAACCTTTTCGACATGTTTGTTTAGTGTCACCACTACTACCTTCCTTGCAAAGTTACTGTTCTGTTTCGGTCCCTTCCATCTTGCACGCAGTGCCCCTAGTTTCTCCTTCACCCATCCAACTACCAAGTGTGCAGTGAGACTGATCAATTCCAAGGCGTACGCGCTCACTGCATAGAGCTGGGCCGAGCAGTGTTAGTTACATTAGTTACATTGAAGCCTACTGAAAGGGAAGGTGGCACTGATGCACCTTTATCTTCTACCCAACAGCAAACTTTGATAGAACCTGTAGAACTAATTTTGGGACTCATTAGTGATTGTAGTTGGTTAATTTTGTCTAAGAGAGTCCCATATTACTCAAGGTGCTGGTGGGTAATGGTAAAGTGAATTCCATTGAAAAGATTTCAGAATAATGAACGTTGCCTAGAAGTGAAATAACAGCATGATCCAAACAAAGAAATATGATTAGATTTCCTCGTGTATTTGTACTGGACTCTTGTCTCTCTTCTGTAGAAGTGGAGGCAAGCATAAGAGCTGGCAAAGTAAATTCTAAAAAATCCTTTTGTTAGAGCAACAGAAGTAGTATTTACAAAATGAAACATTTTTACTACAAGAATTTCAAGTTGTCCTTTGTATTCATATCTGAAATCTGTGGTTTAAAAAGGAAAAAAAAAAAAAAACAACCAGAAGGTGTGTGTTGGAGCAGGGTGCCACTTAAAGCAACCTGAAGGTATTCTGCATTGTGAACTTTGATCGTAATCGTATAATCATAGAATAGTTAGGGTTGGGAAGGACCTTAAGATCACCTAGGTTTCTTCTTAAGATTATAATTTCACTTTTAAAGGTTTTATTTTTCAGCAAGCTTTGACATGAGCATAAGTAGCCAAAATCAAGGATAAGATGTAGGCTTTCTTACACAGTAAAGCTGGGGGGGGGGGGGGGAGAGGGATCTAGCTCTTCAGCAGATTCTTTTCATTGTAAAGCATTTATTTTTATATTTGTATTCAGTGCCTAGAGCAGTTCTGTAGTTTAAACCAGCTACAATAACGTATTTAGTGTGTCAGGATGCAGCAGCTTTAGCTACGGTTGTTCTTCACAGGTGGCTGAGCTGTGGGCACTTACATCTATAAGGGATGCAGTGGTGGTGGAGATCCGTAATGGAAATCACATATTTGATTCTGTCCTATCGTAGTTGTGTTTGGATAGAGACTGCTTTGTCTGGTACCAAAACCATGGTATATTGATCAAACTTAATAAGCATTGAAAGAATAACAGTTCTGTAACAATTACTCACTTCAGTGTCTTTAAATATTTTAATCTTAGTTCCAGTTAGAACTGGAATATTAGCAGCTCTGCAACCAAACCTGATGAACAGCCCCCTCCCAAACTGTCTTCCAGAAAAGCGTTCTCAAAGCTGAATTTGAGCTAGAAAATAAAAGTTGCAACAAGTGTATTAATTAAGATCTTTTAGTTCTTAAAAATGCTTAAGAACATGAATCATAGAATCACAGAATAGTTTGGGTTGGAAAGGACCTGAAGATCATCTAGTTCCAACCCCCCTGCTATGGGGAGGGACAATGAAATTAATAAACTTAAAAAATAGTTCCAACATGATTCGTTACAACTCTCTGTCTATAGGAAACTAGATACTGATGGTTTTGCCAGACTGTGTAATGTGTGAACACACACACACACACACAGGTGCATGCACACAAACATTTATTTGGCTTGTGTACTCTGAGTGGATGCTATCATGAGTATCATGTATGCATTGTTTCATATGGAAATACAATGCATTTAGACCTGCTCACTGCCACTTGGTTTTGTTTAAACACCAACATAAAAAGCAAAGTATGGAAAAGCGAAAAAAAATGTGATGTTATTGAGAGCAGCTAGGTATTTTACCTGCTTAGTTACAGAAACAGACGATTTTGTTAAACTTCTGTTTTTGAAAGATGCTTTGGCTGATGTTTGATACATTTTGCTTCCCTGACATTATGCTTCGGAGTATATATGTGACTGATGATAGTAAATTTCTTACCATGAAGTCAAGGATGCTTTTGAATTCTTACTGGGTCTTTAATGCAGGGCATGCTTTGCAATTTTAGCTGATGACTTTGACTTGTTTTGTATTTTAGGGTCCTGGATGCTGCTCTGATCTAGCAGTTTCATTCCACTATGTTGATTCCATGACTATGTATCAATTGGAATATTTGATTTATCATCTCCGTCCGTATGGGTATTTGTATCGGTACAATCCTGATCCAGCAACCAATCCAGAAGAGCAAAGCAAAAATGAAGCACTGGAGGATAATCAGAAGCTAAAGCAAAAAGTTACTGAGAGTTAATTAGACTTTGAAGAAAACAAAAAGAAGCCAGTACAATGAGTAGGAGTCTCCTCAAACTCCTGCATGAAGCTTGTGGACTGAAATTACTGATAGTGATTCTTATTTAAAAAAATCACATTGGCAGTGCTGCCTGTTGCTGTCTATGTACAGTAGAATCTGGTGCTGGCTCTGACTGTTTGGGATAGTGTGACCTTGCTGACCTGCTCAATGAAGATTTAGGGCTCTCAAGCTGTGAAATAGGAGGTTGTTCTGATACACTAATACCTGGAAGAATTTGTATGAAACTCATATGGATGGCTTCAGAGATAATCAAACAGTATTTCTGTTCCTTTTTCTGTTCCCCTTTTCCTTCCAGCTGTTCTGTTAGGTAAGCTCTAATGGTAGAAAGTGGATGCTGCATAGTCAAATACTTGATGATGGCTTTCTCTAGTATTCTCAGTATCTTGAAATTAGTTTGTGTACCTTGCCCTACAAGGGAGAGGAGTGAAAATAGTCTGCTTTGCTTTAATGGCAGACTGGCTATTATGAATAGGCAGAGATCCACCCAAACGATTAATCTTGAGTTGTTTCAGAAATGGAATTCACTGCCATGAATTATTTTTAACTTTTTTAAGTCTCTTGGTTGAAACAATATGAAGTTGAATCGCTACTGCTTTAGGGAGAAACCCAGAAATGGTTACTGTTGTTTCAATTGCTGAGGCAAGGCAAGCTGCTTACATACTTACCTGTAGCTTTTTAAAATGTTTTTCTTTTGCATTAAATTATTGTATTGGTTGAATGGTTATAAAAATTCATCTCAGAATTTCTCAGCACAAGATAAGGTAGATGCTTTTTGAAATAGAATTCTCTCTTCCATCCCTCCTTCCATCTGAACCAGGAAGAATAGTATCTTGGCAAAGTTACGATGACGTTATAATATCTTGGTTTCAGCCAGTATTATAATTAGTTTGTTTCCATTTAGTTTTCACATCACTATACTTTGAGACTGTGGAGTTACCTTGTACATTAAAATTTTACAGATACAAGAAAGTCCCATTTTAAAACGGCAGCAAAGCTGATTTGACTGCTTCCCTACGCATCTCATTTATTTGGCTGAAGTACTTAATTTCATTCTTTTTTTTTTCCTTTTTTTTTGTTTTCCCTTCACCTTTAAAAATTTCTTCTGTAGCTGCTGCTTGTTACCTTTTTCAGGACAAAGTGTTAAATGATCCTTATCTCACTCTTTGAAGCTGAAGTATATAGTTATTCAGGTAAACCAGCCTGAATGCAGGAATCTTTGAAAGTGCATTAACTTTCTCCATTACTTTGAGTATCTCTGCCTCTTAACTGAAGACACTTTCTTGGTGTGGGATAAAAATAAGTATTTTAATTACTGGAAGATTTTCAGAGACCAAGTCTATGCTTTATGTAGTTAATATAAAACTTTCTGGTTTTCTCTTTCAGATTGAGTGAATAGCAGTGTGGGGGATGGGATTAGGCTTGGCATGTAGTGTATCTTTATTCCACACTTGAACAAAAGTTTTTTCATCTTTTTCTCACTTTTCACCTTCATCATATTGATGAATTTGGACATAACCTAATTACCTCCAGTCATTGTTTTGGAAAGGGCACATACTGGTAGCAGACAGCCTTATTTACTACTGCTGTCCTTCAGGATGTTCCTGGAAGAGGATGTTACCATAAAGGACTGGATTTACTTTTTTTTTTTTTTCCAAAGATAGTTCTTGTACAGATTGGGCTTCTGTCTGTTGCCCATCAGTAAACAGTCATGGCTACCTTTCTGAGCATTGCTCAGCAGCATGATGGTGATTGCTGAAGTCTCTGATGGAGCTGAATTATTACATACTTCTCTGCCTGAATGTAAGCCAGGTTCAAACATCAAGTGTTAATTAAATGAATAGTTCCTGCATGGTTAAATCTGCTGGTCTTTTATCAGCACGACTGCCTCTGAAGTACTGAAAGGGACATGAACTTTATTTTATGTTAATTGACTTAAGTAGGAAGTTATAGCTGCATTTGTTTAAAGAAGGAAAGTCTCCAGTTTGCCCTAGTAAAGGGATGCTAGTCCAGAGGAGAATGGATGGTACCGTGCTGTAAGGTGCTTCCTTCTGTGAGCTAAATGTTTATCCCATATGCAGCGCAAACCAGTGATATTGTGAACTCCATATGGTTTTGATCTTTCCAATGGCATTGTTCAAGCATGCAGTTAAAATTTTCTGGGATACTTGGGGAAGCTATAAAATGAAACCAGGATACCAACTTAATCTCTTGGTAAATTCAGCCCATGTAAAAGATCTCCTAACTAGCTTACGGTTCCTTTATTTCAGCTTTCTTCCTCAGTTCATCTGTGCGGATTTAAAGATTTTCTACCACAACAGGCAGAACTAACTGCAGACTTTTTTGCAGAGTTGTGTCTTGTGTTTGCCCTGTGCTGCTCTGTGAAGTAAAGTCATTTATTCTTCATGGTCCTTACTGTCCTGACTTCTGTCTTTGAGTTTTCAATTTCATCATGCGCAAGTCTCAGGTGGACAAGAGGAAGCAGGCAGGGAGATGTTTGAGCTCTGCACAAGGCTGGTTGCCGAGGTGGCACCGCTGAGCTGCCAGTGAAGCGTTTTCTCGGCAGCAGTTCCAATTCTTGTCTGCTGCCCAGCTGTGGCTTGCGCATTTAGCAGAGTGGGGCGGGAATGTCTCTTTCAACAAGCATGCAAGACCTCAGAGGGAATGGAGGAATAAAGGAACAAGTTCCATTTCTTGAGGGAGTAAGGCTAAGAACATACTACCTTGTGATAAATAGGTGGCCTGTCTGGAGAAATAAGAGGAGCCTTTTCTTCAAACGTCCATTCTTGCTTTGTTTTAAAGTGTCCTTGTGCTTAGGCCTCAGAATCTGTTTCTTTTGCCTTTCCAACAGCGCTGCAAAGAATTCTTTTTTTCCTTCCAGACAAGCTAGAAAAGTATCAGTTTTTACATTCCGCAATTATAATAGAGGGCTTTTGTTCTATGTTGAGTTGTACTGCCATAGCAATGAGCTGAAACCTCTGAAATAACTAGCTTGTATCTCTCTGCATTCAAAAGCTTCAGTAGACGTGGTTAGAATGTGAACAGTTCACATAATTTTCATGTATAATATTCCATGATAATATTGGTAGTTACTTCACTCCCAGGTCTTTGTGCTTTGAGAAGGCATTTTTTGAGCTTGAGTACTTATGCAGCCCAAGGAGGTTGCTGTACGTGAGGTGGATAGACCTTCCTGAAGCACAGGGGCACAGGCTCTCTTAGGCCATACAGGTTATTGCCCTGTGCTTTTGTTTTATTTCTAAAAGAGGCTTCTCAGTTTTTCAAGACCTAAAAGCTTCCGTTGATACCGTAGTGATTTAAATGAGCCACCTAAAAATTTTTAACTCCTTTCCTTGAGATTACTAGGCAGCAGTTGTTTGCAGCTGGATGTGGGAATGTCAGTGTAATAGAGTAGCATTTTAACCCTGTGGTAAGTGGATTTTAGTTCAGAGAGAACAAGGATGCCAAGAAGTTACTTTCTGATCACTGCTAAATTAGAGGATAGTATTTTTGCAGAAGAAGACTGATTTTATTCTTTCACACCCAATTTTTTGTTTGGTTGGTTTGGTTTGTTTTTTTTTGGTGGGGTTTTTGGTTGTTTTATTTTTGCAGTCTGTGTTGGTCTTATTTAAGAGTTTAAATGCTGGTGATGTTAGCATTTTGTGGCAGCTCTTTTCTCTTTTTCTGGTACCTTTTGCTTATAGGGACACTTTTTTTTTTTTGCTTTGGTGGAGGTACATATTAAAAATCACTTTTTCTTCGTGTATTGCCATCATTCTGTTAGGCTTCCAGAAGTATAGATTTTAGACCTCTTATGAACAGTTTGCTGTTTGAGCAGGGTGTTTTATTGTTGTATGACACAAAAATGTGGGTCATTTCTGATGTGCCTGCTACTGATGTTGATAGTGCAAGCATGGATGAAAATGGATCCCTCAGTACAGGACCACTTGTAAAGGCAGTTTTGCCCTTTTTCTGTCAAGAAAAGCTTCTGTGGAACTCCAAAAATGTAATTTCCTTTGTTTTACAATATTGTATTTAAAATACTCCACAACGTTGTTAATGCTCCAAAAGAATTGAATAATGCTGCTGGACAGTACGTTCTACTTCGAACCTGTGAATGTTTCACTTTGCAATTATAGGTAGTCGTGTCCCTAATGGCATGTATGAGTTGGTGACTTGTCAGGAATGTTCACTGTAAGGATTTGTTTCTTAAATACCTTCTTTGAAGTGCCTTTGACCAATTTTTAGCATCAAAATTAAGTTGAGATTTGAATAAATAAAATAAGTTATCTCATACACAGTTCATGTCTGTCTTCCTTTACCCCTTCTGTATGCTAGCAGTGTAGCATAGCACACAATTTAGTCTAATAATAACATTCTTATTAAGTGCTAGTAATAGAGATCCCATAAGCACGCTGTTGTTTCTGCGCTGGCATGATTTTCAGTGTCTCCATGTTACAGAGTCCCGATTAAACTGACTACAGCCAATGCCTCAAAGATAAAGCAGAAGTGTTCAAAATTAACCACATTTTTTTTTTTAAAAAAAAAAGGATTTATTCTTTTGGTGAACAAAACCAACAAAACCCAGCCAGCTTGTTGATTTAATTGCTGTGCTTTTTCACTTAGACTTCTGCTATTCATGCAGAATAATATCCAGCAATGCTGAACATTTTGCGTACACAGATGGGAGGTGTCTTTACTTACGGAAGGTTGGTTATTGCACATGGTAAGCATCAGCACAGTACCATGCACTAAACCATGTCACCCAAGACTCTGTCCAACCTGGCCTTGAACAGTGCCAGGGATGGAGCATTCACAGCTTCCCTGGGCAACCTATTCCAGTGCCTCATCACCGTCACAAAGGAGAACTTCCTTATATCTAACCTGAACTTCCCCTGTTTATGTTTGAACTCATTACCCTCTTGTCCTATCACTACAGCCCCTGTCCCCTCGTTCCCCCCTCCCTCCCTCCCCGGGATCACCACACTCAAATGACTATATGGTATAAAAGCTTTTCTCGATATAGTCTGGACATAGGGATTCATTTAGAGGGACATCCTGCAGCAGTGCCCGGTGTGTGGCCGCCATGGACAGGGACATCCCCCTGGGCCTCCTGGGCACAGGCACTGCCTCAGGGCCAGCACCCCAAAGGCCTTTCTTCAAGGGATGCTGGGCGAAGGAGCAGCAGGGCTGTAGTGGGCAGGGCTGTGGGGCCCTGTCGCCTCCATGTCATAGTGCCAGCACCCGGCAACAGGGCATCACAGTGCTCTGGGGCACTATAAAGCCCAGTGCCCTGCACCAGTGCTTTGGAGCTCTAGTGCCAGGCACAGGAAGGGTTCTTGCTCCCAGGCTGGATCAGGCCAGCAGCATTTTGCTGTTGTTGGAAGCCCCTGAGATGGCTCCAGGTGGAGGCAGAACAGGCAGTGCCAGCGTCCCCTTGTCCCCCCAGAGGCATAACCAGCCCGTGGACCCGGAGCAGGTCTTGCTCACGTGCTCAGGGAGTAGCCGATCTGGGGTCAGGAAGGAATTTTCCCCCAGGGCTGATTGGCACCGGTCCCCGGGGGATTTTTGCCTTTCTCTGAGCACTGAGCAAGACCACTTGTCAGGGCTCCTCTGGTCCTGGTGCTCTGCGTTATCACCTGGTGCTCATGCACCACGAAGGTGGCCCCTCGTGTCCTGCAGCTGGGGGGGGAAGGCTTTTTTGCCCCCAGGTGGACTAGCAAGTGTCCCTGGGGTTTTTTGCCTCCTCCAAAGCAGAGCACAGCCCCTCCATGGGGCTCCTTTGGGTTATTGGTAGCCCAAAGGCAGCTGCTCGTGCTCCATGCAGGTGGCCCTCGTGCCCCGCATCCAGGGGGGAGGAAGCCTTCTGCACTGCCAGGGTGGCCCCAGTATGGCCCCAGGACTTGCTGCTTCTCTCTGTTGCATTGAGCACCCCCTTTGTCAGGCCTTCCTCAGCCCATTCTGGCTGGGTTCTTTCTTGCACTGCTCTTGCCCCACCACGGCACCGCTCCTGTCCCAGCTTTGCTTCTTTGTCAGGCTGCAAGGGAGGTTTTATCCAGCTAGACTGAAGGATGCGTCAGCCTGCTGCTGGCTACACATGGGCATCGGGTTAATGTTTGTGAGCATCAGCTCTGGGAGATTTAGAACAAGAAAATATCATCTAGACTAGACTAAAATTAACTCAACTAAACTGAATAAAATATATTTATAAATAAATTAAATACCCTTTCCACCTGTAACCTGATTTGTGTCTGATTTCTGTCTTTGAAAGTGTTTTTAGTGCTGAAAACCCCTTTTGATTTCAGGTAAATAGTGGTCACATCATTATACCACTCACCCTGAGTGCCGGGAATGGAATGGCATTAAATGGGATGGAATGGAAAGGGATGGGATGGAACGGAACAAAAGAGAATGGAATGGAATGGAATGGAACGGAACAGAACAGCTATGATATGTTATGCATATAGTTCTTCACCACAAGCTCTGACTTAAGTCTGAGGGGCCACTGCAGTGCAGGTCCCCACGGAGGCCGGTCCCAGGCATTGAGGCCTATGAACAGCCTCTGGACCCCAACAGCAGTAGACCTGCACCCCACATACACTCTCCTTTAGACCTGTATGGGGTGCCACTGGACAGAGAGTATCGGGCCAGATGGACTCCTGATGGAGTGTGGTTTTTCTCAGGCTCTCGTGTTTGGTTCTGTTTCTCCAAAAGCAACAACTCAGGCAATTTTAAAAACTAATATTTGGGGGAGGGCTGGGAACAGGAATGGGGGGAAATCACAAGGAAATGAGCAGGTATTGCCCACTACAAAAGATCTGCAACCATCGAGTTCAGGAGCACATCCTGCTTCAGGTTGAGGGCTTGATCTTTGAGCCTCACTGCTGTCAGAGATGTGCTCTTTTGCTACCCTGTGATGCACCCCAGCACGTGGTTTGCCTTCTCAGCTGCCAGGGCACATTGCTCACTCACACTGCGCCTGCTACCAGCCAGCACCTCCAGATCCCTTTCTGCACAGTTGCTCTCCAGCCACCCCTCTCCCAGTTTACATTTGTGGCTGCCATTCCTCCATCCTGGGTGCAGAATTCGGCGTCTGCTGTTGTTCACTTTCATGCCCCTGGTGATTGCCCAATGCTCCAGTCTATCTAGAGATCCCTCTGTAGACCTCTTGTCCATCAAAAGCATCAACAGCACCTCGCAGCTTAGCATCGTCAGCAAACTCGCCTATGAAACATTCAACTCCTCCATCCAGATCATTGATAAGAAGATCGAACAGAACTAGACCTAGAACTGATCCCTGAGGAACACCACTGGTGACCAGCTGCCAGCCAGATGTCACCCCGTTTACGACAACCCTCTGTGCCCTGCCATTCAGCCAGTTCTTCACTCAGTGCACCATGTATCCTTTCAGCTCACACCTGGACAACGTGTCCAGCAGGATTCCGTGAAGGACAGTACCAAAAGCTTCTCTGAAACATGGAAATACTGTATCCACCACCATCCTTTCACTCACTAGGCAGGTGACCTGATCACAGAAGGATCTCAAATAAGCTCAACAGGACTTTCCCTTTGTGAACCCATGTTGATTGTGCCCCATGATCACATGGAGTTGCATGCCAGTTTTACATTTCCACAGTAAAGGAGATGTTATGTTGAATAAAGTGAGGACCAACGATTCTACCAGACCCCACAGATGACTGCGCTGTAATTCGGGGGTTTGTGCTCAGTGGATTGTTTACCGTCGTTTCACACAGTTGACCTGAAACCAAAAAAACCTGTAGACAAGCTATGAGTCTTTGTATTTCAGAAAACTGTCTATTGGTGAAATCATAGTTACATAAAGGAAACCTCTTTGCATAACTAAGAAATTGTACTTTTATTAAGTAATTCGTTTTGGCTTCTGTGAGCAGAGTTGCAGTTTGGGTTTGCAGTTAGTTTCCATTTATCTGATCTATTGACATAACCAGACATAAACCTGTGAAACCAGAAAGGAGAAGTTTTTCTGTAAAGGACCACGAATACAGGGCTGACATTGGGGCCCATGAATGGGTGTGCCAGCCTGTGCCCGAGGACACCAGTCCTTTGCCCGGCAGAGCAAAACTAGTCGGTATTTTCCTTTTCCAAACATGCAGTGTGTTTCTGTAACAAAGAGAAGAGATTTCAATCCATCACCTCCTATGCTCTTCTCCCGTCTAGGGAGGGAGGTCACTGTTCCTTGATCCTTTTCTTCTAGAGCCCATCCTTCCCTTTTGGTACCAGCTCAGGACACTGTGTGAATTGGCATCAGGCTGTCCCTGCACAGCTTCTCCGGTTTCCTGCCTTCGCTTAGGAAAGCTTTTGCAACAGCATCGTCGCTGCAGTTCCCTCCAGCTTGTCTCCCTTTGCCTTGGCTGCAGCTCCGGGGTTTCACACCAGTGTCCTCAGCACCCACCCTCCGTTGCAATTACCTGTACTGCTGTCGTGTGAGGATTTATTTGCCCTAACCCAGCAGATAGGTAGAAAGAGACAGAGGTGTAGATATAGGTGTAGAGATACAGAGATAGAGATGAGATAGCAATAGATAGAGAAGGGTGTGTTTCTGTTTGTGTATATTGTTTTTTCCTTGTTGTTTCCATGAGGTGGTTATGCTCACTTTCTACCAGAGGTGGGCAGAGGCAGTAGCGTTTTCTCCTCCTGTATGTGAAAAACATACGTGTTTTGCCTAAAAGAGCAGTTTGTCCAGACAGACACAAGAATTTCCTCATTTCAGACAGGAATCCACCCGGGGCTGCCTTCTGCAGCCTGCACCAACATCTCCAATGAGAAACTCAGTGACTGTTCCTTTCCCCCCTCACTCCAGACCACCCAAGAAATCAGCCCATGGGAGAGAGACCAGCGGTTGTGCTGTGCTTCCCTTCCCTTCCCTTCCCTTCCCTTCCCTTCCCTTCCCTTCCCTTCCCTTCCCTTCCCTTCCCTTCCCTTCCCTTCCCTTCCCTTCCCTTCCCTTCCCTTCCCTTCCCTTCCCTTCCCTTCCCTTCCCTTCCCTTCCCCTTCCCCTTCCCTCCCCTTCCCCTCCCCTCCTCCCTTCCCTTTCCTTCCTCCTGTTTTTAGTGCTGAAAACCCCTTTTGATTTCAGGTAAAGCGTGGTCACATCATTACACCACTTATCCTGAGTGCGGGAATGGAATGGAATGGAATGGAATGGAATGGAATGGAATGGAATGGAATGGAATGGAACAGAACAGCTGTGATGTATTACGCATGGCCCCCTGACTGAGGTCTGAGGGGCCATCTGCAGTCCAGGTCCCACTTGCATGAGCACCTCCCGGAACCCTGACAGAAGCAGACCTGCAGTAGTCCTGATTACAGCAGACAATCACCGCTTCCTCCTTTTTTTTTGTTTTTCTTTTTTTTTTGTTTTTGTTCCTAGCCCCCAGCTTCTGGGGAGTCCCGTTCCCTCTCAGCTCCCCCGACACCTTTGAGCTTCTGACAGTGTCCCGCAGCTCAGCCCCTGCTGCAGGAGCACCGGGTGCAGCCCTGCCCGTTGCGCACCCGCGGCTCAGGAGACCGGTGCAGGCACTTTCCGCACCCCGAGCTCCGCCCTGCAGCCTCCCCTCTCATCGGCTCTGTCTGGTGCCGACGCTGCCACCGCCGGGGCAGCCAGAGCAGAGCTCCCAGGTCGGACCCTGGTCCTGAGCCGAGCGCTCCCCATCCCGCTCACTGCTGCTCGCGCTGCTGGCTCCAACCGCCGCGCCAACCGCTCCTGCTCCGCTCAGGGCGGGGCCTCCCTCCTGGCACCGCCCCCTGGGAGCCCCTGCTCGCCTCAGCGGAGCTGCCGGCTCCTGGGCAAGGCCTGGCGGGGGCTCGCGGTTCCCCCGATGGCTCTCGCGGCTCGGAACTGAGGCTCCTGGGGGCTGTGTTCCCGCCCGCTCCTCCCTGGAGTCATTCCACTTGGCAAATGACCAGATCTTTAAATGAAGGTCAGCGCTCGTAAATGTGTCGCTTACAGAAAGCTTCACTGGAGCAGTGGAATTTTCCTAGAGGAGGAGTTCTGGTGCCCTTGTGTTAACTAAAATGACATTTAAGTAAATACCTTACACCCAGGGACTGTTTGTTGAGTTTGTTCTGAGGTGCAGGGAAGATAAGTTTATGAGTTGTTTACTCTAGCTTTCACTGCAAAATGTTCAGCAATCTTTCCTCCTTTTTTGATAGTGTTTCACCTCAACGTGAACTTCTGTCCATTCCAAAAAACGTGGTGAGGAATAAGTGAGAAAGTCAGAGCCTTGCAAGGAATGTTTCATTGTTCCACATGTAATTTAATGTAGACTAGCAGCAGGAGAAAAGCTGAATCATGAGATCTTACGTCTAGGTTAGGGTGGTATTTGGCATTTGTAAAGGAAAAGTGCTTATTTAACTCAGAAATGTAGCTTGAGCTCTCCATTTTTTTTTTCAGCTTTCTTACACGTTTCTGCAAGACCTCTTGAAATACCAATAAAACAAATTGTAGAGATGCTCTCAGCCTTGGTTAGTCAAAAATGCCTGGCATGACCTACATGCTTTCCTTTCAACTCTTCAGACTCAGCCCCCTGTTGCTTTGTGTCTAACGCTGCTCTCTTGTGAAACTACAAACCGTGAAGCGCAGTCACTTCTCCCCTTCCTCCCACAAATCCTTTTCTATACGTTTTGTTTTCTTTAGGGAGGTTGAAGCCCCAGGTGCTGATGTTTGAACTGATGCTGACCAAAACTTCATGCCTCAGTGTCCCAGTTCTACCTGGGGCTTCTCTGGTGTGTTAGAGAGCTCTGGGGATAAGACAGTGTCAGTTCTTTTGCATATTCAAGGTGTTGCCATCTTTGGAGGTGTGATTCATCTTTTAAACTAATTCCCACCTCTTCTCAACCCCCTCCCCACCCTTTCTTTCCTTTTTCTGTCAATAGCTGAACCTTCTGCTCTGCAAAGTGCTGTTTGAGGAGTACGATACTGATGGATTGCTGTTGTTTCCTCACTCCCACCTAGCTGCTGCTCACTTCAGGTCTGTATGTGAAGTGGTATACTGTCTTCAGTAAAGTTACTAGCTTGCAGTATACCTTAAAGTCAGCCTAAATGAGCCACTACCAAAGCAGGAGCTGTAACCATGTTTCATCAGTTGATGCTTAAAATACTTCTCAGTTTGGGAGGAAGGACAGGTGGGCCGGCTCCAAACTCTAGCAGCCAAACTCTAGTATGAAATATTCATACTTCTTTAGCACAACTTCCTTAGAAGTTGTCTTCCTTAGAGAAAAGAGAATTCTTTTTTGTAATGTTCTTCTAAAAGGAATGTGAATTTTCCAACTGCCTGCTAAGTGTTCTTACAGCCACTATCTTATTTTTTTGCTTCTGCACAAAGAGGCAAACTGTCTTTTGCAAAGCTGAGTGGCAATAGTTTCAAATTTTGATCTGAATAATGGTGGGAATTTCACAGGAATGTTTGTTAAATAAAACACTGTTGTGAGCAGCTTGCTTATTTCCTTTCTTTTAAACTCCAGAACTTTACTTGAGTAGGTACATAAGTTTGCAGCACTGACCTTTGGTTGTATAAACCCAACCTGTGGTGAATGTGAACCCGTCACTTTGGCACCTTGAAGTCAGGAAATCTGGTTTGCTGCTTTCAGTTTCTAACCTGGCTTCCATCAATTCCTTGTCTGTGGATGGATTTTTAGCAAAGAATGGCCACGTTCCCAAGTCAGCAAGTGCCTACGTGGAACTCGACATGAACCAAGGATGAAGGAGGACGTGGGTAAAGAAGCAAAGGTAGCAGTAGCAAAAGTAGCAGTGCAAGCAAGATAAGAAGAAACTGGACTGTGCTAAGAGACAAAATAGTGGACTGTTAGCAAATTTTAACGGTTAAGTTCTCATACGCTTATTGTTACTAGTTGCTGTGTGCTGCAGGAATATGTATCAAAGCATAGTATACTGAGCTATTGTATATGTATTCAATCATCATACATCAAGCTATTGAACATGTATGTAATTATACTACAGCGAGCTATTGAAGATGTATCCAAATATTATACAGCAAATTATTGTAAATGTAACCGTAGTTGCGGTGTATTACAAGAAAATATATCGGATTATAATACAGCAAGCTATTGTAAGCCGAGGCAGAGAAACAGTATAAAAAGGATTGACACTCCATAATAAATGGCTTTTGTCTGATCACATTGATCTCTGACTGAGTCCATATTTTTTCTGCGGCACTTGTCCTCTTCTGATTTTTTTCTCCTGCTAGGATAAAATCCTAACCTGGTGTTTTGAAAGGACCTTTGTCAGTAACTTCAGATCAGCTTCCCGATGCTGCTTCCGAGTTCCACTCTGAGTTTTCAGTGTTCCACAGCAGCTGTGGATCCTCCATGGCTCCAGGTAGTTAAGGTCTCAACTGTTCCTCCTCTGCATAAGAACTGATCAAAAAGGTAATTAATGTGCATTGGTACTCTACACCTTTAAAACCTGGGACTATGATTTATTTTTTTCCTCCTTTTGCTGTCCCACGTGAACTCTTAACTAAGAATCACCCAACTGCTGAGCTGTTCAGTGCTTCTTCCTGCTCCGTGCCCCTGAAGGTGGAGAATTTAACATTAACGGCAAACATTAACTTAGGGCTGAATCCTGAGTACTTAGTGAAATCAAAACAAATCAATACGCCTGTAATTATTTTTCTTTTTTTTTAAATGTATGTCTTCAATCTCCCAGTTCTACTAAATTTGGGAGTACAACAGTATTGTCAAATATCTGTTCTCTGGCTATTCTATCTCAAGTGGAGGCTGTGGCTGTAAACTGGAGCCCATACCCTTCCTAGATCTGTAGCCCAGGTGAGCACCCTGCAGGGATTAATCATAAGTCATATGAAAATCACACCTAAGGGTCTGCAGTTTTCCCCAATAGGGTGCTTCACCAGCACCAGGAGTTCAGACATTTACTGATGAAAACAGCAAGTTTCACATGTTCTGCTGTAGATTCTGTTAAAATCATAGCTGAAATATGATTAGTGCTCCAAGGACAGGTAGTGGAATCGTGTCTAAAACCAGTTTTCAAACACTGTTTAAAAAAGCAGACTTTCCCGTTCAGAAGCTGGCAGTGTTTCAACATGAACAATAAAGCCTTTGTTCCTGTTTGTCAGTGTTACCCCTTTTTTTTAGCAGGGAATAGGTGGTGTTGTTTACCCAGATTAGAACATCATTTGTCAGTCTAATCAACAGCACCCTGCTCTGAAAATATTTCCCTGTCAGCTAGTTGGGCCTTATGGGCTTTATCTTTGTCAGCTTCCAAAGCTGAATTTCATGTATCTTGTTCAGACTTATTTCAGTAAATATTTCTCAGAATGCATTGGCTATGTTTTCATTTTAGGTAAAGCTCCATGGTCTCTAGAAGCTGTCTTATCAAATGCAGATCTGAATGTGTGCAAATCCATACCAACCCAAGTGGGAGAAGTCTCATGCACCTTGCTTTAAAACCATCATTTTAAAAAGGTAGCATTTGGGTCTTATTAGTCACTGTACAACTACCACTACCCCGATTAATGCACACTGGGTTTTTTAGGTGTAAAGGTTCCCTTCTCACTGTTCCTGTACAATAGCTGTGCCTGTTGAACTCAGAGATCACATTTCTTTGGTATGCAGCTGGAAGGTGAACTCTGGTATTGGCACAGTTCATTTCTCTGTTAACAAAAGCTTCTCATCTCTGATAGCCAGCATGTAGCTGCTATTAAAAACACCATAAAAAAATTATTATAGGCAATGTGAGGACAGAATCCAAAACAATTTTTCCCAGGTGGAGGTAATAAAGGGGGTTCCTGTGCTGCCTGCAGCACCTGTACCCAACTTAAGCCCAGTGCTTAAGAATTACTTGTGATTCTTAAAAAGCCAATACATAAAATGCAACAAGGCAGGAAGCACTTTCCCTTGATGTTCAGTTCAGTATTATGCTGATATTTAGCGTTTTACTGCTTTTTCACAAATACGTGTGATCCGTGTTAGCTGGTTAAACACAGTGCAGTTAAAGAAACACAGCAGCATCCAAAAACTTTACACTAAGACCAAAAGGAGGAAATGTCCAAACACATGCTTGCCCCCTGTGATAACCAGCTGGCAAGCAGAGCACCTGAGAGCAGGTGGAGATGGGGACCAAGGTGTGATACTAACACATTGTGAGTGTGAAAGGTCAACATACACCTGACAGTGAGCATGATCCTGATGCCATGGTTGGAATGAGTTTTATTTCATGAGTAACTTTTGGATCCAATATTAATGCTGCCCTCTCCCACTGCAGCTGTTTGATTAATAGATGCTGCTCTTGCAGAAGCTGGAACAGCCACTTGTTACGGAACAGGATGCTGCAGAAAATTGGTAAGATACATAAAAGTAAAAATAGTTCCCTGTGCAAAGTATACCAATTAAAAAAAAAAACAAACCTCAGACCAAACAACAAAGTAATTTAGTGAAATAATATTCCCAGAATGAAGCCTTGTTCTCAGGGTTGTAGCATGAGAAAGCTTTACAGAGCTGTTATGTTGGGCCATTGCAATTTTAGCTGATGGGAGTGGTAGGAAGGTAGTTCAACCTGTATCCCAGGGTGTGTCCTGGAGGGGTGATGCTGGGCATATTGAGCCACAGTCCAAAAGTAGAGATCAAAATCCGTACTCCTGTCTCAGGCCTCCTTCACCTCCCTTCACACCAACCAGCTCATGAACTCTGAAGCCCTTAACCTCAGATCACCAGATGAGTAATCCAGCTCAGACTAAAAGCTGCTCCTGTGTAATAGCTTCAATTCCAGCATGACACGTTCTTTGCCTGGCTTTGTACTAGAAGTACAGCTTGGGGCCAGGTACTCTCATTTAATTCCACTGGCTACTACACTGAGCCCTGACTTCCCTGGATCCTTGGCTTTCCAGAAACTGCTCTTTGGCTTGACATTTATTGCTAGATGTAAATTTTCTTGTTTCAGCAATGGCTATAGATGAAGTGGGGTGCTACAAGGGAATTTGTGATGTGATTATGGGGTACATTGCTCTGGCTTTCATGCTACAGTAGAGTGCATAAGGGCCCTTTTTATTCCTGTGTTCCTGCTTCAGTGAAAATACTTTGTAGACTTGTCCTTGCAATGCTCAATACCTGGTTTGCTGAACATCCTGTTTACACAGTATGCAGTTTAGACATCAGTTGTCCTCTTGTCAAAGAGACCAAGGAGCATGAAGTAGCTACTGTGGGCAGCAGAAAATGTGATTTTGTGAGATAAATTAAGGTGATTTAAGAAGTCCTCAGCCAACTGCTGCTGCTCAGCTGAATTTTGCAAGTTGTTACTTCAATATGATTTTTAGAAACCTGTTGATGTCTTGCTGTTTGTTTTATCGAGGCATTTCGTTGTTTTCCTCCTGGTGGCACTGTAGGATAAAGCTGTGGCGGTTGGGGCTCTGTACTGCAGGTGCACCATGTAAGATGCTGGGATATCTTCTCGCTGTCATGACAGGTTCTGTAATGCTCAACTTCAGAACAAGTACAACATCCTTATTCCTTGTTAATCTAAATTAGTGATGTGGACTTTATCTTATTTAAGGGAACTTTTGTTGGGTGATATTCTCCTCTCAAAAAGGAAAGTTTAGCCAGCTTATGAATTGTAACAAATCTAACACGTCACTGAGCATGTCAAAAGATTTCAAAAAGACTGGCACATGACAATTCAGTTCTCAAGGATCCTGCTCAAAGGATGCTTTTTCACTCATGCAAGTTCACACCTATCCTTTAGAGTGTTCAGACAGTACCATGACTTTTGCCTGACTATATTATATGATTCACTCAGAACAAAAATTGAAGATTTCTTTTTGCAAGCATGACATTCCCTTCAGGCAGAGCACAGAACCGCCCCTGTCAGTACACTTTCTGCCTATTACAGCCACTTGTGTGTTTTGGCAGTCTATGCCTCAAGTAACTTACGACCTGCAGAGTTATGGGGTATGCAGCCTGATGGAGACCCAGTCATAGCTTTCTGAGGGTCATTGCAGTGAAAATACTAAGGTTCAGACCTGGATTTTATATGTGAATCTCACTACACTTGAATTAATTGGAAAGTACAGCTTTTCTGGTCAGCAGGAATATATTTTACCTATTAATTGACAATGCAGTTTAAGACTGATAGAAGCTATCCTCTGAGAAAACACAGCACATTAGGGAGTTGCCCTGAATGAAATCAGACATAGCTGAAATTGCCAATTATGTCATACTGGTAATTCAGAAGAATTACTAGCTCTTAGCTTTCTATGGAAAAATCGCTAACTGTCCCCAGGCTCCTTCCACTGCCCAGCTCCCCACACCCATGTCTGTGTGCACAGTGAGCCTGGGGCACCCCTGGGCCAGCAGCCAGCAACCAGACCACAAAATCCCCCAAATCCTTCTCCCAGGCAATGCTTTCCATGTGCTGTCTGTCCCCTGCAGCCCTTCTTCCCCAGCCCCACCACTGAAAGGAATGTACTGGGCACATCCTGGGCCTGAGGGCTTGTTTGAGTTGTTGGTCATTTATTTGGGGTTTTTAAGTGTCCTGAAAGCTTTAAGCTGCTGAGAGAGTAGCATCAGTCCAAACACTTCCAGCAGTACCAGGATTATCTGTGTTTGCAACAATTTCAAAGCTAATCCAAAACTCTTTTTGGGGATTTACTCACTTGTTGAGCCTTGTGGCTGTCAGATTTCTTCTTTTCAGAACTCTCATCCACTGTTATTTTGCAATAAGAAAGGGTTTTCTTTGTGTCCCAGGGTCAACTGTGCCAGAAGATGTAATTCTCAACCATTTTTAGCTCTTACGGTTTATAGCATTTGGCCTGGTCTAGCAGAGGGCTTAAGGATTTTGTTGTATGGATTTAGTTAGCATGAGTCGGGCTTCTCAGTTAGCATAAGTAGAGCTTCTCTGTAAGTGGAAAAATACTAGGCCAGAGGGGAGGTTAGCCAGGGATAGCAGTGGGGGAAATGAAATCGCAACGTTAGCGACGTTAAGAACAAAAACCAGGATGTAAAACCACAGTATAAGAATGTTGAGGTTAGTGCTAAACATAAGTAGCTGTTGTAACTTGTATTAAGCAACTTTGTGTAAAGCCCAATCAGAAGCTTCTTGGCAAGGCATGTTAACCAATCGGCGTATAATCAACGTGTGGATTTGTGTATAAAAGATCATGTCTGATGCTCAATAAACGGCAATTTCTTGATCACATTGATCATCTCTGCGTTGTCCACGACTCCCGCGTCGACAGGATTTCATGATTATTCTTGCTTCTAAAATGTGCCTGTGATGGCTGTTGTAACTTGTATTAAGCAACTTTGTGTAAAGCTCAATCAGAAGCTTCTTGGCAAGGCATGTTAACCAATTGGCGTATAATCAATGTATGGATTTGTGTATAAAAGATCATGTCTGATGCTCAATAAACGGCAATTGCTTGATCACATTGATCATCTCTGCGTTGTCCACGACTCCCGCGTCGACAGGATTTCGTGATTATTCTTGCTTCTAAAATGTGCCTGTGATGGAAATAATGGGTTTGTTTGTTTGTTTGTTTTTGCCTGTAGAAACTGTAAAGCTTTCAGTTACTAATGATTTATGATTTTATACAACTCCAGAACAAAGCCGTAGACATTGGCAAGAGGTGCCCTCTCCTGGCGTACTGACCCATGACACCCTGTAGGATGCAGTGCTGTTTGAGGAGACGCCGGAGCCAGTGCTGCCAGTCAGTGCTGGTACAGATTTAGAGAAGAGTTGTCCTTTCATCAGGAATTTATGTGCTGTTTTAATGGTTTATTATATAGCAGAGCACACATTCAGAGTTCTCTGTCTAAGGATTCACTGAAAGACCTGAATAGAAAAGGATGCTTATTTCACGATAATCTGATTTGAACATCATACAACTTTTTAAAAACCTTTATAGCCTGCATTTTAAGTTCTTTGCTACAAAAGCTTTAGTCAACCCTACATAAAAGTAAAAAAAAAAAAAGCAGCGACCTTCTGGATCATCACCCTGGTTTAATTGCATTAAGAAGATTCCTCATATGCATGTTTTAACATGCATAAGATGTTTTAACATTTTTAGAGTAACTGCTGGTTTTTTTTTCTAGCATTGTTAAGTAGCAAATGGTATCAGTATTTGTACTTACCAAAACTGTCAACTTTACCAGGGAGGTTTATAGAAGACATAATTGCAAACCTGTAACTTGCATCTTTTCATTTATTCCCAGACTCATTATCCCCCATCTTTCCTAGACAAGATGTATCTCTTGGTCTGGAGATATGGAGCTGAACACAAGCCAGTCCCACCCTTGAAGCAACTGCCTAGGCATAGAAGATGAGAACAGGTTTGAAACATCCTGCAAATTCCTACACTTGCAGGTCCAGTAGTCTTTGCTGCCAACTGGGTTTCCAGGAGTAGCTAAACCTGAATATTCCTGGTAGGTGTGAAATGAAGTGGATTTGGAACCAGTTACACTTGGAGGTTTTTCACAGCCATCCATAGGATACTTTACAGTAGCATTTAACTGTGTAAATTTTTCATCTTTTCTGGATTAAAAGATCTTTCAACCTTCATCTGTACATGTCTCTCTGTCCCTGTATCCATCTACCCGTGTCTGTCTCTCTTGTTATCTGTCTCTATCAATAGCTCCAACTTCAGTAACGTGCTTGCCTATCAGTGCAATAAATCACTCCTGCTGGTGAGGATGTCCCACTTTCTGCTACTGACTCTAGGCTGCTGTGGGGTGAAGGCCCTTTAGCATAGGGGATGCTGGGGACTTTTTTTTTCCTTCAGGTGGTTTCTTTCTTCTTTTGAGGGTGATATTTTGTGCTAATCTTTTTCTTAAGAATATTTGCACTGCCTCTTTGTTTTAATATTTCTCATATTGCCTTTGTTATCTGACCAAAATGAATTCTAAACTGGATTTCAGACCTTGCCTAGAAAAGAAGTCTCTCAATATGTCTTTCAAGTTTGTCAGGGTGTTGACATTATATTTCAGTATGGTTTAAGTTTTGAATCTGCTGTTTCCAGCCAATTTGAAAGCATCGTGTCTATCCCTCTTACTCTTCTTTTTCCCTAAACTTCTGTGTAAAGTGCTGTCAGTTTTCTCTTTGCTAGGTTGAAACTCCCTAACAAGGCAATTTGAAACTTTTAAACAGTACTTCAAGCACTGCCTTCCATAGAATTAGGTTTGCATCCTATCCACTGCAAACAAGTTCATTTTGCATGGTACATGCTGTCGTTTGGTTGCAGGGGGAAGCCAGGGAGGAGGAAATTACGCAAGGAATCATTAAAACAGATGAAGAATTGTCCATGCTTCCCATGTAGATACCACTGTTTTTTTTTGCAAAGAAATAACAGTGCGTGACTCTGACACATGAAAGTGTCACTTTCTGTTTTAATCACATGCTCATCATTTTCAGTTTTAACAATATGTTCATACAGGATTATGGCTAAAAGTAGAAAGAATATCAGTAAACATTTCTATACATCTTTCAGTGCTTTTTAATTTAATAGCGTATATTAGAGTGAAATATTTTTGTTGTTATTTTTTTAAACACAGAGGCCCTGAGAAATGGAAATGTACTGACTAGCCTAAAGGGCATGAAGAATCCCGGATTTAATCAGTTCTGGATGAAAGTCCCACCTTTATAATTAAAACGATTGTATTTTAATCCAATTAATTTATAATTTAATCCAAATGTCTTTTAATGGGGGGAAAAAACCCTCTAATTACCTATAGCTATGGTATTTACATACCAAAGAGGTACTTTAATGAATAGAAAGGTCCATTTATGACTCTATATGCTGTGTTAAGAGTGTTAATTTCAGAAACCACTTCATCTTGTTTAAAACTAGAACATATTTTATTCTTCCACAAGACTAAGAGACCTCTGGCATTAAATGCTAGTGTAAACAGTTTTCACATTTTAATCCTAAAAATAAAATCTCATCACTGCCATATATAGTAGTAACAAGTTAATAGAAATTTGGAGGAAAAGGTATGTGTATGTGTGATTGTAAGTTATGCTATGGTGTTGCAGATAACATATGTTATACATGACTGTAGTTAATGTGAATACCATAGAGGGGAAAGCAGTGGAGAGTGATAGTAATATATTCATGTTAACACATCATTCTGGATTCTTCTCTCTCAGTTCTTCCTCAATACATGTGAACTTCCAACTTTAAAAGATCTGACCAGAAGTAATTTCTAGTAGAAATATGGAATTGATTAATTTTCCTGAAATGTTTAGAAAAACTCATGCTGCAGTTCAATGGAATTTTCCTATACTGAGAGATGAAATAGGGTACTTAATACAGTTTAGTGAGGATGAGATATATGATGGCTTTTGTAAAGGAAGTTATGCACTACTGATTGATTGATAAGCAACCTCTTTGAAGTCCACACCTCACTAAGCATGTGGACCTAAGGCAGTTAGTATAGTCTGCTTGGATTTCCAAAATGTAAGGTCCCTCCCCAAAGAGAAGTGACACCGGTTTGAGACAGACAGCCTTCTCTTTTTTAAGTGATGAAAAGAGTAAAACAAAGGAAAGGGGATAAATGATCAGTGGAGAGAAGTCACTGGAGGATGTATATTATGGTCTGTCCTGGTTGATACAGTTGTATGTGTAGAGAAGGGAGTAAGAAGTAAGGTGACAAAGTCAGTGATAATACCATATTACTACTAACTATTAAAAGGGGTGATGGCAAGGACTTGCAGAAGGACCTTGTGATGTTGACTGCATAGGCTGAGAATTGAAAAGGAAAACTGAGTTTAGATAAATGTGAAATAATACACAATGGGAAAAATTATCATAAATTCACATATAATATGTGTTCTCAGCTCATCCTATATATAGATGAAGACTTGGGATTGCACTGTATGAAAATTTTGCCTCCAATCTCAGTAATGGTCAAAAAAATCAAACACGGTGTTAGAAACTGTAAGATAAGGAACAGAGAACAAAGTAGAAAACCTCACTGCACCCCTGCATAAATTCATGACTAATAAGTGCACTTCAGAATCATTAAAAGCTTCAGACAAGCATATCAAAAGTGATCAAAGGTATAAAAGATCATACCCGTTTTGCCTAGAAAGGTTGTAACAGATGATCCTTGATCCTGGTATTCTATGATTCTATGATATGTACGTATAGTATGAGATACATTTAAATAGACTAAATCTTTTTAGCCTGAAAATGAGATGATTGAAGGATAACTTGATGGAGACAATTTACCTGTGCATCAATCAAAGCAGGTTGCTTGACATTCTCTTTCTGTTTCAAATCTATTGCTGGAACCATTACAACCTCTGTAACAGAACTGGCCACAAGAATTGCCATTCTTCTTGTAACACCATTTCACCATGTAGTCCTGACAATCCCCTGGTTTCATAGGTACCAAGCACCTTGGATCTGAAAGTGTTTTGATAAAAGTTAGCTTGGATTCTGGAGAGGAGTTATATTATCCAAGAAGTGCCTTCTTCAGTAAGAAGAGCACCCCTTTTTTTCCTTCCCTGTAGTGCCTGGGAGTATATGTGCCTCTCTTAAATTTGTAGCTAAATTCCATTTCTGAGTTACCTGAACAGGCCTGAAAAAATACAGGATCAGTTTGAAATGAGACTGCCTAAATCCTGATGTAAGGATGCTGCTATTTAAATCTGTAGGCATATAATTGGTATGCAAGGGTTGTCTGTCATAAAGGTTTGAAAATCTGGCTCTCACTGTGTGTGATGTCTGTAGGCAGCACCCAGAAAACAAAAGGTGATAAATTCTAGTAACTATACTTGGGGAGAGATTGAGGTGCTCCCCATATTCTTTTTTTTTTGGTGCAGATTTGCTACAGTATTTATTACCTTTTTGGGTTGTTCCTACCTGTGTTTGCAGCACAATTAGGTGGTGATCTTCAGCAGCAGTTGCATTGAACAAAGGATTAACAGCTGAACTCTGAGGTCTGTTTTCATGTATGTCATAAAGCGAGGGAAATCTTGATTCTCTGTGGGCAGAGATGGTCACAGTGTGATCCTGAGCAGTTGGCAGTGGCTCAGTGTATCTGGTCTGTGGTGGTCTAAGCTGCAAAAAGAGTCAAAATCATCAAACTCTGTCTGGGCTCAGATGCTAAATTAAAGAGTTGAGAGAATTATGTTGGAAGCTTTTGCTAAATAATCAGTGAAAAAATACCATTAACAGCAGGTAGGTTCGGACCATTGGCTATTTTTAGGCAAAACAGTAAGAACACCCTAGAGAATTAGTGCTGATATATGATAAAGGTGACAGATGTCCTACTCTGATACTAACACAGTGACTGAAAAATACCAAGGATTTAATAAGGGAACAAAGATGACATACAACTGCAGAAAGTATTTATCTATTGCATTAAAACTCAACCTTTCCTCTATATCTGTGCAGCAGCACTGTGTTGGAGGGCAGAACCCCAGTGCAGGGCAGGAGGCATTTAAAGCTGGAGAACAAAGAGTAACATAGATGAGGAGTCCTAGGAGTACAGCCCAATGTGGAAAGCAAAAGAATCCTGAATGCTTCATACTAACAATCAGCTTGCACACAAATAAATGCCTTACACACTATGTATCTGCCTCTATAGAGACGGATCTTTAAGATTTGTAACTCACTTCTAAGGTGAATAAGAACTACAAAAAATATGAGGACTGTTGGCATTTATTGCAACTAAGAAGCAATATTATCTTCTTCATCCTGTCAGCTTCTGTTCTCACCATATAAGCTCACTCAAACTTTAAAAGTCTTGAGGCAATCTTTTGGTCTGACATATTTGCATGTTAAAAGAATGGCGAATAGTGAAATAAAGAGTATTTGAATTCAAATAAAGAGATACATCTTTTAAAAAGATTTTATAACTGTTGCTTCTTTATTTACTGGGTAACTGATTCCTTCCTTAGGGAGCACATAAGTCCCTGATGTAGTACTTGTAGGTAACTGGTTATTATTATCTTTACTAGCAATTTCAGATTCTGGACTTGGAGCTGGAGATAAACCATTGTCTTTTCTGGTGTAGAATTCAGACATATTCTCACATATTTTTGTGATCAGTTTATTTTCAAGAGCTGAAAAGATTAACAAAATGATGAAACTTAGTAAGGGTAATCAAGAAAAGTCATAATAATTCACCACAAACTTTTAACCCTAAATTTTTAATGACAGTGTCTTGTGAAAGACCATTAAAGTGCAAATGGGAAGGAACAACCTAATGCACTCTTGGAAGTACTTCACTTTAAGTTCCTTTTGTTCTTTTAAGAAGAAACAGATAAAAATACTACGTCCCTTTCCTAAAGCAGAAGTCATGGCTCAACAGCAAAGGAGAAACAAAAGACTGAAGGAAAGCAAATGTTTACATGTAAGATGGAAAAAGAAAAACTGGGCGACACATGCTACTTGCACAAAAAAATATCAGTGACTGGAGTTACTTTTGTGTTGAGTGCTTGAGCCTGAGTCAGAGCCCTCTTTAATTTCAGCTTGGACCAGAACTTTAGCTTGGACTCTCTTCTCACTGTTAATGCCTTAACTCCATCCACAAACTAAGCATAGCAAAATAAGTTTATACTTAGAAAAAATATACTTTATAGGGCTATAAGACTAGTCTGTGGTTAGTCTAGATTGATGTCCTTTGTTTTTTTATGTCATGGGCCATTATAGGTTTCCGTCGGATTTTCTCCTGATTCCAGATGTGGCCACAGTATTTTTTCAAGCCGCAGTTTGATGTATACAATGTACTATCAGACCCCATTTCCTTGTGTGTTGCTCCACCACTTTTCTCTTAGAATCAGGATGAAAGTGTAGGTTCCCCTATGGCTTTCAGAAAAAAAACCCAAGACACCAAAACAGTGCTTGTAGGAGATGATGGAGGGACTCCAAGGCTGACAAGAGCCATATGAAATAAAGAAAGATACAAAGATGTTGAATGAGGGTGGAAGAAATATGCACCTCTCCGGGATGAAACCATGGCTGATAACAAAGGACAGCAAGGAAAGGCTGATGCGTACTCTTGTGAAATAGGAGTGCCCCAAAGAAGGTCTTGGCTCAGAAAAATGGTGTTCACTGTGTTTTACTGTTTCTGCAAGAGGTAAAAAATTTGGCAAATGTTTCATTTGGCCAGAGATGAGAAACAGAAGAAAGAGCTGTATCCAAAGGAGAAACATAAGCTGCCATTCAGCAGGCCACCTTGCCTTGCTATAAGAATGATCTAACTCTCTTAGATGCTTATTTCAAGTTTCTTCTTAGTAAAAAGGTTTCTTTTACCTGAAAGTGTCATGAAGTCATCTATCCGGTAAACATGTTCATCAATGAGCTGCATTCCTTTCCAAAACTTGTCATAATAAGATTTAGTCCTTTGAACGATCCCAGTGACAAATATCTCAATATTTGCAACATGTGCCTTTCTTACTACAGTGTCTAGTTGTACATCTTCACGACTCTCCACTTGCCCATCTGTTATGACAACAGCTACTTTCCTTACTGCTGGGCATGCTGCCTGAAATAACCATATGGTTTCTCGGATAGCGAAGCTGTGTACTTGCCTTCTCTGAAGTAGGGCATGTTATCAACAGCTAATTTCAGGGATTCCTTGGATGTGTATTGCTTCAGAGAAAACACCAGCTCCACTTTATGGCTGAAGTTGATGATGCCGATGCGGGTTGTAACATGGTTGGATGATACCTTGTCAATGACTGTTTTCATGAAAGTATTTATAATAATGAAGTTTTCTGGTCCAACACTTTCAGAACCGTCAGTAACAAATACTAGTTCCAATCTACACCTGATTCCACAACCTAGAAAAAAACAATTGCAGACATTTCATAAGCAGCCACCATCATCACAATTAACTGAACTCATATATCAGATTTACACTTGAAGCTAAATTAATTAATTAATTTATAGTTATAGATACTGATAAACAGAAACAGAGCTTGATCAAATTACTAGCAGTACAGCTCTGGCAACATACTGAGCATCATTTTCACATCAGTGGTATCCTTATACACAAACATGCAGAGGACAAATCCATTCAGTCAGAATAAATCCAGTGTGTTTGATTAGAACTTTTTTTTTTCCCATACTGGAACCATTACCACATATTTCATTGATAAGTCTGGTAACTTCTTCTCTCTGGAAAAAGAAAAAAAAGGAGTATTAATTAATTTGCTGTATGTTTGAGTTTTAAGAATGCTGGTTTCTGTGTATTTATTTACAAAAATGCAGGCAATGCAATGCCCCATAAGCAGCCTTGCATAACGTCACCTAACCTCTAAGTATTTTCCCCAAATAAACTCCTATCTTTAAATTAATTCTTTTACATACTCACCGAAAGACCTGGTTCACCTTTTCTTCCCCCAAATTAACTGAAAATGTGTAGAGTAAGATGATTAAAAAATCCAAATTTGTCTAACTTCTACCATGTAAAATTAAGTAATACAAAAAAGTGTTTTACCTTTGGTCCTGGAGGTCCTGTGTCTCCAATCTCTCCTTTGGCACCTTTGCTCCCTGGATCACCTTTGTCTCCATAGTCTCCCTAATTTAAAACAACTGTATTAAACACAGTCAGTAACTCTGGTTTTGTTGATAGTCAGAATTGGCTTTCTTTTAACATAGATTTTCTGATTTTTTTTTTTTTTTGGTCTGTGTGTGTGGCTGATTTATCTTGTATGCATTATGAAGAGAATACCTGAAAGCAAGCTCTCAGAGAAAGCAAGATGGGCAGTAAAAACACCTTTAAAAACTGTTATGAAAAATTACCTTAATTGAGGACTGAGTGGTAAAGACATCTTTACACAAGTGTCTAGAATATATAATTTACTCTTTGATTTTCTTGAACTCTAAATGATCTTTACACTGGACCTATATTAATTGAGCCCTATGAAGAAACATAACTGCCTCAGATCAGCCAAGGTACTGGAAATCACACCGGTTTTGTGGGTATAGAACCCACATGAAAAACTGGGAACTTGCAAGAACAGGGGAAAGGGCATGCTTGGACTGTTACAGCCATTGGAAAATATGCAGTTTTACATTTATAAGCAATTCTGCACTTTTTCCCTCAAGTGACCAAACCTTTTGATTTCCAAAATGAGAAAAGGTTCAATGTTATGGTATTCCAAGAGACAGTTTTCACATAATGTAGTTATGAAACACAATATCAAAAGATTCAGGTGGTAAATCAGACATTTCTTCAAGAAGATTGTGCAGGCGAGTTTTTTAGTTATCTCTGGAAGTTACTGATCACCTTATATTTTACTTGAAACTTTAAAGTTTAGAAAGTTATTTAGATTACTGTCCATTTTGATATTATTCCTCATTAATACCCAGCTGATGGAATCACATATATAACTCCCTGTTACAGTGTTTGCCATCATGATTGCTATCAATTTTAAGGAACACTTTTGACACTCTCAGTCTGATTCTAATGTCACTGAAACTGGTCTAAATCTGAAAGTTGTACATAGCTTCTCCACAGCATTAAGATAATCATTCTCCACTAAGTAAGCTCTGGGAAGACGGTTCCTGTACTATTTCACAAAATTGTAAAATCCAGCAAAGGATATTACTTTCCATTACCTGTCCATGAATTGAATCTAACCTCATCAAAGTTAAAGTCAGCATAAGGGAGGACAAATATGATCTACTGACTGCAGTGGTACTGCTGCCGTCTTACACAGAAATATACTAAAACCTGACCTCTTTGGTATTTGGCACTTATATGAAATTCCTACTGAATAAAACCATTCCTTTTCATGTATGATGAGTTTGAGTATTTGGAGAGATTTACATTGGGTCACAAAGACTAGCCAAGATATGAGATGAATAAGAAGAACAGTGAAAATATTGCAACTATTATTACAGTATGTACCATTTGGCATCTGAGAGAAAACAGAATTAGAAGGCAGATATTTGAATCTGTGTGAATGAGCTTGATATTTGCTGTTGCATCAAAGCTCCAAGCTATAGTAGCTTGAATAATACAGAAGTCCGAGAAAGTGCTAGATAGTGTAAACTTATTGTAGACCATAGCACCATGAACATTGCTAGTGCAGGCAGTAAATGGGTGGGGCTCTCAATGGGTACTGCCTATCTTAGGTGACTACAGAGAGGACTGAACTCTTGGTTGGGTATCTTCTTAAAGTTAGGGAGCCTGATCATTTCTGCTTGCCCATGAAGACTGCCATGGGTTTGTTCTTCCTCAGGCTTTCCAGACAGAGCTTTCACAGTATAGTCAATAGAAATATTTATAGCTGAAAAGCTATGTTGTAATTGTTGCAGAGGAGCTGCCCAGCTGGCCCAGGCAGCTCCTGTGAATTGAAGATGGTGTGCTGCGTCATGCATTTACATCAATGCTCATTCTACCTGGGCATATTGTTCCCACCTTTGTATGCACATAGTATATCCACACTGAGCATGAGCCTTGGTTTCCTTTGGCTAGGCTGCTCCCATCAGAAGCTGCACATCTGAAAATCACTAACAAAGAGACAAAGTATTTAAATTCTCTTTGTGCAAAATTTGATAGATGGGAATAGGTGTGTATGGGAAATTCTTACAATTGTTATGTCAACCAGGAAGCTGTTCAGTAAGGAAAAATTCAAGCTTGGGCTTCAATCATTATAAAAAGAAATTAGTCAAATAAAATAAAGCCCTTAAAAGACATTAATAAAGAAAAAAATCTTCTTTTGTCAAAGCCTGACAAATAAAAGAACATTTTGTAATGCTTGAAAAATACCTAAGATAACTGAATACCTAATTTGACTAGTATTATTCTCCTGCTAACAGGTATGATCTCATTTTAAATCCTGCTTCAGAGCCTGGTCCTTAATGACAATTAGGATTTTTACAGACTCGAAAGCTGACAGTAAGTAGTGGGCACTTACCTTGCAATGTCTTTGCCTTCTATTTATCTTCAAAGACCTGTCACAGCAAATAACCAATAAAGGAAGAAAAAATAGCCTTTTATTTCTCTACTGCAAACATAGGATTTACCTTTGGTCCAGGAAGGCAAATTCCTATTGATCCCTTTTCTCCAAGAAAACCTTGATTTCCTTTTTCTCCCTAAGCAGAAAATGGAAAGTAAGTTTAACTGAAAACTAAAGTAAATCCTATGCTGTATCTATTTACTTTGCAACATTGTGCATCATTGAGAAAGTCAGACATTACACAATGAAGCACATAATTTTCAAGACAGAAATGGTCTGAAGCTGGATAAATATGCAGTTTGATATGATTCAGAACACACATGAAGCCTTTATAAAAAGTATGAAGAATTATTCCTGATTAATTAAATGAAATAGTCACTTCACTGAAATAGATGAAAGACAAAAGTAACCTTACTAAGGCTCAGACAGTTATTCATCCAGTGTACAAGCTGTAAAATGTGGTCCAACACACAGGTTCTCTAGAAACACACACACAGAATCTCAGCAGGGTTGACTTACTTTTTTTTATCTTAAGCAAATAAAAAGACACCTCTGCTTTTCACAACGTGGAGAGCAGAACATCTTGCTGCTGATATGTCAAAAGACAGTATCAGTCCAGGTCCAAAGTTCAAATTTGTTTTGTAATTATTGTTAAATATGTCTTGCTGCATGCATGCAGACTTGAAAAGCACGTTCATGCTAGCAGCGTGTGCATACAATATATTATAAACCACAGCAGCTACAAAATATGTACAAAAAATCCTTCACAGCATCTGGCTTCCAGAAATTTTCCTGCTTTATTTAATAGGGTAACACAGTTTGGTTTTTGTTTTTGTTTTATTTCCAGATCAACTGCTGTATACATTTTTAACAGTGCTAGAGGTGATTGTATTTCCTGTTACATACATTCTTCATCATAACTGACATTACATAAATGATTCACATAACAGCAGTGCCTGGTGCAAATACAAAAAACAGTTCCAGAGAATGTCAATGAGACCAGGAGCAGTCCTCATCTGTAACTATCCCAGTTCAGGAGATGCAAGTTCAAGGTCAGTTAGTTGTATTTTTCAGTCAAGACCTCTTAGACTGTCTTACTAAAACATCTTCTATTGGTACTTGTATAGCTGCTCACAAATTGGTTTAAAGGAGCTATATTGCTCATAATGGGCAGAGAAATACAAAAATGTTTCCAAATTTATCAAGACTACAGCTTCACCAAAGCACACTAGAGCAACTTTCGCAGTTCAATCTACGTACAAATTTGACCTTCAGTCTTAAAACCCAAGGTGATACGCGTGTAAAAGTGCAGACCCTTGGATCCCTGACCCTAATACATTACTGATCAATAACCAGACTTCCATGTAAAAATGTCATTCTATGAACTAAGTGCAGTTCTAAGAATGTCTAGACTGTGGTTTTGAAAGGAAACCGAGCATTAAAAAAAAGACCTGCAAATGTAGCTATCAACATAAAGTTACTTGAGAACCATCTAATTTTTGACATTCCGTTCTTACCATATGCAGACTGAGCTTTATGTATGTATATCAAAAAATAATTGGAGTGATATTTATTTTTCAAATGCAAGAGTATAATAACTTTAAGCTATTAAGTGGCCAAAAAGAATTAAGCTTGAAGTAACTGCGAAGAGGTAGGAGGCAGAAGAGTCAGATAGAAGCTCAACAAGCATCAATGTATGGAGGAAACAGGTATTACAGGAGCACGACAGTTGCCAAAGTTGTTCAGGAAGTTCTTCCTAAGAATTATATGAAAATAATCATAACTTAAAAAAGTGATTGTTAAAGGGAAGAAAATTTAAATGACAAGACTGTACTAACACAACTTGTGGAATGCAATAGACACAACATCAGCTGAGTTTGAGTCACCCTATCATTACAGCTTTGGTTTCAAACCCAAAGAAAAGACCTTCCATAGCAAAAGCATGTTACTTTCCTATTCCTAAATTCTCCATCCTTATATTACAAATATGCTTTTTCTCTCACAATGTGTGTCAGTGGACTTCTTCCACTGGAAAACTTCCATGATGAAACTGAGTTCTCTGCACTTGATTGTTGAAACATTTCTATTCAAAATAGCAATTGCACTTTTATAAATAACCTCACGTATCCATAGACTTAACAAAGATACATCCCATATATTAGACTCTGGAAGCACATCAAAAATCTCTGTAAAGCCAGGCATGTAATCGTTTTCCTACACTATAAAGCCATACAGAGATGGCAGAAATGTTTCTGTTTTCCAGAAGAACAGAGCAAATAGCTTTCAGAGATTCAGCAAACAAATGAAGAAAAGACATTCCTTATGCCCTCAAATTAAAATACTTAACATCTTTATGGTTACTGGTGACAATTAATACAGAGGAAAACCACAAAAAAGTCAGAACCAAAGGTCTAGACAGTCATTACTCTTAATTGTGGAATGTCCTGAGACAAGATAAATTAGAATCTGTTAAAGGGAGTTATATGATAAGCAGAAAAGAAAGAACACAGTAAATTACAGTTTTATGCCATGAAACACAGTAAAACAAGGAGAGGCTGTCTGCAATAAAAAATGGGAAATGATAGAACATGACTATAAAAGTAGAAGACATTGAAGCTGGAATCAGAGCAAGTACTGAACAAAAGAAATTCAGAAGGAATTGGTGCTCTTTTGGTAAAGCTTGTATGAAGTAATTCCATGCTGAACTCAACAGTTAAAGCAAGTATTACATACCATGAACAGGAAACTTAAATGGGCAATGAGTATTTGTAGGAGTTCACTGACTCGGTGGCCAAGAGAAAAACAGGCAATGAATCTCCTTAAGGACAGTTTTGAGAAGAAACTACACAGATATCACACTGACCTGGGTTACCTTGCTTCCTTGTACGCTGGCACCAGCAGGGCCAGGTGGACCAGGCAAGCCTTTCTGTCCCATAATACCCTGTAATAGTGGACCAAAAAAAAAGAAGAATCAGGAGGTAAACTCTTCCAGGTAACACTAAGGAAGTCATCTCAAAGTCACTGCAAGCAAAAAGTAAAGCCATGTCAAAACCAACAGGTCTGTTTCCTCTTTGGTTTATAGATTCTCACTGTGAGCCCTGGCAAATTCCCAGGAAAGCAAAAGAACAATTAAGCTGAAAATTATTAAAGAATAAAATTTGCCCATGACACAGTGTGATATTTTCCCCAATTTTTCCTGTGTAGAAACCAACAGGAACCATGTTTATACAGCAGCTTCAAGCTATCACTCCACATAAGGGAGGTACAAAAGGACCAGACCAGTAAAACCCAGTGTGAGTAAATCTGCGAGGTGTGTTAGCTAGTTCGTGTGCTAGTTCTTCTGTGCCACAGCCTCTGGGAGCAGCAGTCACTCAGAGAATTTTAAGTGGGAAGGGAAGAGATAAAGCTAAAGAAGCACCCACTGATTTCTGTGGATACAGTCAAAGCCAGGCAAAGCCCTTGTGCTTTGGAGGTGGGCTAATCTAACACTTCAAAGTGCCAAAGTGAAGCATATCCCTTTGATTATTTCAAAATTTAATGTTTGTTCTCTTGTGGTTTTTTTTTTCTCCTTTATTTTTAGTTGAAAAAAGCTTTTGAAGCTTGATGAAGCTTCATAAAAGTTTATGTAGAGTTCAGGGTTTTTATTAGTCTTTCAATAAATAATCACCATACAATAATACAGTAAATGGAATTCATTCAGTGGTATGTAAGTTACCTAAATTTTGCATATGTTGACTATTTAGGCAAAATATATCAAAACTTGATTATCATTAAATAGAAATACATAGTTCTAGATATTTAACTTTTAGATATTAGTGAGATTTGAAAAGTCATAATTCTCATATGTATAGACAAAAAATTTGCCACAAACTTTGAGAGTCTATCTTGTGAAAAATACTGTTAATCTACATACTTATTAGCTATTTATGTACTAAATAGTTTATATTAGGAACTAGCTGCTACAAGCAAGTCTTAATCCTTGTTCCCCTACAGAGAAAGTACTTTTCATTCTCAGCGGCTTAATGGCACATAGTGTCACACACTTGTAGGATTTTGACACTCAGTTTAAACTAAATTTTGTTTAAACAGACTGTGTCTCTATGATTTACCAAGGTACTGAAATTGCTGCAGCTTTCAGGAAGGAAAGGAAAGTCAAGCATACATCCTGAGAAAATAGTAATGTTCTGTCACTCACTGCATTTCTGTAACAGGTTGGTAATAGTTTCTCCATTCAGATAGTAGTTTATTCAAAATGGCAGTGGAGATATCTGCTAATCTCTGCTAAGGAAATCACAGCAAAACTTATAAAGGCGTATCTATTTTTAACTTAAAGTGTACAAATAGACACAGTTTCTCATTGCCTTTGTAAAAATAATAGATGGATACATCTATAATGAAATCCAGGCTTGCACTGAATATATTTTCTTCACATTATGTGTTTCTTGAATTATAAATCACTTTAGTGGATGGAGATAATAATTGCCCATATGTTGTATGCTGGCTCCTTACAGAACTAACTTTTTGTATTAGAATAAAGAATTAACTTCTTTTGTATTCAACTGTTTTACTAATGAAATTAATTAGATTCAATTTCATCGAACAAAAACTGCAAACATAAAATTCACATTTAACATATTTTCCACCTCAAAAGAATCTCTTGGAAAAAGAACAGATGCAGACAGAAAAATGCATCATTTAACTGATTCATCAGCCTGACAGTTCTGTTCAGCTTCCAGCTGTAATCTCACAAAGTTTAGCTGTGAATGCAATTTCATCCAGTTAATACTCCTTCCTAATCTGGTTGGTAGAAAAGTACAGTCAGTGCCCGTATTTTTATGCTTGAGTTCTCCTGCAGTTGCACCAATATGAATCAATTATTGACGAAAATATTTGGGCGTCTGAGAGATCAGAAAAGAGCACGCAAGCTTCTGCAACGCACCACACCAACCTTGGGACCAACCACTCCAATCCCCCTTGTCCCCAGGGCCCCAGGATAGCCTCTTATTCCATGGTCTCCGTGAAAATAGTCACAGAAATATTAGTGATTTATCACCTATTATCTGTTACATCTTTTGTCCACTTATGAAGCAGTCAGTCAAAGCACAAAGTTGAAAACAACAGTTATTATATACAAACAGTTGCTTTTCAGGTAGACATACAAAAAAAAGCCCAAAATGCAGGCACGCACATTATTGAAGCTCTAGGAGAAGAACATTGTTCCCCAAGCAAAGGTCCATGTGATCAAAGTCACCAACAGAGTTAAGACTATCTTGCAATCTTATCTGCTACAGAAGAAAAAAAAAGGAAACTCATCTAGAAACACCATTTTTTCAATCCGATCTGCTGGGCCTTACCAGGATGGACAGGGAGATTACACAACAGCGATCATGGCCTTTATGGATACTGTGCTTGTTCTAAAACTAGAGACATTTAATTTCCAGAACTGCCAGACTAACATGTTTATGAAAACTAAATGAATTTAAATAACATTGATATAGAACAGAAAGAACATCCCTTTGTTTATTTTTTTACAAAGCCTTAATGCTTATATGTTTGGCTTGACTTCTTGAGGAAATGAAGCTTAAATGATACTCCGCCAGCGTTTCTGCTTGTCTGTGTTGGTCTTCTTTCTCTCCCAGTGTAATCTGAACTCATCAATTGATTTCAGCCAAATTCATCAGAAATTTAGAGCCCTCCAGCATGTCAATTTTTGACAGTTTTGGTGATAACTGGAGGCTGGGTGAAGGAGAGAGATTCAATTGATGCTTTTAGTGGGGAAAAACAAAACCAGAGAGGACTCACCCCTTAACCAGCAGACAGACAGAAGGCAGCAGCTGGCTGGCCAGGAGGAATGAGGGTAACACTGAGCCTGGCACTGCATGCTGCAGACAAGTCCAATGAAGGACATAGGGGTCAGGGGACATTCCTGGTAGGGGGAAGGCACAGGGACATAAGAGGCAGTTTTGTTTTCCTCAGTACATGATTGTACAAATGAGGGAATAGCACACATTCAGCACATAATCACTAGAAAACTCAGCTTGAAAAGAAAAAGCAAGTTATAGATGCAGAAAATTCTGAATCGAGTTTAGCAAGTGTCCCTAAAACTATGCCTGTGCAGGCAAGTGCAAAAGAATGAAGAGTTCTGATAAGCTATTGATCACCTAATAACTGTATTAGCAACAGAACCAAGAAGAATTGACAAAATAATAAATTTCATTATAAAAACTCTTCATTGTACTTATTTTTGCACTCAGAAAACCTGAGCCTGCAGAGGGAGCGTTCTAACTAGGAGAGAGGTGCAAATATGAATCACACACATCACACACTAGAGTTGTGGTAGGTGAAAAGAAACCACATACCAAACTGATTGAAAAGGAAGGAAACAAATTACAGAATCTTTCACTGACTTCCTTTTCTTTCCAGGAGGAATGCGTGCAGTCATTTTAATGACTCCTTTAAGTGAAATGCCCAAGGCTCAGTCTTCAGCAAGAGATCACTCAAATTTTTGCTTTTCATATACACTATGTTATGCTCATGATATCTCCTATTTATATAAATATAGTATGACCCAAACTATTCTCAGGTTTGATGGATTTGGAGAGGTTGGAGCTCTGAATCCAAAGGCTAAGGTTTAGACTGAGATTATAATGCTTCCCTTCTTGATACAACATTTGGCTTCTGAATTCATATTCAATTCCTCTTTCTTCCAAAGCACTGTTGACTGGCCAATTTGAGTCAGGACATAGGCACAGTACACGGACGGTCTTAGCTTTAGATTGATGTGTCAAACCAATTGGGTTAAACGGATTGCCACTTTCAGTCGGGAGGAAATTTCTCCCTCAGACTTGATCAGAGAGCAGAGTTGGATTTTGTCTAGTCTGATTTGGAAAACGGAATTAAAGTGAGAACTATTCTCTTTTATAGTGTTCTTTTTCTTCCAATGACCTTCCTTGCTAATATGAAAAGATATTAGCAATGCCCTTGAACTTTTTGCCTTTTCCACCCCCACCACCGAATTCTAGCTATAAACACTTCAAGAGTACAATTTTAAGAACATCCCTCTCTGCAGTGGGATGAATGGTAGATATCCCTGCCCGGCTTCTCATTAAAACATGCCTGGTTTCTCAGTTCCTCCTGCAATGCATTTTCTTGCCATTACCTTGAGATTGTCACATTATTAAGAAGTACTGAGAGTCTATGTAGTAGTCTTCCTACTTAGTACCATCGGTTATCAAAGGAATAATTATTGGTCCTCAATGTTCCCTCAAACCATAACACAACCTTGAGCTCTCTGTAGGAGAACTCTTCATGAGTAGAAATTGCACCAAAGCTTTCCCTGCCCAAGCCTCCCTGTAAACCTGCCAGAGGTGGAAGGCCTAAGAGGTAGATATTGAGATAAGACTTAGCAGTACAAGGGCTTTTTTAGGAGATTCTGGGTTGCTGTGGTCTGTGGAACAGCCTGTAAGCTGCTGTGATGGAAGCTGAATGGGAGGTTACCAAACAAGTAAATGATTCCTTATGGTCCAGTATCCAGTATACCTACAATCTGCCTCTTAGACCAGCCCCTGACCAGAAAGAGTGTAAGGGTGACTTGAAGGCTTCTGCCTCTTCCTCCCATGGGTAACACATTCTTACTTGGGGTTGTTGCAGGTGAAGGATAGAATTTTAGCCTCACATGCTTAGTTAATACCAGATGTCTCAATGAAAAGCTCTTTTGTAGGGCTTTACAGTAATCCTCAAAGTTTCCGTATTTCTTGGCTTAGAGAAAAAGGGTTTCAGTTTGCTTTATGAGTTGTGAAGTGGAGCAATTGTTTTCTCTAAGGTGTGACACTAAACTGTCCTTCAGAGAATTTGTTTCAAGAAGGATTAGTACTGATCTTTGATGAGGTCTAATTTATTTTCTGTATTGTGCTTGCAGACAAGCTTGTCACCATCAGCAAAATGGTAAACTAGAAAAACACCACTGAAACAAGAAATAAAAAGCTGAGTCAGACAGTATAAAGTATGGGATTCTAATGTCTATTCTGTACTATTTGTTCAATAAAGTTCATTAAATGACCTAAGGGTCACCTGAAAAAAAATCTTGGCTTCCAAATACACACTTCATTTGTGAATCATGTGTATTTGATGCTGAAACATGCAACCAACACTGCAATACTCTCTTTAGTGTGAACTAGTGGATGCAATGAAATCTGTAAGAAAATACATTAAAAAAAAAAGACATTGCATCTTTACTTTCCACATCTTAGTTCAAATAGACAGGGCACAAGCTGCAAGAAAAGTTGTTTATATTGCAACTGGATACAGCCCAAATGTTCATGCACTAGGGATTACACTAGGGGTTTTAATAATCCTTCTGCTATCCAGTTACTGAGAATGAAGCTTGCTTTATTTCTAGTGCTGGGCTATTGCTCTTGAATGCCTGTAACCCATCCCCCAGTTGGGAGACATGCTTTTAAATCAAATTTTTATTATATTCTGACATTATATGCTTCTGTTTTAATGCTATGGAAAGCAGGGTGCTGTCACGATTGAATGTGTCCCACATGTTCCAATTTTGTTTTCATGTAAATTTGACCTCTGATACATAAAATTCCTATCTAGCAGTGTGCACATATGTGAGCCATTTCAGAAAGCAGGGAGAACAGAGCTCTGATTCAGCTGAGTGGAACATTCCTATATAATGATCCTCAAAGGATTTCAAATTAACTAGTGTGCAACTTTATGAGTCTCTTATCAAATAAATGTTTGGTTTTATATGCAGAGATTGCTCCTGTTCTTATATTCACTTTTATGTGGAAGGGAAGAGAGGTAGCCAGTGCACTTAGATTTTATTTGAAAAAACATAAGATTGTCCATTTTATGAACTAAATTCCAGGGGAATTGTTGTAATTCAACTGAATTGTTTTTTCTTGTGGCATCTTTGCTACAAAGAAGTTAAGTAGAGACTAAGGATTCAAAACTTTGTATAAGGAAACAGAAGCAAAAAATCAGGGAGGAAGAAGAGATATTTATACAGTTTCTGCAGCTGCAGCTGCAAATCATTGGTAGAAGCAATATGCATTTTCCCTCATAGGATTAATACACCAGTCTGGGTGCATGATAAGAAAGAAACCCATTTAGAAGTAAAAAATGCAAATCAGATTTTTATCAGATGGTTTTACTTCTTTTTTTTTTTTTTGTCTTCTGACAGAGACTGTTAGGTAAGCACTTACCTGAGCAGGCAGATTTGATGGGTAATATCACACTGAAACACAATTAAACCTGCAAGCAAAACTTTTCATACAAGATCTAATGGGAGCATGATTTGCTCTAATTGTGTTGTGTTACTTCCCAAAACCCTATGCTACTCTAGAGTGTTCTTCATAACAAGGTGCCACTTCTCCATAACCCATGGATATGGTGCATTCTGACATGGGTATGGTGCAGTATACCCCATGACTGGTTATTATGAATAGAAACCTCAGCTTGATAAGCAATTTCCAATTCTATGTGTCCAAAACCAAAGAGTGCTACAGGCCAACAGCAGTGCGTTCGCAGCCTGATGTTTATACTACATGCAATGTGAGGAGACCTACCTGGTCTACTCCTCTGGACTGATCACCCACTGGGGTAGAAGTACATTCAGAGTACAACTCATTTCAACTGGCTGTGATCTACGTCAGTTAGAGCCAAAAGTTAAAACTGTAAGTACTATAATGGCTAGTTCATGATTTAATTATAGTTAATTATAATATGCTATTATGTCACGAGACCTACAGTGGTTTAAGAATAACCGTGATAAAAAGACTAGACTCCACAATCTCCACTTCAAAAACGATGTCTTTTCCTTTACTTTACAGCTTTTACCTCCTGCATTTTATGATACCATCTTGTACTTCCATTGTTGACGATCTAGGTCAGAATTTTCCCAATAATTATACAGCTGAAGTATTGCTTGTCTCTACAGACACATGAATTCATGATTATAACACAAAAGGGGCTTGACACACACGTTTTGATCTCTCATATAAGCCAGGCACTATGATTTATCTAAACTAAAACCAATTTTAGATGAAGGTTTATAGTCTTCTCTTAGGTCCGTTTCTAGGAACTTTAAAAATCACTCACTAGTTTCATGTAACCAACATTTTCCTTGAGTCCCTTGGAGTCTGTGGGAGACAGGAAGTGCATAATTATAAGACAATACTCTGCCTGTGTTGGATTCTGACTTCCACACAGAAACTCCCACATTTTGAAACATCCTGGGTCTTTGGATTTATGGCAAACCTTCAGATTTGCTTGAAATCTGGGGATAAAGCAAGAACTGATTTCTATCTATCATAGCAGAAAAGTCTATCACAAACTTTTCCTTTAACTGAAACAGAAAATGGGAGATCACAGCATTTTTTCATAAATGTAGCATTCTAATCTAATGCATTTTTTAAAAGATGTTTGTCTACCTTGTCTACTAATCAGATGCATCTACTATCTTTGTACACGTACCTTTGGTCCAGGATCTCCCAAGCCTTTTGGGCCTGCTGGTCCTGGGGGGCGTGCTGGTCCTGGAGGTCCCTGGTACAGCAGAGGAATAAAACACGTCAATAGTTGTCCTAAAGGAAGAATATTTGTGTTCTTCAACAAAGGAAATAATTTCAGCAATAGTTACTAATCTCTTTGGTTTTGCTGTATTTTGTCAAATTCGTCACATTTACAATGTGTACTGAGCCACAGTTATCCTCCGTCCCAGGTGGAAACCTGAAAAGACTACCAGAGTAGTATAAAAAATGTCCAGCTCTTCACTTAAGACCATTGGAGTTGTTCTCAGCAAAAAGGTACCAGTGAGAAAGCAGATATTGCTTCATGATTCATACACTGCAGATATTACAATCTGAAATACCAGAGTTAAGCCATCTAAATTTGGGAGTGAGGTAACTCTAACATGCTTCGATGTATTTCTGTTTGACAATCTGTTCTCCTAAAGTCAGTAATCAATTCATCATAGCTCATACATCTGCCTTTCATACTGCTGGATGCATCCACAGCCTCTCTTTTATCATTCATAGGGCAGATGTCTTTTCCCCATCATGCTACAGAGACCTAGGTACACAAGTCTTGTCCATGTCTGCTGGTGGTTTATAAAGTTGGTCTTTACAGATTATGGGGCATGGAAAGGCAGCAGAGAAGGGGAAAATGCGCATGCTACAGCACAACAGAACCTTCACACATTTCAAGGGTGTGTATTCATGTGGCCGGGAGAAACACAACCAGCTTTGCTGAAGCCTGAGATTGAGTAGCAGAGAAGCATGATTCTTGCAGCAGTTGCAGATGGGATTCCTAGAACAGACATGATTTCAGGAATACTATTGCACAGCAAAGCTTGCTTTTTTTTTTTTTTTTTTTCCCTTTTTTAATTGCCTAGGCACTAATAGAAATGCAGGAAGTGCAAACGTGCAAGTTTGTCATCTTGTGACTGGGCAGACTACAACTAGCTTTTGTGCTCTTAATCACTTTAATCAGTGGTTACCAAACCAGGCTTCTCTTCAGTTCTCTGATTAACTAAAAATGAAAAGTTTTCAGCTTCTCACTGACCTCTTTGATTTTGTATCTACCAATACTTTCATTTTATTTTTTTTCCATATAGTTTAAACAGGTATCTTTCAAAGCTTAAAACTTCACTTCCTGCGAGGCATTTTAAGGACTACTAAAAGTTTGTCAGTCTTCTAGTTGCATCAAGGTCTTCTTCATGATTGCCTTTGCATTTCCTTTTTATTTTCATTTGGGATGGCACGTTTTCATGTGCTCTCTTTAATGGGTCTGGGTTTGTTAATGGCACTCCTTGACTCTCCAGGGAGTCTTGAGCTGGTCTAGTGTCCCTGTGTGCTGTGAAATATATCAGGCACATAGTGTTACACCAGGAATTCCGAGTGAATTCCCTCTGAACTAATTCTGATCCCAAAGGCTCTTCCCAGGATCAGTTTGAATGATAGGAAATTGGAACTGAGACGTGACTTACTTGGAAGCACTCAGGTTTCACCTTAGTGTACTTGTGAATGCCTTTGTGGTTGTAGTTTGAAATAAAGCTGGATTGCAGACATAAAGAATATAGTGCTAATGGAAGTTTGAAGTGGAGCTTGAGGGATGTCAACAATATTTTCACTTCCTAGTGAAAGGTTGGTGAAACATGTCTGTGTGTCTTTGGGTGACTGAAATTTAGGGTAATATGCCCTTGTAATGGAATGTGTCAGGTGGAATATGCAGGTATTGACATCCTCTGGAGATCACTATCAGAAAAGCCAGGTGGTGCTGGGGGGCAAATCTTCAACAAAGAGGATTTAACCCCCCCAGCATGAAAAGCAGCTGAAACCCAAAGGAGCTGAAGGCTGCAAAATTTGGCCAAGCGGATGTTATTAGAGATCTTGATCAAAGAACAGTAAAGAAGAATAAAAAGGGAAGGAAGGAGGAAAGGAAAATAATTCAGAGCAGTGATTATACTAAACATACATGAGCAGCCATGAAGATTTTCATGGAATTACATGGTATCCTTTTCAGGATGCTGAAATGAGAACTTTGTATCCAGTTTCAACTGCCTGTAGAACTGGCACTGTCTCTGGGACAGGAAAGAAAGGACTTCAAAATATGTATGAAATATTTATGTTAGCTAAATGATGAAAGAGCTTAGTTGCACTTAGAATCATAGAATCATAGAATCGTTAGGGTTGGAAAGGACCTGAAGATCATCTAGTTCCAACCCCCCTGCCATGCGCAGGGACACCTTAACTCTAAATCATATCACCCAAGGCCTCGTCCAACCTGGTCTTGAGCACTGCCAGGGATGGAGCATTCACAACCTCCCTGGGCAACCCATTCCAGTGCCTCACCACCCTTACAGTAATGAACTTCTTCCTTATATCCAATCCAAACTTCCCCTGTTTAAGTTTTAACCTGTTACCTCTTGTCCTGTCACTATAGTCCCTAATGAAGAGTCCCTCCCCAGCATCCCTATAGGTCCCCTTCAGATACTGGAAGGCTGCTATGAGGTCTCCACGCAGCCTTCTCTTCTCCAGGCTGAACAGCCCCAGCTTTCTCAGCCTATCTTCATACAGGAGGTGCTCCAGTCCCCTGATCATCCTCGTGGCCCTCCTCTGGACTTGTTCCAACAGTTCCATGTCCTTTTTATGTTGAGGACACCAGAACTGCACACAATACTCCAGGTGAGGTCTCATGAGAGCAGAGTAGAGGGGCAGGATCACCTCCTTTGACCTGCTGGTCACACTCCTTTTGATGCAGCCCAGGATACAGTTGGCTTTCTGGGCTGCAAGTGCACACTGAAGCTGGCTCATGTTCCCTTACTTAAGTAAATATTGAATTATCAACCAATATTTTTTTTTTTTTTTAATAGAACACAAAGTACAGAATTAAAATGGTACTTACAGCTTCGCCTTTGTGGCCATCACCTTTTTCTCCACGGGGTGCAGGTACTCCAGGTAGTCCCTGGTTACCCTAAATACAAAATGTAAGTCAGGCACCATGCCAGTAAGCGGATCATCATGACATAACAAATATTAACAAATATGCCAGGAAAATATTTTGTATCCTTTTGGAAATACAGAATAGCAGTTACCAGCTCTTGCAATTTGTTCATAAAGCTCAGATTTTTTTTTGTGCTTTTTTATTGTAGCTTCAGTTGATCAAATTCAAATTTCTGAAGAATCGTAGTTCTCATTAGAACACTATTAATTGTTAGATTTTTAGTTGCAGAGAGAAATCTTCAGAACATTGACTGCATCTTCAGGGAATACAAAGGTAAATTTAGAAAGTTGAACTTTTATGACTTTGAGGCTAAGTCCTGACATTTGAACAAGACATTTAACAATACTATAACATAATATGACAGCCTTAAGTTATCATATGCACATTTTTGCAATTCCATGAAATCACATTGATTCTTTCACACAGTATAGCAAAACTGCCTTCTACAAAGAAGTAAAAGAAAGAACAACCGGTTATGAAAAATACATAATTTCTTTTAGTTTAGCCTAAAATGCTCTGTATCAGGACACAGTCATTCCATGACTCTTCCACTGACTTCCACTAAAGATTTGCGCATTTGCAAAACCTCAGTGCTTCCTTTCACAACCAGAAGAGAAACAAATAGCAATCTTTTCCCTCATTCCAGTGATCATTTTCCTGACATTTAATGAGAAAATTAACTGAGCCTGCAATAGACTATTCTTCACAGAACCAAGACAGAAAACATACTACTTTGAGGTACCCCTGAAGATATACTGGCAGTTGGTACTGTAGATGTTCACATGACAGCACCAGAAATCCTTACTGATACTTGTAGGTCACACATCCTCCCCATTCCTAAGCATGGTATATATAAGGCCATACAAGAAGTGTACACCCTTTACTCAGTCCCACAGAATAAAGAAAAGTAAATGGACTCTCCAGTAGAGTGTTGGAGGGTCAGTTGTTAATATACATACAGATAACATATCCTGAAGAATCATTACATACAAATAGCAAATATTTCCCTGACTACTCCAGTAAAAATAATATCTAGAAAAACGAAACTACAAATGACAGAAATCTGCTGTTTCATCTGTGCATTGTGCCAGGAAATTTCTGCAATAACATAATGCTTCAAGAAACCACAGATGGAGTCCTACTAGCAGCTCAGACTCCACCATAGACACAAGCAATCAGATCTTCCTAACCAATTTAACCCTGGCAAGGAAAAATGAAAGAGCTGCTTTGGCTCTCCTAAAGACACACATCACAGGTTTAGATTAAGAGGTATGTGAATGCAGAAAGACAAGGTAGAATCATAGAATCATAGAATAGTTAGGGTTGGAAAGGACCTTAAGATCATCTAGTTCCAACCCCCACTGCAGGGACACCTCACACTAAACCATGTCACCCAAGGCTTCGACCAACCTGGCCTTGAACACTGCCAGGGATGGAGCATTCACAACCTCCCTGGGCAACCCATTCCAGTGCCTCACCACCCTTACAGTAATGAACTTCTTCCTTATATCCAATCCAAACTTCCCCTGTTTAAGTTTTAACCTGTTACCTCTTGTCCTGTCACTATAGTCCCTAATGAAGAGTCCCTCCCCAGCATCCCCATAGGTCCCCTTCAGATACTGGAAGGCTGCTATGAGGTCTCCATGCAGCCTTCTCTTCTCCAGGCTGAACAGACCCAGCTTTCTCAGCCTATCTTCATACAGGAGGTGCTCCAGTCCCCTGATCATCCTCGTGGCCCTCCTCTGGACTTGTTCCAACAGTTCCATGTCCTTTTTATGTTGAGGACACCAGAACTGCACACAATACTCCAAGTGAAGTCTCATGAGAGCAGAGTAAAGGGGCAGGATCACCTCTTTCGACCTGCTGGTCACGCTCCTTTTGATGCAGCCCAGGATACGGTTGGCTTTCTGGGCTGCAAGCGCACACTGAAGCCGGCCCATGTTCATTTTCTCATCGACCAACACCCCCAAGTCCTTCTCCGCAGGGCTGCTCTGAATCTCTTCTCTGCCCAACCTGTAGCTGTGCCTGGGATTGCTCCGACCCAGGTGTAGGACCTTGCACTTGGCATGGTTAAACTTCATGAGGTTGGCATCAGCCCACCTCACAAGCGTGTCAAGGTCCCTCTGGATGGCATCCCTTCCCTCCAGCGTATCAACCAAACCACACAGCTTGGTGTCATCAGCAAACTTGCTGAGGGCGCACTCAATCCCACTGTCCATGTCAGCGACAAAGATGTTGAACAAGACCGGTCCCAACACTGATCCCCGAGGGACACCACTCATTACTGGTCTCCAGCTGGACACCGAGCCATTGACCACATCTTTGCATGTGGCCATCCAGCCAGTTCTTTATCCACCGAGTGGTCCATCCATCAAATTGATGTCGCTCCAATTTAGAGACAAGGATGTTGTGTGGGACAGTGTCGAACGCTTTGCACAAGTCCAGGTAGATGACATCAACTGCTCTACCTCTGTCCATCAGTTCTGTAGCCCCATCATAGAAGGCCACCAAATTGGTCAGGCAGGATTTCCCCTTAGTGAAGCCATGCTGGCTGTCACCAACCACCTTGTTGTTTTTCATGTGCCTTAGCATGCCTTCCAGGAGAATCTGCTCCAAGATTTTGCCAGTCACAGAGGTGAGACTGACTGGTCTGTAATTCCCTGGGTCATCCATTTTCCCCTTCTTGAAAATGGGGGTTATATTTCCCTTTTATTCAGTCATCTGGAACTTCACCTGACTGCCATGATTTCTCAAATATGATGGACAGCGGCTTCACAACTTCATTCACCAGCTCCTTCAGGACCCACAGATGGATTTCATCAGGACCCATGAACTTGTGTATGTTCAGGTTTTTAAGATTGTCTTGAACCAGATCCCCTCCTACAGTGGGCCCAAGGTCTTCATTCTCACAGTCCTTGTGTCTGCCTTCCAGGACTTGGATGGTTTGGTCAGATCATTTGCCAGTGAAGACCGAGGCAAAGAAGTCATTCAGAACCTCAGCCTTCTTCAAATCCTGTGTAGCCAGTTCTCCCGAGAGCTTCCTGAGGGGGCCTACGTTGTCCCTAGTCTGTTTTTTCTTAGCTATGTACCTATAGAATCCCTTCCTGTTATCCTTAATATCCCTAGCCTAGTTTAATTCTAACTGGGCCTTAGCTTTCCTAACCTGGTCCCTAGGTTCCTGGACAACACCCCTGTACTCTTCCCACGCTGCCTGTCCTTGCTTCCACCTTTTATAAGTCTCCTTTTTCCTTTGAATTTTTCTCAGCAGCCCATTATCCATCCAAGGAAGTCTCCTGGCCCTCCTGCTGCACTTCCTTCTGGTTGGGATGCAACACTCCTGAGCTTGTAGCAGGTGATCCTTGAATATCAACCAACAGTCTTGGGCCCCCCTGCCCCCTAGGGCTATATCCCATGGAATCTTACTAAGCAGGTTCCTGAAGAGGCCAAAGTCTGCTCTTTTGAAGTCCAGGGCAGTGAGCTTGCTGCATGCTCTTCTCACTGTCCTGAGGATCTCAAATTCGACCATCTCATGATCGCTGCATCCCAGGCTGCCCTGAAGCATCACATTTCCGACGAGCCCTTCCCTGTTGGTGAGCACGAGGTCAAGCATGGCACCTCTCCTTGTCAGCTCCTCTACTACTTGCAGAAGGAAGTTGTCTTCTACACAATTGAGGAACCTCCTGGATTGCTTGTGCCAGGCCATACCATCGTTCCAACAGATGTCAGGGTGGTTGAAGTCACCCATGAGAACAAGGGCCTGCGAGCGTGAGGCTTTTCCTATCTGTCTATGGAGTGCTTCATCCGCAGGTTCTCCTTGATCAGGCGGTCTGTAACAGATCCCCACAGTAACGTCTCCCATAGCTGTTCTCCCTTTAACCCTGACCCACAAACTCTCTGTGGACTGCTCACCTGTCCTCAGACAGAGTTCCATACTCTCCAGCCTATCCCTGCATAAAGGGCAACTCCCCCTCCCCACCTGCCAGGCCTGTCTTTTCTAAAGAGCCTGTAACCTTCCATTCCAACACTCCAGTCATAGGAGCCATCCCACCATGTTTCTGCGATGCCTATTATATCATACCCCCGTAGATGTGCACACATCTCTAATTCCTCTTGTTTGTTCCCCATGCTATGGGCATTTGTATAGAGGCATCTGAGCCAAGCTCCAACTGAAGCCGGCTCCTTGGCTGGAGCGGCTGGGATATCTCTGCATTGCTCCGAGCATTTATTATAGGTGCTGGCAACTGACTGGGTGTGTTGGGATGGAACGATGCCCCCCTCCCCCAACACATCTGGTAAACTCAGTGTTCTGGTTAAGATGAAACCCTGAAACCACTTTAAGATGAAAATTGTGATAGGGATACGAGCATGCCTTATGCTTTAAGAAAATTGTACATGGTAGGTCACTCCTGTATGAATTTCACCTATTCTCCTGTCCAAAAAGATAGTTTCTCTGGAAGACTTTAAACTCAACCTGACTATCAGAGTCAAACTGCATTAGCCAAAGAATATTTTTCTTCATGTTCCTTAATTTTCAAATGATGTAATTCTGATCCAGTTCTGTGAAAATTTAAACAATGAGTGTGCTTCTAGTTCATAAATATCTTTATAATGGAAAGTAATTTTTACCTCTTCCTCGTCCTTAATATCCATAGTTCTTAAACTAAGGATAAAATAACAAAGATTTTAGATATGTTTTTGTAAATAAGAAAGGAAACCACAGAACATGAGTTCATCTCTATTTTTACTTCTAATTCCACTACCGTAAAAAACTGCCAAACAGATGTTTTCATTTAATCATAGCAGACCATTGTAAATGCCCAATACACGTTAACAAATTCTTTAAGAATTGGGATTTTTTGAAGAGGCTGGTTTTGTCATTAGTAACATCTATAAATCTATTTAAGTCAAATCTATGGCCAAGTCTACTGTAGAAACAGTTCTCTAAGTCACAGAATCGTAGAATGGTTTGGGTTGAAAGGGACTTTAAAGCTCATCTAGTTCCAGCCCTCCTGCCATGGGCAGGGACACCTCACACTACGCCAGGTTGCTCAAAGCCTCATCCAACCTGGACTAATTATTTAGTTTTAGTCCAGGTTATTTAGATTTTATTTTTTAATAGCTGCATGAAGAATATACAAGATATGTCCCAGGAGCAGTTCTGTGATTGCTGTTTTCCAGAGTTTTGTGGGGTCTGGAAAAGGCAATCACTGTGACCCACTCTAAGGCAGATTGCTGGCAACAGGGCAACTACCATCAATGTCACAGATGGCATTCTGAATTGATCTACTTGGGCAAACTTTCCAAGGAATAATATAGAGAAAATTGCTTCTACACTCTTTCAAATGAGAAAGAAAAAGAAAGAAAGAAAGAGAAAAAGAAAGAAAGAAAGAAAGAAAGAAAGAAAGAAAGAAAGAAAGAAAGAAAGAGAAAGAAAGAAAAAGAAAGAAAGAAAGAAAGAAAGAAAAAGAAAGAAAGAAAGAAAGAAAGAAAGAAGGAAAGAAAGAAAGAAAGAAAGAAAGAAAGAAAGAAAGAAAGAAAGAAAGAAAGAAAGAAAGAGAAAAATTTTGATTTTTAATAAAAATTGCAATTTTTAACACTAGTGAGAAGGACATGCAGCATTTCAAGAATCATTCACCAGGGAATGCAGATGAAATGTTCTATCAAAACCATCAAGCAGCTGTAACCATGAGAAAGGAATATGAGAAAAAACAGCTATCAAGTGTTACTGTCTCCACATTAGTAATAATGGCTGTCAAGGAAAATAGAACTCTAGTCTCCAAATGTGGGTGTTGCTTAAAATACATAAATTTCCAGTGAACACAACCATGGCTGTTCAGAAGTTGTCTAGCAACCCTTCACTGCTACATCAAATACTTAAGAGATGTAATAAAAAGACCTCAGACCATGATAACTCCCAGCTTTGAAAAACATGCGGATTCCCTGCATTAGAAATTTAGAATGTCTGACTTCACTACTGCAGATACTAGGATTTACCAAGAACACAATTACTAGTAATCATTGCACTTTTCACAGTGGAAAGAGAAAACAGATCTCTTTAATCTGTTACATTATTGAGCGATTGTCGGAAACATAGCAGATACATGTTTAAACAAAGAAATTATTATGGAGCTAAAGAGACAAAGTTTTGTCTATTTTCTAAAAATCAACTTGCATTTTAGAATTACCTGAAATACTTGCTTTCTTGCATCAGCCACTGCACATAAAACCCCTCATCTAAAATTTAGTAGTGTGTGGAAAAACTCCTACAGCCCCAGGGAATTTTTGATTGTGGTCAGCCTGCTATGAAAGGGATATGAATTATACTGAACACTACAAAATCAGAGTGAAAAAGGCAATAAAGTCAATAAAGTTCTTTTTTTTTCAGCACGAGTTTTATCAATAAATAATCTTGACTTCCATAATTGTCTATTTAAAAAAAATGACAAAGTAACCATGAAAATGTGAAGACAGCAGACTGGTGTAGTCAAAACTATCTTCAGACAAGTTGTGTATTATAGCACACTACTTATATTTTCCTGACATAAAATTTGGTTGCATTTTTACTCCAGATGTACACTGAGCTTCTTATTCCCTTCTTCCTTCCTCCTCCATGCACAAGCAAGTCCAAACCACATTCCTGCCTCTGTGATGCCCTGTTGCAAGGCTCATGAGTACACTGTATGTACAATACCCACATGTGCTTGTGTGTGAGGGCATATGTATTTTTAAGGAAGAAGAAAAATGAGGACAAAATTATTCCAGAACGATAAAATGCACATTAATGATTTCTCTATCCCAAAAATTATATATCAGCAAAACTGAAAACCATCAATTAAAGTTGAAGTAAATTGATGTATTTATACAAACAGCAACTATTTTATTCTTAAAATAAAAATGTGCTGGTAGTGAATTTTCAAACGTTTTGAAAACCTTCAGAGTTATATTTACTTTTGCTGAATCTTCATATTTTACTTAGCAGGACAACTCCCACTCATTTCAAGTACATTTTCCCCATGGAGAAAATAAGATGGATGTAGCTCTAACTACCTCATATATGACACTGTATTTAAAGTAGTGTGTACGGGCCAGCTGTTCACTTGGAAGTGACATACAAACATTCATCCCCAAAAAATCATCTAGTTCAGCATATCTGGAACTATACATAGACACATTCCTGTAGGGATTTACTGCCACATTCAGGAAATCTTTGGTCTAAGAATCAAAATACATAGTAAATTCAAACCAAACCAAACCAAAAAACAGGAAAAAAACTTCAAAGACAACAGAAATGTTATAAGGATTTATTTTTTTTAACAAATGGATTCAGGAGGCAATAGCATGCACTAAGTTCAGCATCCTGTTACAGGGCTCACAAACACTCTGTGTTGATTTTTTGTATACCTTTCAGTCCTTATTTCTAAAATAATAATCAGTCATCTTTATTACTACAACAAGGAATTTTAACTTCTTTAACTTACATTCTTTTGAGAGGCATGTGCACTGGAAATTTTCCAGTCTCTGGTCTCCAGCAAACAATCAGATAATCAATCACCTTTGGTCCAGGAGGTCCCCGAACAGATGATCCAGTGACACCAGGGAGTCCTTTCTCTCCCCGTTCACCCTGTTACAAAATTGCACCATCTAGATTTAAACAGTTTCATTTTCTGAACAAGTAGTAAAAAGTTTTGCCAACACCTCATATTATAAAAATATCCACAATATAGATCTACCTACAAATATTGGGAAAAAACCATAAATTAACTACTGCTCTTGTGAAAGCCTGTCTACGCTTCGTGTTTAAGTAACTATTGGTTGAACTGTGTATTTGTTTTTTTTAACTTGTATTAATGTTTTGTGCCTGGCTTACAAAGCCAATGCAATAATCAGAACAGATGCATTATTTCAATTTCGTTATCATACAGAGTGACACTCACAAAATATGATAATAGCAAATTAATGTTTCAAAGTAAAAAATTGCAAAATGCTCATAGAATCATCTGGGCAACTTTAATTTAGTTTCTCGGTCCTTGTGCATAACTACAAGGTCTGTGAGTCTATGTTTACCTACTCTTTTTCTCCTTGGGATTTTTGTATCATTCAGGACAGGGGACAAAAATATTTCTGCTTTTCCTTTTTTCTGCTAAGTCTCCAAGCACCCTATGCTTAAGAAATCTGTGCATTACATGAATTCCATACATCCTTTTATAAAATACAAAGTGGAAGAACAAGCTTACTTTTGATCCAGCTGGGCCTTCTGCTCCTTTAGAACCAGTCAGTCCTTGGGATCCTTTTTCTCTAGGGTCACCCTGAGGAAAACAAACCTTTATCAATCATAGCCAAGATTCATTCATAACTGGAAGATACACAAATAACCATAATATGTGGCAACTGAGGCACAGACTCCAGTTGTGGTGCAACCGAAACCATTTATTGAGTGAGCTTACAGGCTTTTTGTAGACCCCTGCCTAGCAGTTAGCAATCGTTAGTATCCAATAGTCTCTTTTCAGCACTTTTCGCAACTTCATGCGCTTTTCCCAGACAATAACATTACTGATCACGCACCTTTTCAACCACTCACATTATTGTCCATGCGCCTTTGCTAGAACATCTTATTTGTACCCAGATGTCTAAGCACATTTTTCTGTTACCACTTTCTGCTACATTATGACTTTCCATTTTCCTTGGTACACATTCTTTTGTCCCCACAGTCCACACTGGAGACTCATTAGCTCCTGGCAATGTCTCGGGTACAACATTACATCTTTGTCTTCAGTAACTTCTTTGTTTCAATATCTACAGTTCTCGGAGATTATCTCAGTGTTTTAACTTCGATTCCTCTTGACTCCCATGGTTTGCAACTGATGAAGGTCAGGATGTTCATGCTCTCGTTCAGGTCTGCTGGTGCAGCTTCCTGTGCATCATTCCCCACAGTAACATATATTATGTATATATCATCATAATGATGCCCATAACTAGAAAGGTATTTAGACGCTCCACTCCAACTGAAATCCCACTCAGTTCTAAAATCTTCCCCAAATGTCCCAAATTTAACCAGGTGAGAGATTAAGTCTGTCTGCCTACTAACACATATTTCCAGGATTTAATTTTGTTTTTAGATATCTAACTAGTCACCTAATTTCTCTTAGCTGCTCTCTCCCTATCAGCATACCGAGATAATTTGCCTCCTGCTAACTTGAATGAAAACTATCTATTACAATTTCAGGAAATCTCTACAGCTCAATTAATTCAGGGCCTATGCTTATAGTCTGATTTTGCTGCATTTGATCAGGCTAAGGAGCACATCACTCTCAAAACCTTTTAAATCATCAGTTAAACCACAGGTGCTACTGTGAGATATAATGAAAGAAAAAATAGTCCAGAATCTGAACACTTATAAAATAGGACCTTCTAAAGTTGCAGTATTTCTTCAGTGTGCATGTCAAGTCGTACCTTTTGGACTACATCTCTTTTGCCAGGGGTCCTTCTGGGTCTCTTGGACCTTGATCTCCCTTTTCTCCCTAACAGAGATTAGATGGCTAATCATGTAGCTAATTTTATTGAATCAATAGACTTATATGAAACAATGCTTGCATAAACACTTTACCCAGAAATGTCAGTAAATATCTGGTTAATTTTTTTCCTACAAAAAATAAAGAAGCATTCTGTCTTCTCAAACCCCTTCCACCCTCCTGCATTTATATTCCTCATTTTCACAACTCACTACAATTCATTACTCAACTGTAATAGTGCCATTTGCAATTGCATCAAGCTTTTGTGGAAGGAATTACATGCATAAACTCATATGAAGAAGAGAAATACTTTCAGTTATCAGAAAAGGTCTTAGTTGTCCAATTTAAAGAAAAACAGCTTCTAAGAAGCAATAATTTTAGGCAGCTCTGTAGCCAAAGGCCGGTCTAGTCAGCAAAGAAGCATAACTTCTAGCCAGAAGCATAGCTTCAAATAATTAGCAAATTATTAACAAAAATATTATTAGCAAAAATAACCCACATAAAATGTACTATTAAGGAACATTATTATTTATGCATCATATAAGTCAGATTAGTATAACGGAATGCCTGTACATAATTCAGAAAGTGAAAAGTAGACTACAAGTAAGTTTAAAAATCCATTTCTGATTTGAGCTGTTGATGGAAGTGGCATTACAGAGCGTGCTGTTGATAGGCATCAGAGTATATTCCACTACTGTGACACAGCTTCAAACATGCAAGTAACTGCCTTAACATCACCATGCTGCCCACTGCAAGCATCAAGCTGTTCTTTGCACTGTCCCAAATACCCAAGACAGCTGCTCAGTACTAGTATTTTCACCTATAATGAATTACAACAGTTAAGGTGACAGCACCAAACTGATCATGGGAATAAAAGCAATACTCAAGAGAATAATACCCCAGCATTCCCAAATACAAAAGCCACCTGTAACTTTAACCCAATATTTACTTGTAACTATAATGTTTCACTTTCGATACACTGAGGTCTTCCTGAGCACTTACATAGTGGGCAATTTCAAATATAATAAAAATAATTAAGCAGCAACAGAAATGCTACGTATTTTTCCATAGTGGAAGGCTTACTGACTGAGGTGTATCTTGTCAAACTGGATTTGCACTGTCCTTGAGATGAGAAGAATACGAAGCTGCATTCTTAATAGATGTTTATTACAGCTATTCAGATATCTTCTGAATAAAGGCTTGCAGCCAAAAAGTGCTGATTTGCCTTACTCTGAATCATGTTCAGTTCATCAGTTCTACACATTGGCCAGCTGCTATCCTCATTTAAAAGCTGCACAGTAGCAGACCGTAGAGGCACCTGGATTCTCAGCAGCAATTCAAGAATCAGCTAAAGCACTGCGTTTTGCCCACTCAGCAGCTCATTCTATTCAGAAAGAGCCTCCATTTAACTTATTCTAAATTGACTATTTTGGGCACTCAGCTTTGCACTCCTCTAAATTCTTGTCTACCATTTTGAATTTATGCTTTTTTTTTTTTTTTTTTTTTCCAGAATGTGGCAGAATGTCTCTTAAAATCTCAGAATTTCCCTTGGAAACAAGCAGTTCTAGTTTCAGCTGTTTGTGATGGTGTCTGTACCAGGCTGACAGGTTTCAGTCAGAGTTTGCCATCCTCCAGATGCCCTAAGTTACATCAACGTGAGCATTACTCCTTGGTGTCAGGAAATATCTGAACAGGCTGTGAGGAACAGGCTAAAGATATAACCTGTCTGTTCTCCAGGAAGATTGTGAAGTTTAACAGTAGTCAACAGCCCACAAAAGGCAGGACAGCTAAATCAGGTGCAGATTCAGATGGTTTATTGGAAACATCTCAGCTAGCCAGCTCCTCTTCCCTGGCAGAAGTATTGGCACATGCCCTTCTACATGATGAACTCCTTTACACTGCATACCTGCAAAAAATGGTTTGTTCTTCTTTTGTCTATACCTTTTACATGGGGTAAAATACATTTTCTTGCCTTTTTTCCTGATTTCCCAGGATCTCCCTGCACCCCTCTTTCTCCTGGGAATCCTGATAAACCCATGTCTCCCTTAAAAAGGAATAAATAATTATATCTGTCTATACTCTGTAAAATAGACTTAACAGTGTGTTAAAAAAAAAACATTCGTGGTACACAATATTTTTTTCTCAAATAAACGTTGTTATTCCCAGTAAGTTAAATACTCTATGGAGCCTGTATTTTTTTCTGTTCATACAATCTAAAATAAGTATTTAAAATTTCCTTCCAAGCTCCTCACCTACTTCTTAAATTTTAAAATTGTAAATATATTTATATTTTTTTCAGTGAGGAAAAACATGATTGAATGCTGCTTTGTTATTCTGTGCACAAGAACAATATTATACAATTACAATATACTTGTAAATTCAAACATCTGGGACTTAAGAAATGGTCAGCCAAAAATGCCTAAATGGAGTTATTGACTGGAGACTACCACCTTGCTGGCTGTACAAATGGGTCTAGGCATTACTTTTAAGAATTGCTACAAAGAGTTGAAACTATCCGTAGGAGCTAGTCCTGCCAAGTACTTCTTCAACAAGCCTGGGAAAAATCACCAGCAGCAAGATGTCTGTGTCATCTTACCCAAGATTTTGGAAGCCCTGCTTATCATTAAGGACATTAATGATAATCATTAAGGACAGGGTATGCAGTGTTCAAAATGGCAGCTGAAGTCAAAGCAGTAAATGTTTAATGGCTCTTCTAACATGTAGGCAGTACAACCACCACTGTCACACAGACTGGGCTTTTTTTTTTCCAAATCACTGCAGGGGAACAGAGGTAGTAATGTTTCTCACAGGCTTTAGAAATACCTCACGAGCTTAGAAAAGATGGGCAAACTCCATTCCAGCTATGGCTGCAGTAATGATTTTAGGAGAGAAGGTGGGAGCTCTAGCCCAGCATTTTGCATTTAAAACCTAAAACTGTGAAGTTAAGTGAATATCTGTCACTGAAATTCTTCTTATTTTGATCATAGTCAATTTATACCGAAAATCTTAATTTATCAGCAACTAGTGAAAGAATTAGAGGACCCTGTAAGGAGCAGTTACAAATAAAAATAGGCTCACTTTAAGTCCTTGCTCCCCAGTTGCTGGATGTCCTGGTTCTCCTTTTTGTCCAGGTTCACCTGGTTGACCCTAGTAATAAAATGTCCTGCTTAACAAAGAGACACGATTTAGCTTCATTAATTTCTTGCACTACTTCACTAACTGGTTTACAAGCAGAATTGAACCTGATGATCCTTAGGGGTCCTATCCAACTTGAGATATTCCATGATTCTGTGATTCCATAGTTCTAAGCGGTCAAGTTTTCAATCAAGCAGTTTTAACTGGAAAATTCTGTTCTTTAAAACCCCCAGTAACTTGTAAGATTGCATCTATTTTATTTAACCTTGCAGTGGGCAGAAAGTCTAAGTGAATCATTCCAACTTCCTCCTTTTTGTTTTAAACTATTTTCTTTTTTGACTTCATACCACTAAATCAAAATTCTTTGGTCACTGAAGGAAAAGTGAGCCCAAATAAATATCAGAACTTCTGCTTAAAAGAAAGTTTTACCCTCATGATTGTTCCTTCCAGTTGTTCTGGAACAGTTAAAGAAATAGGAATTCCATTTTTCAATTTTGATTTTAAAAATACTTTTTGCATTAGGAAAATTGTCCTCATACAGAACATGTTTCACAGCTGCACAATTTTCCCTATATTAATATTAAACATTGCTGCTGTAACATTACTTACATGCCAAAGAAAATTATTGTATTTCTCCCTACTTTTGCTACAGTGACTAATGTCTTCGTTTTGTACATCAAGGTGATTACAAAGCACACTTCTGTTTTACAGTTCATCAGTTTATTCTGCTTGCCATCCTTAGTATTTCAGCAATTCCCCTTCTCTCTTCTGACAGTGTCCGCCTGACACTGTATTGCTAGCAGCCCAGGCTTGGACAGCCATAATTGTTTACCCCACTTTCCTGTTCTCTTCCTTCTTTCCCTCCTTCTGTGGTGCAGTGTCAGCTAAATGCACTTATGCTCTTTTTTCTCTTCTAGTGTGTCTATGTTTGGTTTTAGTTCTTATGATGACCACAGGATGCTGAAGGACAGGCTGAAAGTATGATGGGACTGGCCTTAAGTCTCAAAATCATTACTATTTTACAGCTAAGTTGTTTGGTTAAATGATTTACTTGAACACAATGCGTATGTGACATAGAATTAAACTGATGTCTGAGAGATGCTTCATTTATGAATTTGCCTTCATTTAGAACCTAAAATCACCATTCACAAAGGTTAAGTGCTGATGCTAAGCATCATAGGCTCCAGATGGGGCCATAGGCTCCATCTGGGGAACCCCTTGATAACATGGGTGGTTTCCCCTCAAAGATTCAAAAGTGAATTGTTCTCTCCAGCAAGAGTTACATTTTTACCTCATCAAACAGACTCTTGAAAAGCCTGGCAAGGATACATTGCTTGTTGGGTTTTGCTGGTACTATTTTTAAAAAATAATATGTGACTTACTACCTTTGGACCTGGCAGACCAAAACCTTTAGATCCCTTAGCCCCAGGCTTTCCTTAGGGACCCTGTATACCCTACAAAGTAAAATAAGTGAGCGAATTACAGTCTTCCACATCTGAAACTCATCACGTTTCCATCTTTCAGTGAATTATGATTTTATCTTATCTTCAAAAGAAAACAATTTCCATGCCTGTGCTCAGGCTTAGTTTGGAGATCTTGGTTTTATTTTTCCTTTGTCTCTATCCTCTCTATTTCACTGATGGATCCAAGTGTAATGACAATTACTGTTAGTGCCTCAGTATCTGCATTTAAGCCCTGATTCGTAGCATGGTGGAAGCACGAACTCTTATCTTCTTTCTGAAAAAAACAAAACCTAAAAAATCTTTTGGGATGTTTCAGTTTTCTCTATCCAAATATTAAAGGCTGTGTTCAAGCTTCAAAGGGCTTGAAATCCAAAAGTAATGGATTCTTACCTTGCGGAACTGTTATCTGTAATATGTCATCATCCAAGCAATGCATCTGATTTATATCCCGTGCAAATTATTATGCAGATTTGACCAATTTTCTGTTTGCTTGAGTCTGAGACCATTCAGATCAGTTGGAATCACTTGAATTTACAAGCTTTGCCTAAAGACTAGTTAGATACTTTTTAAAATTAAAAATCACTATGAGATTTTTAATGCCTTCACATCAAAATCAGAGCTCTGATAAAGTATAAAACGTAAAATACATGCAAACGCTCACTACATGTCCAAAATGTAGACTTACCTGGCTTCCTGGATTGCCTGTTCCTGGTGGTCCTGCTGGGCCCTGTGGCCCTACTTGGCCTTGTTCACCCTATAAAAAGAATTTCATCAAGCCAAGGGAATTAAAATTGTTCTGGATCCCTCTTTGGGGAACTGGGTGCCAAAGAGCTAACAAATTTCAAAAGCCAGAGTGTTCCTTTGCCTATTCCAGATCCATTGGATTAGATGACTCAAAGGGCTTTTTACACTTCACAAATATTTAAATAAAATTTGAAATTTTTTAAATACAGTATTTCTGAAATAAATTTAGGAGGAAAAAGTCAATTTCTTACCTCATACTCCCACCTGCATAGAATACAGTCCTTAGCGCTGTGTCCCCCCATTTAACATTAAGAGGCTCAGCTCCTTGATAATTGGGTGCAGCCTATGCAACTGCATGGAACAGAGGAACATGGCTCCTCAGATTCCAGGTAAAACATACCTTTGTATTGTCGTGACGTGTGAATAATTCATCATTAATTTAACTATAATTAACTAGGGATATGATTAGAAAAATACTCTGTGCCTCATCTTGTCTCCTTTGATTTATTGACCTGGCTGTCCAGGAGGAGCAGCTGCACCTTCAGAGCCTTTTTAACCCTAGATATACGTGCAGTATTGTAACTATATTTGGGAATTTATGAAGAGCACAGTCCTAGACAAACTAGTCATCACAATGTGGGTAATGAGGAAAAAAATATTCCTTCACAAACAAACAGGAAAAATAGTCAAGGTAATTCCTAGTATTACAGAAAAGTGATTCAGTTACAATTCGTTAAATGCTTCATCTGCATTCACTGTGTTTTTGAACACAGGACCTCAGAAGGAGAAAAGGAAATACTAGGAAGAAGGAAGCTACATTTTGTAAATGTGATGATATGTTCACTAGTCAGAGAGAGCAGTTTGGAACCTGGTGCAAGGACATGACGAACACCTTTCCCATAAAAGGAAGAAAAATCTTTGCTTAGTAGTCCAAGGCTCTAGAGAATCTTCAAGCCCCTAAAAAAGAGGGATACATTTTGACAAGAAGCCCAGTTGTGACTGAATCATAAATCTTTGCTTGTTTGTACATAGTTTTTAAAAAGGGAATGCTCACATGTATTAAGCTAGCAAGTGCCCTTGATGAGGTAACAGTCCATAGAGACTAATACAACCCATCTTTCAGTTTCCTAAAATGGTAAGGCAGAATGAAAACAGTTCCTGAATGTTTTCTTCCAATACAGAGCCCAAATAGCTACGTAGTCTTTCAGAAGATTTCTCTCATTAATGCTACCAAAATAAGGTATTTATTAACACATAAGCAGGAGAATCATTAACTTACTAATGTTAAAGGGACTGTACAGCTTTTTTGTAGCTATCTTGATAGAGTTTCTGAACACAAAGAGATATTCAGAAGACCAAGATCCATCAGCTGTTATTTTATACCAGTGGAATGATCAATGATCTTAAATAACTTAGATACTACTACAAATATGGCCCATGATATTAAAAAAACAGCAATTTCCATAAAACTACCTTTTGGCCTTGAATGCCCTCTCCTGGTAGACCTTTCTCACCTGGCAGACCATCAGGGCCACGTGGTCCCTGTAAGAAAAAAAAACCCCCATATTCAGACTATACCAGCAATTCCATTTTTATTGACATTTTGTCTAATTTGCAAGTCTTGTGACACTGGTAAGCAAAAATGCTCACCTGGCTGAACCCAGGCAATTAAAATGAAGTGTAACAACCCTTAACTGGAGGATTTATATTAGAAAAAGCTAATGCTGAAATGGTGTGAATTACATAATTAATGTCTAAAGATTGTACCCTTGAAAGTTAATGAACATGTAGATTAATTTACAATACATTTACCACTGCGATTTTTTTTCCCTGCAATTTCATATAGTTTCATTATTTCATAATGAAAATCCTTAATTTGAACATTGTTTTTTTCATACAAATGGAAGGTTAAACATGTAAAATTAGAGAATGCCAATTCTGCTTTAAATAGATACAGAAATAATTATTCTTGTAATGCTTTCTGTTCTTCCACAAAATTCTGCTCTTTCATTATTTATAGCTAATCGTTTTTAAAGATGATTTTGAGTAAGCAAAAAGTTTTTATTTTTTTTTGTAAGAAAAATAGTCTTTGACAACTACAAAGTGACTTAGAATGAATCTAACATCCACCCACATTCCTGTCTTTCAAAATTTCTTTGAGATTTTTAATGAAATACACAAGAAAACGGTAAATTTTATAGATTTCAGGAAGAAATGCAGCCAGTGAGCACCAGCACAACATTACAAAAAACTTGCTAAAGATCTGTAATTTGGAAGATAAAGATATAACTAAAAGCATATAATTTGGGTCTTTGTTTTTGATACAATTCAAATTATACACAGGAGCTGAGGAAGGTCTCAACCCTTGGATGTTCATCTTCCTGAAATTTGATTTTAGACAATTTTTAAAGATTATCCTCAACTCAAATAAGTAGTTGTCCAGCTATTTATATATAACTCCATGTCTTTCTGAAAACTGGATACTGTAATCCTGCTCACATGGCTCAAGCTATTTTTATTTCCCCAGAACATGCTTGGATATGGTTTTATTCTCCTGCTTTGGCAATCCACATGCAAATACTGCTGTAACGTTGGACTGGCATAGCCAAACACACTTCTGCTGCACCAGACTTAGTACAAGGTGGCTTATGGAATCAGTAGCCAATATAGCTCCTACAAATTAGTTACACTTACTAATACATATTTTATTACCTTTTTACTTCCAATCCATATATCACTGACTTACAGGTAATCCTGGCTCATGAATTCCAGGAGGTCCTGGGAATCCAATTCTGCCTTCTCAACCTTGAGCACCCTTGTGAAAAAAAGAAAATACTAGTTCAGTCCTAATTCAACTCAATGCTTTTGAAAAGCACAACATTCACATGTGGATGACTTAGTGATGCCACCAGAAATGTCTGAAAGCCATTGTATAACGTCTCCTGATTGGGGTGGTGGGGAAGAGAAATCATAAATAACAATTTGGAAAGATTTGAAAGAATCTTTCAATTTAGAGTTGGAGCAGTAGATTGCATTCCATTCCCCATACCAGCAGCAAAGGTGTGTTATCACTTTACATAGGGATAACTGCTGAAAAATGCAGGACTTGAGGGATGACAAGGATGAGAGAATGAAGTCAGGCTAAATTTTGAAGCAGGAATGCTCATGTGTGAGGAATCCTCACTGTAGCCTTTATCTAGACACTCAAACTGAAGCCTGCTTCAGTGGAATATGGGATTGCATGGGAACTCCAGGAACTGCATAGTGTCTGTATCTTCTGTATAAAGTGTCATACTCTTCACAATTCTTTCAGTTTACTAAAGACTGCTTCAAGGATAAGAGTACAGAGGATTTTTATCTCTCCCCAAGGTACTACAGAGACCGGGAGTAACACTCCTTCTCCATCAGCCGTTTTCTATTCTAGAAGGACCCAGTGTTTTTCCTTTTACATGGCAAACTATTATTAGGTTCTGAGCTGTATAAAACCCTCTGTGTTCCAAGGTCTGCTCCACTGCACAGAAAATACATGGGAGTTCAGTGAATGTACAAATTAGAGCAGTAAAAGCCAAAAAGTGAAGATATTTTAGACACTATCACTTGGATTCAAAAAACAGAGGAAAAATGACATAAAGCAACACCAAAGACTTCACAGCCGGCACAACCAGGATGAGATCTAGTTCTGTCCAATTAGAGTCTCAGCTGTAGGTCTCTGACAAAACTCTCATAAACTCAGTAGTCCTGTTTCCTATATAGATGCTTTTCCAGTTCTACAAAAGGAGAGTTTGTTTGCCAGCATTAGCAAACATGACTTTTCCAAATTAGCAAGAATGGATTCCACCTTCTACTCATTTTCAATAAAATGAGATGGAAGAATTAAATGCTGCATGAGACAGAGAATTTTATAACCTGCAAGAATATCTGTTTCCTAGTGAAGAACACCAAGGCAAATCCATAACTTTACTGTGTATCACAGTGACTGAGATGCATTTCTTGAAGTATGGTTTACCCATTAGTGCAAGCATTTGCTAGTGCTTGAAAATGGTCTCACATATTTAACTTCCATTTAAATAGCATTATTTCTGACTTCTGTTATATCAGTGGGACCACAATAAAAAGTTAAGAGTGGCTGGAAAGGCAGGCCTGTTATCTCCATCCTATACAAATACAAAAACCTATCAATATTGTACCCGTTTTAATTTAGATGTTAAGAGCTTGACTTTGGTAAAACAGTGGGTGAGAACTTTCATCCAAAACATGACTGCCAACAGTTGGCACTTTAACAGACAGTACCACTGAGAGTTACCTTGGGTCCTGGCTGTCCAACACCTGGTTGTCCTGGAAGACCATAGGGACCTAAACAGCCTTGCTCCCCTTAAAGAGAGGAAAAAAAAAAAAAAAAAGGGACAGAAAATGGGAAGAAACTGTTAATGCCAATTGAACCTTCACCAAATCCTGCCAGTGTCTCTCTCCAGTTTCATTTAGGGCTACAGAAATATGGTTTTCAAGCAAAAAACCCACAAACAGCCAACAACAACCCCCCAAAACTCCCCCAAGCCTGTTTAGATTAGGAGCACGGTCAATATCCCAGCCATATAAGTTGCAGGTATATGTTATGTAATATATAGATAATAATGTTCTAAAGCATTCTTTCATATGCATCAAGATAGATGCAAAATATATTTATTCTTTGTCATATCCTTGTTCCTGACTATGTCCAGTAGTTTGGTGCTTCCTCAGCTTCTTTTCTTGCTAGAAAGAGAGGAATTTGGAAATTAAACAGGGTTTAAGCTTTAAACATTGCACTCATGTTTCTTCCCATAGCAACACCTGCATACCATGACTGTTGTTCCTACTGCTATCTTTGGCTGCAGCTCCTAATTCTCTTGTTTGTTTACTGTGTTCCTAAGAAAGCCAACATAGCCACATGATTGTTAAAAAGACTTCTTATCAAATTGTGTTTATTTTCTGTAATCATATTTTGGGGGTTGTAATTTTGTACATACCAAGAAATCTTATGTGCTGATTTGTGAAATCTTTCAATGAGATTTTTTTGTGCTTGAGAGGAAAATGGACATATAAAAAATTACTACAAAGCCAGATATTTCTCCAGAAATCTATCAGTTTGTAATTTGCCAAAGAATGAAGCTAAAATACAGGAATGGGAATACACAGTGAAAGTAAACACATAGATTATCCTTGAAGCTTAATTTCCAATAACTATGCACTTGGAGGGCTACTACTGCAGCTTTAAACCTATAATAAAGTGGAACTGGATGCCCAGTCTTAAATTCATTCCATTACAGGACAGTATGATATTTTGCAGAACAGCTATGAAATTTAATGCTAATTCAAAAAACAAGATTTTATAGCACAACTTCAAAATCTAATAAATTAATTCACCATTACTGGAAGATAATCCTTAAAAGGTAGAGAAAAATCAAGAGAAAGCTGGTATCACTCAGCAAAATAGCACCTGTATCTCCACATAGCACACCAGTAGGGTATTAGCAACACTGACATTGCTTTAATGTGGATTCTGTGCATGTACTTGTTGACAAATATAAAATGAAGATGTTTACTGTATACATAGGTAGACCATATTTTTGAGGTTTCTTAATAGTATTTTCATGACGAGAGTCACAACTCGGGTAATGTGTATCCAGATTATTGTAAATGCTGCAATCTTTTCCTGAGAGGAAGCCAATTAGAAATTGACCCATTTTGTTCATAGCTGGGTTGGGTTTTTTCCTCTTGTGTTTGTTCTGAAACTGATCAAACTACACAACCAACAAAAATTCCTCAAATATCCATCTTCTAGACTTCCAGTTCCTCCATGGGATTAATCTGGCATTGAACAAACTGTCCTTTCAAAATCAGCTGATCAAAACTAATTTTTATTAAGTGTTTCCCTTCAGCAGGAACTTTTGGGAAGGCCAAGAACAATACAACCAAAGTCTTGTCTCCTCTTTAATTCTCCTTACAAAGTCTCTGTTTCAAGTACTGTTGTCCTTTAAGACAACAGTTAACTGGATTTCAGTTCTTTTGGGGATGATTCTGTTTAGACAAGTAAGGGAAATATGTAAAGAAATGTTTTGTACTATTTCTTTAGAAAATATATGCTATACCAAACATTTTCAGAAGGAATTTAGTGACTTAAAAGGCTCCATTTCATTTCCAATGGTAGTACTTTAGGCTGCTGAATTTCATTCATGCCAACAAGTCACAAGCATCTAAGCATTAATGGAAGTTCAGCTGTTGATTGTACATCAGTATGAAGAAGTGCACTGGCAGAATGGTATCAGCAAAGCCACAGTACTGTAGCTACACACACCCAGCCCTGTGGTATGCTCTGCTTTCAGAACAAAATCATCCCCATAGAAGCTAGAAACTCCTTTATTTAGGTTTCAGTAGAAAGTTTTACAAGCAAATTTTCATGCATAGACACTGCCCCAAGGACAGAGATACTCCTGCCACTTTTACCCACAGCTGTGCTTCTTGCAAAGCTAGTCAAGAGGCACAAAGTATGGGTTTTGGAAGAATGTTAAGCCAAGCACACCAGTCTGGTTCCCAAGAAGCTTTGCCATTTGGCCTATAGGCTCCCTTACCTTACCACCAGCTCTTAATTCAATTGCTCTTCACTTGATAAGCAACATTAGCAGTTGCAGCTCCATGTACCTGCATTGCCCTGACACAGTCTAGTTAAGGATGGAGTTCCCCACTTCAAGGAAGAGGTGCCTCAGTAAAAGAAATAGGCATAAGCTGCTGCAAACCAGTCAGTGTACCAAATACTAGCTGTTGAAATTCACAGTCCTCATTTCTTTCATGGAGAAGGCAGCGAGAAATCTCTGTTGGGCCATGACGTATTAGCATGCTCCACAGAATGGACATGAAATAAAATACCAAGTTGAAAATATATTAAAAAATTCTATGAGATTAAAAAAAAATGCATGCAGCACCACTATTATAGGTAGTAATCTGGAAACAGCAAATGCCACTAAGCACGCTGGCCCCACTTGTCAAAACTAAGCCTCTGAAACGGTGTTGGAACTCGTTCCATTCTGAAAAATAACATTTGATAAATACAGGCTCATCTCTCAGCTGAAACAATTAACCAAATCTCTTGGTTGTATTTGGAAAGTGTCTTCCAATTTTTGCCTTGTTGTCCAAGTGGATGCTGGTTTTTGCATCTATTTCTGACAGCCCTTGACAGAATTCCCAAGGGCAGTAACTCTCAAGGATGCTTTCTATCACAAATCATTTGCTCCTTTGCAAGATCACCCCTGTGATAGATCTATGCTAATATAAGCATTGCCTTGAATGTAGGTGGGAGTCCTACAGAATTTAGCTTTTCCGAAAGCTCTTTTTCAAACCATGATAGAAACAGTTTTCTTTCAAGTGACTGGTGTTGTAATCTGCCTTCCAGCAGCCGTACCAGCAGGTACTGCTGTAGGCAGTGTAAACAGCCCTTATGATAAAAAGCATGTAGGGTAATTGAATGCTTTCTCAATGATAGCAGAGGATGCCTGAGTATTAATGGAGAAAGAAACCCCACCTTCTTCTGCCAGACAACATACAAAACTTAAACTTTTAAAAACTGCATATTTCAAACTTCATGCAGCTATGAGTAAGCCTGGCTTTTATCTTCCATGGTTTTGGTGTACAGCTAATGTGGAATTTGTTAAAACCATAAAGAGCTGGCAGTAGTATCATTATCTCCATGTGTAGAAGGGGAAGTCTGCTTTTCAAAGTGCCTCTTTGTAACTATTTTCTTTGTCTAGCATTCTACTCAAAATCATTTTTTCTCTTCCTGTTAGGATTTTCCTTCATGTGGCATTTAATATCAGCTAAAGCAATGGGAAGGAAAATTTACACTTGATTTGAGCTAAGCATTTTTACATATTAAAACAGTTTAAAGTTCCTATTTAAGTTGGGAACATACTTAACAGTCTACCCCATTTTTTGTCCTATCCTGAGTTACCAGCTAGGCTGAAATCATGACACCCCAAAAGAAAAAAGACTGTTATATTATGATGAGTACCAGTTACTGCCAGTATAAAGAATTTCTTTACTTTTCAAAGAGTAAATACATACTATAAGGAAAACAAAGAGGCTGTATTTCAGTCTACAAAGCAATAAAGGTTAAGCTATAGTAGAAATAGTTTTTCAAATATAATGATTTTATCTTTAAAGTGAATGTTGGCAGCAACAATACAAGTAGATATGGACATTTTAACAGATATTGTTGGTATTTTGTATTTCTAAGCTAGTTGAAATACCTAGGAGCTACACTTTACAGGGAAATTGAATTTTTTAATCTACTGGGAAAGACTTAACTTGCTACAGAAGTAAGAAAAGAATTTAGAAGTCATTAGAAAAGACATCCCTTAGCAGTTCATTCTCAGACACATTTTCAGGGAAATATGCAATGATGCATTTTTCACAGAACCATCCCAGGATGTTTTAATGGGAGTAACTTCTTGGAATACCCACATTCAAACTTAACTGTTTCTTTAAAAGTTCGTATACATGTCTGTTCATAGAACTTCAGACTCTAATTCAGAGTCTATGCATATGAAAACTTTCAAAAGTGGCTGTTACTATTAGCAGTGGCTTTTACAAATGTGTTGTTCTCAGCCTTCCTATGAATGTATCATGGTTTCTAGAAATGTGTACTTCATTTCTAGTAGCTGGTCTAAGAGTTCAAACAAACAAACTCAATGTCACTTCTGAAATGATAACCATAAGTACTCCCTGTTCATCACTTCTTTATGAGGGGAACACAGAGCACTTTCTTAATTTATGACCTGATTTTATGATCTGTAACCACATCATTCTGGTTGTAAACTGTCCACTGAAATTTGTGACTAGTGACTATTATACCCTTAACTAACAAGCAAATTTTCAAAATTACCTTGAATATAAACACTCTTATGGAACCTTACCGGTGCTATCGTATTGAAAATATTGTTGATTTTTTAAACAGCAAATAATAGTTAACCTTTTTTTAATGAATGAAAACAGGCAAAATAATGACTACTATTTTGAATAAATTAAAAGATATATGCATGTTGAAAATATAAAGAACAGCTGTGAATGTTATTTTTTCTTGGTATTTCAAGTTTCTGAGAGAAAAATAATAATGTAGAATTTGGCTTTAACAGTATTCTTTTTTTGTTTGTAAATTTAATATCTTTCTGGCAACATTGACAGTAGGCAGTAGAAAGTCAGTAAATCAGAAAACAGACAGTATAATCCTGGTGGTCTGATCATGACATGTGCGGGGGACAGGACCAAGATAACTACTTCAGAAGACAGGAGATACACAGTGAAAACAGCGAGTTCCCAACTCCTGACTAGGTTTGAGTGAAATGTCCTGTTGCATTCTAATGCTTTTCTCTCAAAGTTACTATGTTTTATACTGTTGTTATAGGTTTACTGTTAACATGGAAGTTAAATTTTGGTTAAATGGAAATATATTTAGTCAGGTAAACTAATGATATAACATTAACATGTATTTTTATTTTTATTTATTTGTCATTTAAAATGCCTCAACCTCTTTATGGAGAACATTTGTATATATACGGTAATAAAACTATTTAGATGTTTTTGGGATGCTATAACTTTGTAGAAATGCAAATAGAGAAAACTTTATTTCAGTCTGCTTAACAAAAACTGGGTTTATTTAATGCTATGTGGAGCTGCATTCTCTGCAGGATATAGGCTGTACAACATACACGTGTGACTCGAAAAGGGTGAAAGTAAAGTGATGCAGTTTGCTTGTATATTAAAGAGGTTATTAAACTTAAGGACTGATTGTGAATTGCATCAGAAAGACTTTAAGAGATTAAGGACGTGATTCAGCTCCGTATGATTATACCTAAACTTAGGTGTCTACGTAGAAACACACTGCCTGAGTTCCTGCTATAGTCAGTGGAAAGCTGCTCAGTGCAGGCAGTAGGACTTTGAAAGAGATTCAATTCATTAATGTCAATATGATAAGGCAACGCCATGAAAAGGGATAGAATTTGGGTGTTGTGCAGCCATTAAGTCTTCACAAAGGGTGGATTAGCAAGCAGCTTAAGAGGGAATGAGAAAATGCATATGAATGACAGAAGAAATAAGGTATGAAAAGTTCTTACTATACGCTATCTTGCTTCAGAGAAGTCAAATTAAATTAGCTGAAGTTGCAATGCTGCTGGTGGCTGCCAGAGCCAGCAGCATCCGGACAGCACAGAGATGACACTGTCCTGAGCCGTGCCTGCTGCCTGGCCCTGTAAAGTGAGAGAATGGGTTCGGCATTTCCTTACAGAGGTGTGGGAAGGACTGAGTTGTATGAGAGAACTGTAGACTTCACAAATGAGACCCAAAACATCTGTAGGCTGAGCTTGATCCAGAGTTTATATTTTGAAGAGGAACTGAATCCCCTCTTTCAAACCTCAACACGGCCCACTAACAATGAATAAAAGTGTTCAGCAGTGGTGTTCTGTGTAATGTCATATCAATACTAATTTCATGCAACTGCCTTTAGGTCTGCTAAACTGAGGTAAAGTCACTAGTTCGGCTCAAAAAGCAGAAAGTATTAGCATGGAAAGGCGACAGGTATAAGGAACTGCACTAAGAATAGACTTTTTTTTTCTTTATCCAAAGCAGGTATAAATAACTGCCATTTTCCACATATATTGTATTATGTGTCATGAAAACTAATTTTAAAAGAGTAATTGAATAATCCTTCTGTAAAGATGAAAGATATTGGAAAGACTGTGATGTGTCTGAACCAAAAAAAGGCCTTGACCTTTACTAGTCGAATGGGTGTTTATTAAGCTGTAAACAACCACTGATTATCTGTACCGATGATTAAAACATTTTTCGCTCATCTCAAATAAGCTCCAAAATGCTGAAGATTAGCTCTGGTGCTTGGTATGGACAAGACATAACCTCTAAACATACATACGCTTTGACTAAAGTCTTCAAGTGTAATAATTACCCAAGCACACTAATCAAACTTGTCTTGCAATATTCGCATTATGATAGATGTCTAAGCCTGGAAAATCCTTGACTATAGACTTTAAATAGCAGGCTGCTGAGTTGGAGGCTGAAAAATGAGAGACTCTTATGCTGAAAATGGGCATCTAAAGTGTAACAAGAGACCATAAATACTATATCCAGGCAGACCAATCCTAGAGAGAGCTGCATGTACTTTATAGACATGAAAGTGTGTGAAGAGACTGACAGGAGGACAAACAACATCCTACAAATATGGTTCAGTGTATAATAAAAGAATGTGGTAGTACTATCTTGGACCCATCAGTGTGAAATGACAGATAAAAAAATTACTGTAATTTGCTGTACTGCAGTTAAAGAGAGGCATGACTTTTCTCCCACATGTATGAATAGCTTCATTCAGACCCATCATTCTCTTCCTCTCCTGACTTCTGAAATGCTCTGTAGCAGCTTTCCTAATCAAGCATTTTGTTGAGAAGATGAAGAATTAAGAAGTATGAAAAAGCATTTGTCAGGAATAGGAAAATCATGATGGATGCCAGTATTCCAAAATTTTTACAACAAACATTTCACATCTCTAAATTTATTTCTATGAATCTTCAACTGAAATTTTTGGCTAAGAAACAAAACATTAGTATCTAAATATTGCATCTTTGACAAATTACTTTGTGTGAATTTAATTGCCTTGTATAACTTATAAATGGCATTGCATAACCAGACTACCAATGATCGTGTGGTAAAAGTCTTTGTCATTAGACCCTGCATTTTCAAATGGATACATGAAACATCTTTCTGTACCAAACAGTGATGCCAATAGCTGTCCCATGAGCAATTATCTGTATTCACATATAGCAATTTCCCAAAGGTTTGCAAACCAGAAGACTGACTAAATTAATCAGACACTTTATCCAACTGATTTTGCATGACAAGCTGCAGTCATTAACTTCAAATGATCTATTTGAAATAGGATTAAAGCATTAATCATCATTAAATCTTACACCTCTACCAATGTCACAAGTTGTCTTGCATTTTTTACACAATTAAAATTAGTTTAAATACTCAATCTGAAGATTTTAACCACTATCTAGAATTACTTAAAATCTTTAAACACAAAGCATTTTAGCAGAAAAAAATCTGGAAAAAACTTCCCAAGTGATGGCTGAAGCCGAGACACATATTTTGGTGATTCAAATTCCTGTCTAAGTGCTGTGGCTCTAGGCAAGTCCATGCTGCACCCTGTTGTGGCCCTATAAGATGCCCTTGAAGACCCAGATGGAAAATAGGCTGCATGTGCCAACAATACCAAGCCTTCATAACATGATGGCACCATTGCGTACCAAGCATGTGGTGTACACTCTGTGCAATAAACACCACTAACAAAAAACTACCAAGGAAGAAAGATAGTAAAGTATAAAGATTCCACACAGAGCTTCTGCATCTCCACTCCCTATATAAATAACATCTACACATACTAATATATCTTACCTTGCTTCTTTGAATGCATTTTGGGCCTGGCTCACCTGGAAGTCCCCTGATACCCTATACAAAAGTCAAAATATAGGATGAGTTGCCTTTGAGGATGCATGTAAAGGTGGAATATTTTGGACTTGGCCTGAACAAGTGCAGTAAAACATACTACAGTGGTAAGCTCTAAAGGGCAAGGATTTTATGTGTCATATCCTGGGAAGTGGCCAACACATTATATTCTTAATATTCAATAACCAGTGCTGGCAGAAAGGATCTTCAACTAGTCCATGTGAACTGCATCTGCTTTATTTAAAGCTTTCTTCCTTTCTCCTCCTGCTCCCAACTTTGCCATATTTTCATAGTCTCCCTTCTGCCCGAGTAAATAAACTAAGCTGTCACACCTCATTTAGCTCTGTTTGCAAGAAATCACTTCCCTGCATTTATCTGCGATGATAAACTGAGATTAATTTTAATTCCTGGACATTACCACAACCATTGTGTCCCTTCACAGAAGGAAATAATTAATGACTCTCTGAAGAGACAGAGCAGGTGAGGTACTAAATATGGATGCTACCATATAAGAGGAATTTAGCAAGTAGGAGTATGACAGGGCATGATTACGCTCTACAGGTAAGAGAAGAGCTCTGTAGTTGGAGAGCACAAGTGGGCCACAACACCACTAAATCTGAGCAGATTTAAGCAGCAGCAGCAACAAAGGTTTTTTCTTTGAAAATTATTTCCAAAAGACAAAGATTTGCTAGATTCTGCTGTACTGCTGCCTCATGCACCAATCACACTGCTCTCTGCAGAGCTGACAGGTTGTATGTAGAAGAAATTTACAGAATATTTGGAAGCTTCTAGTTCCCTTACCTGAGGCCCCTGAGGTCCCATAGGGCCAAGAGGACCTTCCAAACCCTAAGGAAAATTAAGATTCAATTATCAGATGAATAGGAAATTTTAATTATCTGCTTTAAAGTATCGAGAATTACTGTGTACCACTCATACCTCTGTTTAAGCGTTTTCTAGGTAGTTTATTCTCTCCAGAGTACTACTATTCTTGTTCTGTATTCAGTAATTCCCTGTTACATTCCATCTTCAACATTTGGTTAGAATAATTTTCATATACTAAACACATTGTGGATGGCTACTTAACATCCTAGCTGTTTAATTAACCAGTTCTTATTAACTATAGGTATTTAAATTCAATTTCTAGAAGTATATTAGATACACAATTCTTAAAAATATCCTGCAGTGCTTACACTAGAATAACTTCAGTTAACTTTGTCTTACTAACTCAAAATGCTGATCAGTAGCACGTTAGAACTGTACTAATAGTTCACCAAAAAAACCCACCCCATATTAAAAATGCATCAAAAAAAAAAAAAAAAAGGCAAAGAGACACTTTTTAAGTCCATTAGCTGTTTCTGATTATTTTGTCCAGTATTAAAAAAAAAAAAAAAAAAATATCATTTTGTTCTATCTTCTGCATTTGTAAATGTGAAGTTGGGAATTCTGGAAGTCACTGCAATTTTCATTTGTTCACTAAGTTCCTGAAGTCCATAATCCACTATAATCTCTGATCCTCTGCAGATGTCAAACTGCTTTTTTTTTTTTCATCACTGTCCTCAACAGAAGTGAAACAAGCAAATTTCCAGCAGCCCTAGCATGTGTTTTCTACATCCAGATTTCTTGGCTGCTTTGATTATGTTCTTTGCCAACATCTGGACAGCTTCTGCTTATCTTAGTAGACGTTTCACATAACCTTGTGCTATTTCTCACATATTGCCTGGATAAAGAAGTTGTGATCTTTATTCCTCTGAGAAATGCAACTCTTTCTCCTTTTACATTGGTATTTCAGCTTTTCCTGACTCGCTGCCATTTCGAATCCCAGCATCTCACAACATATTATCAGTATTTAGGTTTTTATTACAGTATAACGCCTCTTCCTCTGCTACAAATACTGCTGCTTTTAGTATTTCCTAATTCCTACTTGAAATCAGGTAAGATAAAAAAACTGTTCAAGTTGGTCTTTGATAAAGGTAAGTATAACATGGATGTTAAAACTGAAGAAATGTGCTTTACTGAAAGATCAATTGCAATCCAGTTGGTAGTACTTAACTAACTACAAATAAGTGGTTTGTAGTACTCATACAAACCTGCTTACGTGAACTCAAAATACATTATTATTTCACTCAGGAGTACATTATCCTTCTATTCTTCAGAGTGCGAAACGCGAAAAAACTATAATCACTTTTATCACTTCTGCGCATCAGGTTAAAAGAGGAGGACTAGATAGAAGTCTGAATGCATATCAGCACAGATGCGCTGGTAGATCCAAAAGTTATTCGGGTTGTGTAAGAACCTGCCCCTCTTGTAATATAACTTCATACACTTGAATTGAAATTAACAATTTAAAGAAAAAAATCTGGTGAGCTCTATAACATGCTCATGGTCCTTTGTAAGCAGGGCTTGGCACTGATCAGGACAGCTTTTGTTTTAGTTAAGTGACTACATTTCTTCTGCAAAAAAGTAAAAAAGAATATAGTGAAATGTGGGTTCATTTTTCACAAATCCTATTTCTACTATGAATGTATTTCTATTACCAGGGAATTTTCAGATGTTCCAAATTCACAATAATCTTTACAAGCTATGTTTATTAATGTTACGTGTTTTTCCAGTATCATCATCAGTGTGAATCAGTTCAAATAACAATTATACTTACTTTTTTTCGCTTTTATTCCTGGGGATCCACATTCTCCTCTTTCACCCTTTATAAGAAATCAAAAGGTTAACAGTTAAACAAGATGTTTTGATTACACTATATGAATTAAAGACTGTGCAAGCAGTTCAGCAGCACAAGAGGTTTAGCAGATTCTGAGGGCCTGAGAGTGGCATCATTAAATATGGTCTGTAGAAGATATGATCTGCCCTACTCAAGAGAAACACATTTTCTCCCTGAGAATGCCTACCAAATTTACAACCTATATCATAAGAGGATAACACGTTTAATATCTAAAAAGTTTTGCTTATTTTTCCACCTCTCTGCGCTGCCTCTCTATATTCTGATTTCGTATGTTTGACGTCTGAGATTTCTCTAAATGACAATTGTGCAATTGTATGAATGGAATGAAGAAAGGGAATTACTAATGTGCTCCACTGATGAAAAAGCATGTGTTCCACATAAGAAAAGTAAACATCTGAGTCTACTTTTCCTATTTCCATGAAATGTTTCAATGAAATGAATGTTCCCATGAAATGAATGTCAATAAAATCGACAAAAGCACTTTTCTAATGAATACAAACATTCAGAGAAGCACTGCTTTTATTAACAATGTTAAGAGGTAAGTGTCTAAACCAAGCAAATTCAAAATGGGATAGTCTGTTTCTGTTCTGGCTATGACATTCCAGCTTGCTGAAATAAATTGCAGTTCTAGACTCTTGAAAGTTGTTGTATTATATTCTTTTTTGGCTTCTTGGAGCGACTATCTAGAGATTTTATTTTTTTTTTTATCAAGCATTAGCCCTTACAGGTTATAATTAGCTTAAAAGTAAACTTCCTTGCTGTAAGTTTTTTGAAAGATAATGATTGCCGTGTCTATTTGTAGTGTTTGCAGTAAACGATTTCATATTTTTCTACTGAATCTCTTGTTCAATCCTCAACTTTCTTTTTCCTTCCAGAAGCTTTATTTCTGGTATTTGACATTATTCTTTTTCTATTTAGATTACGTTTTCTGATATTTTTTTAAAATTTATTTTTAATTCCAACAATCCATTCTACAAGAATCTACGTAAATGATGAATTTACTTGTAGGGATTGCATTAGGAGATCTCATATCAAAAACAGGAGATAGGCTCTTCTTTCCATTCTGTTACATACACTGTCAGCAAGTGACAATCTATTTTCAGACTACTTCTTTTCAATAAAAATCTTACCTTTTCTCCCTTGTAGCCAGGAGCTCCCTATTCAAAGATTAAACAAAAAAGGGGGAAAAATCATAAAAAATAAAGCAAAGGCATAACATACTGCTAACTTAACTAGGAAAAGAACCCACAAACCAGTATCCAGTAAAGAATTATGTTTCAGAAATTCAGCTATTCACAACAAGATAATATTTCTCTAGAATCATTTAACATATAATTCCCTGCAAATTTAGATGTATACTTTTTCCTTTATAGCTGTAAATACACCACTTAGTTTGCCAGCCTCTTAGCAGATATATGCTAACACTTAAAGGGGACTTTTAAATTGAATTGATCTATGTTAACCTTTCTACTGTGAATCAACAAGAATTCAGGCTGAGAAAGATCAGATCTCAGAAGCCACTGGAGGACTATCTACATGTTTTAGTGATGACATTTTCAATTCTATCTTCGGGATAAATCTAACGCAAGGTGATACAAAATCACGTAGCTTCAAAAGTTCCTTTTGTCAGTGGCATCCCATCTCTATATGTAAGCACATGGTTAGGCTGTTTCTGTCAGTATAGATGCTTCCCTAAATCAGAAGTTAGTTCAGGTTCTCTGAATAATTGAATAAAGTAGGTGTGTGAAAAAACAAAAAATTGCAGCTCAGCGGAACTAAACTGTGAATCAGGGTCTGGAAGATAATCTGAAAAGACCAAATACAAGCTAGATCTGTAGTAGTCACATACCTCTTTATTTGTTTCACCATGTTCTCCTTTTTGAGCATTGCCCTGTTGGAAGCAAAGGAATACGAGTGAAATATGTATTCTCTTTATCACTATTACGCTAAAACAAAAAAAAAAACTTTTAAGGAGCTAAAGTAGCTTTTTGTTTATGAACTCACACAGTTCTTCCTCCCACAATCAGGGACACATGATTCCTGAACATTAACATAGAAAACTCATCAGCTGTTATTAGATGACTGAAATCCTAAGTCATCAGAGCAAACCCCCCTGCTCCAGAGATTTGTATACTGTTAAAAAGTTCTGTGGAACTTCAGAGAGCCTTCAGCTAGGTTCAGAGACCTCTGCTGTCAGTGAAAAACTAGGATGATAGGCAGTGTTAACTTGGTACCAGTTAAATTTGAAATTTTTCTCTCTCACTTCTAAAGCAGTTCACTATAAACATCTCACAGCAAAAGTCAATTTTTTACATCATATTTTAACATACTTTGATATATTCACTTCTATGGTTTGCATAAAACCAGACAGAAATTTTTTTGATTTTTCTAAATTTTCTTTACCTTGTTTCCTTTTGGTCCTGGCTCACCTTTTTCCCCTCTGCCCTGAAACAAAGCAGGAAAATGTTAATACTATTATGAGGATAAAATTCTCCAGTTTCTCTAAGACTGCATCTTTAGGGACAGGCAAAAATAGTTCTGAAATAAGCTTAGGTGGAAACCCACACCAGGTATGGCGTGTATGACAATACTTTCACAGCTAAAAAAAAAGTCTGGCATTGTAAGGCTTCTGTGATTTTTTAAAAATTAATATTCAATGATAATTACATTTTCTACAGAGCATTTGAAAATCTAGCCAGGAAGGTGTAAGAGAAAACACATGCGGTTCCTCCTCCTCACTTTTCAGTCACCTATCTGATTATCTCAGCATAAAAAAAACACCTGTCCACAGAACAGCTTAGTGTCACTATTCTGCAGCCCCAAAATAAAAAATTATTACACCATTATTCCTGTTTGGAGAATCATGAAGGTGGGAAATTGGAAGCTCAGTGTATGTGTGTATATATAAAAAATACATATATAATAGGTTACATCTAGCCATTTTGGATAAAGTAACTTAAAATCCTTGGATCTTACATTTTAAATGGAAACAGGGATTTTAGTTCCAGATGCACATTATCCAGAGTCAAGGGGCTGGATGGTAGGCCTTACTGTCATAACCTGCTACACATATGGTTGACCAGTTGCCTAGTGTCTAGGGAGAAAGGCAAAAACCTCTCTATGTACTTAAGTTGTCTCTGGGGAACTAGTAAAGATACCAAAAGGATCAGAGAGGTCACACACTGTCTGAACTCCCACTTCTCTCTTCTTTACCAGAGCCAAAAACCAGTCATGTGTTGAAGTGTCACAAAATAAATGAGCTGGAGGCAGAGTTTCAGAACTTTCCTCAGATATGCCATCACCCACAATCTTCTGAATCTTTCTCTCTTAGAATCATAGAATCATAGAATAGTTAGGGTTGGAAAGGACCTTAAGATCATCTAGTTCCAACACCCCTGCCATGGGCAGGGACACCTCACACTAAACCATGTCACCCAAGGCTTCATCCAACCTGGCCTTGAACACTGCCAGGGATGGAGCATTCACAACCTCCCTGGGCAACCCATTCCAGTGCCTCACCACCCTCACAGTAAAGAACTTCTTCCTTATATCCAATCTAAACTTCCCCTGTTTAAGTTTTAACCCGTTACCCCTTGGCTATCACTACAGTCTCTAATGAAGAGTCCCTCCCCAGCATCCCTATAGCTCCCTTCAGATACTGGAAGGCTGCTTTTACACAAACGGAAACTGCTGGTGTAAGTAAACCTGTATCTAATGGACCTTTCTTCCCCATTGAAGGATTCAAGAATAGCTTTTTGATTTGGGCTTCAAAATAATGTACTTATTTACACATAGTGTTCTATTACTCAATAATATATTTCAAAGATAGCATACGATCATGGATAGATCTTTTTTTTCTGAGCTCTTGTAACAGTGGCCTTTCACAGTGAATCACTATGATAAATAGCTTCTTTTTGCAATACATGCACAGCAATGTCTTACTTTTTACAGACATAGTAACCGATTTAAATACTATGCAACATTGATGTCAATGATTAAAATTCAAACTCTGGAAGCTTTTCAAATGAATGCATACTTACAGGATCACCTTTGTCTCCTTTTGCTCCCTTTTCACACTCACAGTTCTTCTGCATACACTACAAGGTGAATAGAAACATGAAAGAGAATATTTTTCAAATGTATTACTTCCAGTTTTAAAACAAAGCCTCTATTTTTTCCTAGCCACAACTAGACAACATAAAAGTGGAATAGCAATAAATAAATTATCTTCTTTTATATATATATTTGTTTTATAATCAACATTACACTTCTGTATAGCCCAGTCAAAATCAGTTGCTTGATTTATTTATAACAAAACCAAACAAATCTGTTACTACTGCAACTACAAAGGTTTAAGGTTGCATATACATAGTATATAGTAGCATGAAGCCATACATTATTTTTGGACCATACTGAGGTTGCTATTGGTTTCTAGTGAGATGACTAATAAACTTGCATGTGCTGTTCTAGTCCTGTTCCACTCTGCTAGGAAGAGTTCCTTATGTCTTACTGTTGATACTTCTCGCTAATGAACAGAAGTTGTAGGAAGTCAAGGAAGAGGGCCAAGAGACCTGCGTGGCTAAATAGGGAATTGCTGGGTATGCTCAAGTGGAAGAGGAGAGTTTACAGGTCATGGAAGGAGGGGCTGGCCACTTGGGAGGAATATAAGGCTGCTGCTAGAGGATGTAGGAAGGCAGCTAGGAGGACTAAGGCATCCTTAGAATTAAACCTGGCGAGAAGGGTCAAGGACAGCAAAAAGAGCTTTTTCAAATACATGGCAGATAAAACTAACACCAGAGGCAATGTAGGCCCACTGATGAACGGGATGGGTGCCCTGGTGACGGAAGATACAGAGATGGCAGAGTTACTGAATGCCTTCTTTGTCTCTGTCTACTCTGCTGCAGGCAGTCCTGAAGAGCCCTGTACCCTTGAGACCTTAGATGAAGTCAGGTCGACGGAGCGGTTTGCCTTAGTCGATGAGGAATGTGTTAGAGATCAGTTGAGCAATCTGGACATCCATAAATCCATGGGTCCAGATGGGATGCACCCGCGGGTGCTGAGGGAACTGGCGGAAGTCATTGCCAGACCACTCTCCATCATCTTTAGCAAGTCTTGGGAAACGGGAGAGGTGCCTGAGGACTGGAGGAAAGCAAATGTCACTCCAGTCTTCAAAAAGGGCAAGAAGGAGGACCCGGGTAACTATAGACCGGTCAGCCTCACCTCCATCCCTGGGAAAGTGATGGAACACCTTATCCTTGGTACCATCTTAAGGCATATCAAGGATAAGAGGGTTATGAGGGGCAGTCAACATGGCTTCACCAGGGGGAAATCATGCTTGACCAATCTCTTAGCCTTTTATGAGGAAATAACACGGTGGATGGATGATGGCAGAGCCGTGGATGTGGTCTACCTTGACTTCAGCAAAGCATTTGACACAGTCTCCCACAGCATCCTCACAGCTAAATTGAGGACGTGTGGACTGGATGATCAGGTAGTGAGGTGGACTGCGAACTGGCTGAAGGAGAGAAGCCAGAGAGTTGTAGTCTATGGGGCTGAGTCTAGTTGGAGGCCTGTAACTAGTGGAGTGCCTCAAGGGTCAGTACTGGGAACAGTATTATTTAATATATTCATCAACGATTTAGATGAGGGAATTGAGTGTACTATCAGCAAGTTTGCTGATGACACTAAGCTGGGAGGAGTGGCTGACACGCCAGAAGGCTGTGCTGCCATCCAGCGAGACCTGGACAGGCTGGAGAGTTGGGCAGGGAATAACTTGATGAAATATAACAAGGGAAAGTGTAGAGTCCTGCATCTGGGCAGGAACAACCCCAGGTTCCAGTATAGGTTGGGGAACGACCTGTTAGAGAGCAGTGTAGGGGAGAGGGACCTGGGGGTCCTAGTGGACGACAGGATGACCATGAGCCAACACTGTGCCCTTGTGGCTAAGAAGGCCAATGGCATCCTGGGGTGTATTAGAAGGGCGGTGGTTAGTAGGTCGAGAGAGGTCCTCCTTCCCCTCTACTCTGCCCTGGTGAGACCCCATCTGGAATATTGTGACCAGTTCTGGGCCCCTCAGTTCAAGAAGGACAGGGAGCTGCTGGAGAGAGTCCAGCGCAGGGCAACAAAGATGATTAAGGGAGTGGAGCATCTCCCTTATGAGGAAAGACTGAGGGAGCTGGGTCTCTATAGTTTGGAGACTGAGGGGTGACCTTATAAGTGTCTATAAATATATAAAGGGGGAGTGTCACGAGGATGGAGCCAGGCTCTACTCGGTGGCAAACAATGATAGGACAAGGGGTAATGGGTACAAACTGGAACACAAGAGGTTCCACTTAAACTTAAGAAGAAACTTCTTCTCAGTGAGGGTGACGGAACACTGGAACAGGCTGCCCAGGGAGGTTGTGGAGTCTCCTTCCCTGGAGACATTCAAAACCCACCTGGACACATTCCTGTGTAACATTATCTAGGTGTTCCTGCTCTGGCAGGGGGATTGGACTAGATGATCTTTTGAGGTCCCTTCCAATCTCTAGCATACTGTGATACTGTGATTTCTCAGACGAAGAGACAAAAAAAATGGATGAAAGTTAAAATAAAAGCAACCATGGTTGAAACTGTACTCAGGGAAGGAAGGTTGATTTCTCCCGGAGTGTTGTTGTATTATAGAAGCAGACATCAGGAGATCTAATATGAATAACAGTAACTGAAACACAAAACTCAAAAAAACTACCTGCTTCTGAAGAAAGGCTTCTTGATAAAAAAGGAAAAATATTACTTTCATAAAGATTTAATTTAACAGAGTACTAATTTCCAAGGTTAATGGTAAAGAATGTGAATACCTTCATCCCTTCTTCACAGTGGTAAGAACCAGTCCATGGAACCACTCATATGAAAAAGGGCTCTCCAGCAGGAATATGGGGCTACTTCATGTATCCCATAACGATCAGGAAACAAATGAGATGTAATGAGACAGCTATATAGGCATACTAAGGAGCAATGCTAACAAGGGGCATATGAAAAGACTTCCTAATGAAAGGTCTTACTAGGGAAGGCCCGACTAACATAATGTAGCAGAAGGACTTCGTGATTTTATCAGCCTTATGATAAAAGGAACAAGTTACTTCTGAAGCATTATCATATGTTCAGAGACACACTCTGTGTGCTGGAAAATACCCTTTCCCTCCAACAGTGATCAATGCAGCTGAGCTATTATTGCCCAAGCATACAGCTCCTTGGAGACTGGCTGGGAGGAGAAGCTCCCTCTGTCCTGACTCCTGATGTAGCAGAGACATCCTGCCTCCTCTTGTAAGCGGCTCTACCCTGCATCTAGATCCTTTATAGTCCATTATTGCTGTTTAGTTGGCCAAAATGTAAATGAATATAGGCAGGCACTTAGCCAGGGCTGAGTAGGAGCAATTTGATTAAAGTGACAGTGTCAGTCTGGGAGCACAAGTGTTTTCCCATTTTAAAGAACTGATCTTTTACATTTAAAAACTCAGTCAATCTGCATCTTTACCCATCTCCTTGCCAGACACACCTCTTCAGCTTGTCCATGTTAAAGCTCCAGCACTGTCTAGATCAGAGATGTGGGATTAATACATTATAATTTGTAAGCTAGAACTGAATTCTGACCCTATGGAAGACAACCTAAAAAAATCACTGCTATGTGATTAAGCACTGAAGCGTTTCAGTTGCAGATTAAAAATTAGAAATGATTTGGCCATTTCAAAACCACATTTTAAAAAGATAGTTTTGACTGAAGCAGATTTTTTTGGCAGAGGTCAAATCTGTCAGCAAAAATGTAGGATTGAAAATGTGCAAACAGTTGTTTATTAATGATCCAACAGTACTGAATAGCTTTAAAAAAAATCTGCCTAAATGCCATGTAAGCTGCACTTTCCTCAAGATAGATTTTCTAGACTTAAGATCACCTTGGTAGCTTATCTCTGGGACACTACTTTTAGACATATGCACCAAAAATAGATTCAGTAACTAATTCTATAGGACAATAACGCTGCCTATTCATTGCTTTTTGGTGTTTGTAAACTCAAAGACTGTGGGTGTTCTTTTTGTTCCAGCACCTGATAGAAGTTCCACAGCAAAATTAATACCTCTCATTACATAGAAGACACTTTCAGTACAGCAAGTGGCAGGCAAAACTTATGAATTGTCTTACCACAAAAATATGAAAGTTGAGGCTTTGCGTTCTCTGTAAGTAATTTCTCCTTTTTCAGTTTTGTAGGAAGAGTGCATCTGAAAGTTGCAAAGGCAAAGAATAAAGAATTTCTAAACTTTCATTTTGGTATTGCAAATTTAGTAAGTTTATTTAGTAGAAATAGAGTGAACACCCTGCTTATCAATTGCCATTGGTAAGTCCTTCTTGAAGGCAATCAACTTTCCAAAAAAATGCTAAACCACATATGTTTATCCTGCACCAAGCATAGCTCTTACATGGCATGCCCTTTGGAAAACTATCAGAGCACAATATGGTAGAGTGTAAATACTTGCTCTCAGAGAATTGCTGGTCTCCTGATCAAGAAATTTCATTAACAAAGTTGATAGTTCACTATGATCCAGATTTAATTATGGGGAAAACAGAAAAACAGAAAAAAAAAAGAATACCTATAAATCATAAGATTAACATTACTGTTGTTTTATACACTAAATGAAAAATGGAAAATATTAAAGTCATTTAGATATTCCACAAGGCAACAAGAAGGGCTTCTATAAGTACATAAGTAGCTAACACTGGCCTTCTGGGATTAAAATCCACTGAACTACACTTGCAGCACCCTACACCCAGACAAAACCAAATCTATTAAAATTAACAGGGGATGTTTTCCCTGTGGCAAGCTAACAAGGTGGGGAAAACTTTTTTCCCCTCCTGCAGAATCCTGAGTGCCTTTTTCCTAACCTACATGAATTTCATGCAGTCAGTCTTTGGGTTTTTTGGCTACTTTCTATTGGAGTTAAAATAAAGATGCTAATTTTTTGTGCCTTCAAGAAAAAACAGGAGCCATATAGTGAATGCAGCATTTGGCGGCGTTTACCACCACCAATCCCTGTCACGTACACACATGGCAAAGAGAGGCCAGCCCTTACCTAAGTTTCCTCCATCAAGTGATCAATCCAGGTGAACTCATGACCTTAGCAATCAGAGATGAAGGCTACAAACCAGATGCACCATTTGCTAACTCTTATCAAATCAATGAGAAAAGGCATGGGTGGCTGGTAAGGGTGGTGGGAGCAGTGAGGACAGGGAAGAGGAATGAAGGCAAGAAACTTAAGTAATGTGGGAAGGGAACAGAAGTACTGCAAAAGAGGACTCCAAGCACTGGAGGAGTACCTGGGTGCACTGCAATAAATAGAAATATTAGGAAATCTGAGGTTGCTGTTGTATGGGACTCAAAAACCCCAGTGCTAGTTTCATTGTTTATCAAGCAGCTTGCTGTATTGGAAGGCACGTTTCATAAATCTGGATGCAAATGTTATGTTATTTTTGAAGGAAGTTAAAACAGTTACGAGCAACTAAGGAAAGAAGCACTCCACCAAGGAGAGCAACGTTCTAGAATTCAGATCATCTTCAAATTCTGCAGTATGAAAAACTACAAAGAAAAAGAAGGAATTAATTGAATTTCACTAATCAAAGACTCTTTTTTTTTTTTTTTTTAATTTTTGGTACAGTTATGGACCCTGATAGCAATGTCGTTTAATGTCCTATAGGATAATAGGGTTTCTCCTAAATCAAATAATTATTGCAATGTATAATCTCCCTTGACAAAAATGCTGAAGCGAAGTGTGGTGTTTCATGAATCACTGCTACTATAAAATGGTGTAGATAATCGCACTTTCCTGTCTCTTTTCAGTTCCCTTGTATAAAACTGTACAGAAACCATACTTATTTTGCTTTTCATTTGGTGTTTAAATACCAGCAATGGAATATGCTAACTAGGAGCTTTTAATACAGGAGATGATAATACAGGGATGTTTTAGCTATTGCTGAGCAGTGCTTCCACAGAATCAAGGCCTTTTCTGCTCCTCACCACACTAGCAAGCAGGCTGGGGGTGCACACAGCCAGGACAGCTGACCCAAACTGACCAGAGGGATGTTCCATACCATATGATGTCATGCTCAGCAATAAAATTAGGGGGAAGCTTGGGAATCTTGGTTGGGATGCTGCTGCTCAGGGACTGGCTGGGCATCGGTGGTGAGCAATTGCTCTATTTGCATCACTTATTTTTCTTGGTCTCGCTTTGTTGTTTTCCTTTTCATTACCATAATATTTTAATTATTAAACTGTTCTTATCTCAACCCATGAGTTTTCTCACTTTTACCAATTCTCTGCCCATATCCTGCTGGTGCAGGAAGTGAGTGAAGGCTACTTGGTGCTTAGTGGCCAGCTGGGGTTAAACCATGCCAGGTTGCATGTGAGAGCTGTACATCTGCCATATGATTGTACATTGTACCACTCGCACACAGAATTGTCAGTTTGTGCACATTCTGTTAATATGAGAGGAACATGCTGCTACCAGAAAAACATCACACATGTCACCACTCCTAACGCTCTTTCCGCAGTGGAACCAAAGAAATATTAGCTGTCCCAGCTGCTGCAGCCTGCTCCTGAAAGGTGTCCCGATGTAGAAACTTCTACGTTATCTTCTGTCAGATGATGGATGAGGATGCGTCACCTCCACTGAGGTTAACTGTCTTCATTAAATAAATGTTGACTTTGTCATACAGACACTAAAGGATTTCAATGGAATTAATCTTTTATGTTAAATATCTAGTAATGCTATATATAAATGATAATTACTGGCAGCATGCAGCATCTCTTGGATCAGCCACAGTAGTGATAAGTAAGGACTGAATTAATAACAAATCAGTCACATGGATCACTCATAGTGTTTACATACTTATCCTAAATAAAGGCTTGTAAACAGCCTGTCTATCCATCCTGGAACTGATCATCAGCTGTAGAAGAATGCTTCTTCTAGCAGTTGTCAAAGTTTATCTGCACTATGCACCAAAGCAAAATTGAGTGAATGGTATCCAGCTGTGTTCAAAGATTTCTTCTTTGTTTTGGACCTTGAAACGTGATTATCTGGCAGAGACCAGAAAATGTTAACATTTATGGTTTTTAGATGTAACAATTTGACTGGTCAAATGCACACAAAACTTGGTAGTTCTCAGAAACATGCAGTATTCAAACAGCAATGGATTTAAGTTTGGTTGTCTTTCTTTGGCTAGAAAATCTGTAGATCTGTTACATGTTATATGTAATTGGTCTCTGGAAACAGCCTAAGCTCTTCTTCACTACTTACTGTGTAGGATCTCGACAGTTCTGCTACAGGACTGTAGATTTACAATTCAGAGCTTTATTTTTTCCTCTAGTCTTGCCAGTATACAGTTTCATAACTTTATATTTACTTAGAAATCAAATCTGATGGAAGTAATGCCTCCAGATTTACAGAACTGTTTCTTACACTACTAATACTTCCTGCGAAGCTGTTGAGTACAGCAGTGTTTCAATGGCTGCACTCAACCACATGCTCTTAACCACATGCTCAGTGCATCCAGCTCCCAGGACTACTGAATCTGTCTAAACGAGCTCATTACATGACCATACTAATGCTCTGGTCTGCAACACAGTTTTATCTGTAAAGCTCATGTTGCTGTTGAATTTTGAGTTAAAAAGCCTTTAGTTTCTGCTTTCACATTAAGTCATCTCTTCTATTGGAAAAAAAAAATAATGTATCAGCCTTCTTTCCTGGTACAATACCTATCCTCCTTGAATCCTTCCCACTGGTCTCATTATTACAACTTGAAAATACTAAAGAAGAAATAAACAGAAGCAGAGAGAGCTGACAAAGATAACAGATAACTTCTGTACGAAGACAGATAAAGCAAATTATTATTCTGTAGCTTGGAAAGCCACAACCAAATGCAAATGTGGTACAGATCTATAAAACTATGGGAAAAGGTGAGTATTCTATCGTACATGAATGTCTTACGCCAAAGGACTTACACTGTGGATCAGTTTGGTTGATGATGTTAACCAAAATTGCCTTCCCAAATTTACATTTCCCCCTCTCCCAAGTATGCTTTTCTCTTGATAAGAATGACAACAGTCACTATAAAGAACGGTAGACTTTTTTCTGGCTAGGAGACATAGCTAATTGATGCAATTTGAAGTATTTTTAACAGTTTAAGAAAACACTGCTCCTAGTACTAGACATATACTAATTCAGTGCCATTGTTATTCACACACTCTGTAGGTAAAGCCATGATTATATGTCCTTTGAAAATCAGATTGTAATAAACATATCAAAATGATCCTTTAGTTGCTGAATGCAGTTTATATAAGATATAAAGATATTTCTCCTATCTAAATCCTGCCCTCTGGTGTATCTACGTGATAATGCATAACGGTAGTATTTCATACTGGGTAACTCATTCAGCATTTAATCAGGATACAGCCAGTAAATGAGGCTACTGTCTGGCCAAAACATTTGTCCCCTTGTAGAAAGAGGCAGAAGCTAAAGACAAAGATATTAAAAGACTAAGACACAATGCTTCAAGGAGGGAGGATATCTCCTGGAAGAAACAGGTTCACTCCTTAGTTCCTGTCTGATCCTGAGAAACAAAAATACTCATTTCACACGTTCCTCTCTCAGATACCCAGATTGGAAGTGCCAGAACCTGACACATGGATCTCCTAAGCACTACAAAGTCAATGAAAGCTGAAAGTCATCAGTAAATGTATCAGCAAAGCACAGGTCAAGGTTATCAGATAATTCAAATTAGTTTTGCTGTGTCACTTAGGAACATAAATAATGCTGCCCTTAGAAGTGTTCCACATTATTACTTATAAGTGCATGAAAACACAGCAAGGATTACAACAGTAACTGTTCCAAATCAGACTTAATTTAATCCCTGACATGCTGGCTCCTAAAATTCCACAATCCCCAGGCTCACACCCTTGTCTCTAAACAAAAAAAACACCACCCCAAACAAACCTTAAATTTAGAATAACTTTTGTAAAATGCTTGACTTCACTGACAGCTTAAAGAAAAGATGACCAAAGTTTTTTATGTGTGGTGATCACATTGCCTGTTGTGTAGCCACTTTGTGGCAACAAAATATTACCAGTTTGAAAAAGTATTTTGATCAGGCTCAGCAATGAGGAACCTGGTTAGAACACAGCATATTTCACCTTCAAATCCTTTAAAGAACCCTCATAAAGCTTCTGCACTTCAATTTATTTTTTTAAGCGCCTGGTTACAATAAGGCTGCTTATTGTAAGACATGATACAGTTCAAGGGGATTTCTCTAACTGAAGAGTTGCCTTTTCTTTCACGAGTTTCTCTAAAAGAACAGGAGCTCTAAATGCATAAAAAAGCTTGTCCTCAGTCACATATAATACACATAAAATCATGGGATTTGTTCACACCTTGGGATACCTCTGGTCCAGGATTCTGTATACGCAAAAAGATAATGTAGGAGAGTAATTTCAAACTTTCATAGATTAGATTTTCAATTAATAAAATAAAATTACTACCTTCTGAAGGAAACAAATGAGTCTGTGAAAGTCTTGCTGTCTTTATTTCAATTCCCCTTGCTCACATTTCTATGCATCTCAGTGGATAACTAGGACAGCACCAACAACTGATACTAATGGAACAAGTGAAGTTGAGAGGTTCTTGCACTCTTATCCAACCCTATGTTGTGTCATAGGACGCTCTGCTGTCTAAAAACAGCCACCTTCCTTATTCAAAAAGCTTCTTCTTTGGAATGCTACAGTCAATGAATGTTAAAGGTGAAAGACCTGGTGGGCCAATTGGACCCACTGGACCCTCAGAACACTTTTCACCCTGAAAATACAATGGCATTTGAATACACTAACTTGCATTAGGATTTTATTATGAAATCATACAAAATTAAGTGATAATCACAACATATAGAAGGAGTGAAATTATGACCTGTCCAATGAAAAGAATTTTCAGTACAAATACTAAAACCTAGGGGAAATAGTCTTGTAACCTGTACCTACAACTTTTGCAGCCACACTGCTGAATCTGTATAATTTGGCATATTTTTAAGAGGACACACATTTTTCAAAGACAGAAGTTCGAACCACAGCTTCAGTCTCTATGTGGAATTAATGCTTTCTCCTACCTAAAATCAGATAAACCAATATTATTGGGTATGCATTACAGCATGGAGAACTACAGCAGCACATCCGAAACAGTCTGCTAGGCTCTATCAAGCAACAACTTTTGCAAGTTTAAGTAATCATAGAAACACAGAATTACCAGAAGTAATGTGTCTGACAGCAATGTTAGACTACATATTTTTTCTTTTTTCTGTAAAAGGAAGAGCAGCGGTAGACTTACATAACTAAACAAGAAATTGCCATGTCTTTAAAATGTCAGTGTTTACATTGTGTTGCAACATGCAAAACTCCAATAGTATTTAGGTGTTATGGTTCCATATTCCTGAAAGGATTTTTCCAGTTTGGCTAGTCCTCTTTGGCCAGGCATGACACAAATAGAAAAAATCTCAGAGACAGAGATACACTAAAATAAAAGCCAGCCTTCCAGTAATCAAACATGGAAAAGCATAAAAAAGTCATACAGAAAAAAAGTTTTCCAATTATATTAAAAAAATACCCCATTAATTAACCTTGGCTGTTAGTTAACATGACCTGACATGAATTGACCTGCCACGAATTGACCTGCCACGAATTTTAAGAGATTTTTAAAGAAAAGAAGCTTGAAATAGTTTCCATTGTACAAAGTCCCTACAGGATTAAAAATTCTTAAAGAACTCACAGACTTGTACATAAAGCCAACTTGGAATAATCGGCAGTCAGAGTTAAGTTACAAAACCAGTAAATCCATAAGGAGAAATTGCTGAAAATAGTTTGAGATGCAACTGCATGAAACCATTCCTCACAGATGATATTAGAATTAAACAGATCTTTTTAAGGAATATAAAAGCAACTGCTCAGATGCATAAGCAATGCCTAAGAGGACAGAAAATGTATGTTTAAAAGACACTTGCCAAAAGTGAAGCTGAATTCCATACTTAATGATTTTTTTATGGGTAAATTTATATAGCCATATCAATTACATGGAGTAGAAAAATATAAAAAGCAGCTATTATGCAATAGTGATGAAGAGATTCACAGTCATCTAAGTACAAAGTCAAAGCTAAACAAATATTCTGCATTATTTATAAATAAAGATATTACTACTGGACAAAGGTGTAAATGTACAGCTACAGGAAACCTAAAAGTGGACCAGTGTGGAAAACAGAAACAAAGATCCAAGAGCTCAGAAAGCTCATAAACCTCTGAGAAATTCACAGCACCACTCATAAAATACTTTTCCAGCAATTTGAGATCAACACAGGAAATATCATTTCTGGGTATGGTAGAATGATCAGTTATAAAACCTGTATGTCCCAACAGTTCATGTGATCTAGTAACTGACACAGTGGTCTCTGAGAAGGTGAAATTCTTTTGCATTCTTAAACATTGACTAGCTCTTGTGTTTCCATTAATCTTACTTGGTACCTCTCATTAAAGTAACAGCATTTAGTGGTTAAAAATGCAAATTTTCATTTTTTAATTTCTCTGAATCTTTCTGGCAGTAGAGAAAGAAAAAGCACAGAAAATTTGTCTTCTGTATTTCATGTACCATCATCAGGATGCAAGAAATGAGTAAGATGTCAGATTATCTAAACTGCTGATTCCACAATGCCTAAAGAATTTCCTTTTAAAATCAAAGTTAGATTGTGTCACTATCATAAGTATTAACCAAAGCCATGTCCCATAATTTCATATGGAAAAATGTTAGGAATACACAAATTGAAGTTCATCTTTGTTATAAAAACAGCTACCAAGTGTTTATTGGAAACATACAAAAAAGTCACTACGTCTTACTTCGATTGTAGCAGAGGAAGTAGAATATTGAAAAATCAAACAGATAAGAATAAAAATACAGGCTGCCAATTTTGCCTTGATAAATAATATAGACTACTGTATTTGGTTAAAATTTTCCATACATTTTGGACTACTCTATTTATCAAAATAATTGCTGAGTCCCTAAAGATTACTATTATTACGGAAAAAAATGCTGGTTTTATGAGGAAAAATGCATTTAAAACGGGAGGAATATAGAATGACGTCTAAGCCAACTACTTGTGGTACTATTAGACCACATTTGTGCCTTAAATTAATAATCCTGTGAATATATAACACATGAAATGTTGTTTCTTGGATAAGCCAAATTCTCCAGTATGTTTAGAGACACAAAAAACAGCCAACAAACATTAACACAAATGATGGCAAAGGCTAGTCTATCCATGTGTTTTTAAACTAAAGGCACCAAATACAGGGGGATTACTGGAAAGACAGAAAACCAGTGGTTTATGTTTTCTTCAAAAGGTTTTGCAAAGCTATATAAATGTTGGAAAGTCCATTATGTACTGTAATTCAAAAATTAAAGTAGGGACATATTTAATAAGGAAGCTGAAGAGTATATGTTCCTTTGATTTCTGAGAAAAGAAAGAAATATGAGAGGTAGCTAAGTAACTAAGACCCTGACTAACAGTGCCAAAGCACATGTTAAAAACATGACATTTAAGTATTTCCCAACCAACTATCAGCCTTTTATCTGAAGAAATCAGAAGGATGCTCTTCAGCGAGAACCCGAAGTTTTCCAATTCAGCTTCTACTTTCTATTTCAGACAAATTTAAGAACAGTTAATAACAAGTAAAAGAGAAAAGGTAAAAGTACACATCTAAATGGCTTGCAGAAAAGCAGGATCTGAAATCCTAATCACAAAGGACCAAGGAAATATCTTTTTTTTTTTTTTTCCAGGTAATTTATAAACAAGAAGAAAACTTGGTTACTGTGAGTGTGATCAAATACTGAAACTGGTTGCCCAGACAGGAGGTGGAGTTTCCATTCTCAGAGATACTCAGATGCAACTGGGCAAGATCCTGAGCAGCCTGCTCTAGCTGACCCTACCTTGTGCAGAGGCATTGGACTAGCTAATCTCCAGAGATGCCTCCTAAATTTAGACATTCTGTGATACCAGGCCACTGAGAAACTAACCTGTTTCAGAAATTTCACTCAAAATACAAAAGAGTTTTTGTAAGAGTACCTTACTCCCATTGCAAGTCCTCATCAGCCATTTGGGCTCTGTCACTGACTTACTAATGTATATCTAGTTCACCTACTTTTCAAGCATGGTGTAAAAAACATCATTTCTGATCTTCCATGAGTTACATTAAAATGCTTACCGTCCCTTCCTCTGTTAAAGACACAACAGGTCTGACAGCAGGACAAACCATGCAAAAGTACACCACTGCACAGAAGCAAATGCTATAATGAAAAAATAAAGCAAGACGAATTTTTGTCTTCTGAAATCAAAATCGAAGACCTAGCCATACAGGTGTGAAAACAAGAACCCAGAAATAGCCATGCTCCAATTCGGATGTCTCCCTGCAAAAAAAGGTTTGAGATCAGTTAATTTGCTTGCAAGAAGAGAAAAACAGAAGTACATGGCTTAGGGTAGGCACACTTACCTGTTTAATACATGGGTTTAGGGCTGACCAGTAATTGAAACTCTTGCCAGCTATTTTAACAGCTTTTCAATCCTAATAAGTTAATACCTAAGAGACATATAAAAAACACCAACATATTATGTAAAAGTCTCTTACAACTCAGAAAAAGTGTTCCAAATAACCACTCTTTTATGAGGCATTTATTGGTCTTTATGGAATTATGAAATTTACTAAAATGTAATTGCTTATGAATATATAAAAATAAACTATTTATTAAAAGGTATATTAATTTACTCATTTTTATAAATTCATTGGGGGATGAACTAGATGACATTTACTGGTCCCTTCCAAACTAAACTATTCATTGCTGCTGAGATAAGTACCTCCAGAGGGGAGCCCTGAATCCCAGAGCGACAGGGAATACAGCGTCAAGAAGCCTGAGTTCTGAGAAGCGAAAACCACCGAGTGAGCCTCAAGCCCTCACCAGGCCTTGATCGGGAGCCGGCACTCCACTGAGGTGAGCAGTGACTGCCAGGGTTGTCGTGAATGGGGCGACAACTGATTGGCAACTAGTCACCAGTTTTAAAAACCCTCAGCTAAGCATCACGTAAGGGTACTGTATAGAGGGCAGAGATTGAGAGATTGGACACAATTCCCCCAGCACATTTATCCAAACACCTGAAACGCAGCACGACCGCTGGTCTCTCTCCCATAGGCTGATTTCTTGGGTGGCCTGGAGTGAGGGGGGAAAGGGACAGTCACCGAGTTTCTCATTGGAGATGTTGGTGCAGGCTGCAGAGGCCTGGGGTGCATCATGCACAGTATGACCTGCCACTTAGAAGAGGTGACTCTCCAGCTGCAATCAGCGCTGGGGCAGGCTCACAGTGAGTCCTGGGTGCAGTTCTGGGCTCCACCAGTTAAGAAGCACATGAAGCTCCTTGAACGCATCCATAGGACAGCAACAGCCGGTGGCATGGTTGGAAGGCATGTCCTGTGAGGAGCGGCTGAGGACACCGCATCTGTCTAGTTTAGAGAAAAGGAGGCTGAGGGGTGACCTCATTGCTCTCGACAGCTTTTCCCAAGTAGGGGAAATGGAGAGGGCGCTGCTGATCTCTTCTCGCCGGGATCCATCGATAGGATGCGTGCGAATGGTGCAGAGCTGCCTGGGGAGGTTTAGACTAGACACTAGGAAGCATTTCTTTACCTAGAGGGTGGCCAGAAACTTCAAGAGACTTCCTAGAGAGGTGACCAATGCCTTATGCCCATCAGTGTTTTGGACGCATTTGGATAACAACACCCTTAATAACATGCTTAAACTATTGGCCAGCCCCGACGTGGTTGAGCAGTTGGACTTATGATCACTGTAGGTCTCTTCCAACTTCCGTCTTTTTTTTCCCTACTTCCTTCTTTCCCTATCAGTACCTGCTGAGGAAATACTGGATGACCTTTCTTCCCAGTCCTGCGCCAGCGGAAGCGATTGAATGGGTAATCATGTCCCACCACAGGCACTGGCTCTGTCACTTTGCGGGAAGGAGGCCTGTGCCTTCTGAGGGGGGTGAGAGATGTCGATTGTCTCTGGGTAATTTGAGCATCAGAACAGAGTTGCAAAAACCATGTGTGAACTGGTTTTTGAAACTCTTCTGTGTTCATCTCGTTCATTTGGGTTTCACAGGGTAGCAAAAGAGCACATCTCTGACAGCAGTGAGGCTCAAAGATCAAGCCCTCAGCCTGAAGCAGGATGTGCTCCTGAACTCGATGGTTGCAGATCTTTTGTAGTGGGCAATACCTGCTCATTTCCTTGTGATTTCCCCCCCATTCCCGTTCCCAGCCCTCCCCCAAATATTAGTTTTTAAAATTGCCTGAGTTGTTTCTTTTGGAGAAACAGAACCAAACACGAGAGCCTGAGAAAAACCACACTCCATCAGGAGTCCATCTGGCCCAATACTTTCTGTCCAGTGGTACCCCATACAGGTCTAAAGGAGAGTGTATGTGGGGTGCAGGCCTACTGCTGTTGGGGTCCAGAGGCTGTTTATAGGCCTTAGTGCTTGGGATCTGCCCCCTTTGGGACCTGCACTGCAGATGGCCCCTCAGACTTAAGTCAGAGCTTGTTGTGAAGAACTATATGCATAACATATCATAGCTGTTCTGTTCCATTACATTCCATTCTCTTTTGTTCCATTCCATCCCATCCCTTTCCATTCCATTCCATCCCATTCCATTCCTGGCACTCAGGATGAGTGGTAAAATGATGTGACCACTATTTACCTGAAATCAAAAGGGGTTTTCAGCACTTAAAACTCTTTCAAAGACAGAAATCAGACACAAATCAGGTTACAGGTGGAAAGGGTATTTAATTTATTTATAAATATATTTTAATCAGTTTAGTTGAGTTAATTTTATTCTAGTCTAGATGATATTTTCTTGTTCTAAATCTCCCAGAGCTGATGCTCACAAGCATTAACCCGATGCCCATGCGTAGCCAGCAGCAGGCTGACGCATCCTTCAGTCTAGCTGGAAAAAACCTCCCTTGCAGCCTGACAAAGAAGCAAAGCTGGGACAGGAGCGGTGCCGTGGTGGGGCAAGAGCAGTGTGAGAAAGAACCCAGCCACAATGGGCCGGGGAAGACCTGACAACAGGGGGTGCTCAATGCAACAGAGAGAAGCAGCAAGTCCCGGGGCCACGCTGGGGCCACCCTGGGAGCACAGAAGGCTTCCTCCCCCCTGGATGCAGGGCACGAGGGCCACCTGCATGGAGCACAAGCAGCTGCCTTTGGGCTACCAATAACCCAAAGGATCCCCATGGAGGGGCTGTGCTCTGCTTCGGAGGAGGCAAAAAACCCCGGGGACCCTTGCTAGTCCACCTGGGGGCAAAAAAGCCTTCCCCCCATAGCTGCAGGACATGAGGGACCACCTTCGTGGTGCATGAGCACCAGGCGATAACAGAGCACCAGGACCAGAGGAGCCCTGACAAGTGGTCTTGCTCAGTGCTCAGAGGAAGGCAAAAAACCCCCAGGGACTCATGCCAGTTGGCCCCAGGGGAAAATTCCTTCCTGACCCCAGTGCTGGCAATTGGCTTCTCCCTGAGCACATGAGCAAGACCTGCTCCGGGTCCACGGGCTGGTTATGCCTCTGGGGGGACAAGGGGACGCTGGCACTGCCTCTTCTGCCTCCACCTGGAGCCATCTCAGGGGCTTCCAACAGCAGCAAAATGCTGCTGGCCTGATCCAGCCTGGGAGCAAGAACCCTTCCTGTGCCGGGTGCTGGCACTATGACATAGGGGTGACAGGGCCCCCACAGCCCTGCTGCTGCTGCCTCTTCACCCAACGTGCCTTGGAGAAAGGCCTTTGGGGTGCTGGTCCTGAGGCAGTGTCTGTGCCCAGGAGGCCCAGGGGGAGGACCCTATCCATGGCGGCCACACACTGGGTCCAAGGTGTCCCCCTAAATTAATCCCTATGTCCAGACTGTAACAAGAAAGGCTTTTATACCACGTACAGTCATTTGAATGCGGTGAACCCAGAGGTGAAAGAAAGAAAGAAAGGTGTTTTGGTTCCCTCTGCATGAACATCGCAGAAACATAGAGAGCACACAGGGTTTCCTCATCATTTCTTACCAATACACCATGTGGCAGTTGCTACTACGCTGCTTATGGTGAGGACATCTTGGAAAGAAGAATAATTTCAGAAATCTCTTCTGCATTTGTTACACAGGGTGTTCAGGTATTTGCTTGTGTTCATTAACATTCATGTGCTTGTTCTGGGGGCTTACGTCCTGTATTAGTGCTTGAATGCAACACCTCAGTGACTGCTGCCTAATTCCATGCTCTTGATAGCTCAATAAAGTGTTTTGATCCCCAATTTGATTTAAAACACATGAGCTGAGCAACTTTTCCCTGAAACACTCAGGCAAAACAAGTAACTGACTCAGTTGTGTCAAACAGTTTTAAAAACCCTCAGCTAAGTATCATGTAAGGGTACAATTGTATGAGACCGAGGTCAGGGCTTGTCATGTAGAACCCTATATTCTGTACCCCCACAATGCTCACCAACAGGGAGGGGCTGGTTGTGAATATGATTTTCTAAGGCAGCCTTTGCTATCGCAGTCATGAGATGGTCAATTCAAGATCCTCAGGACAGTGAGAAGGGCATACAGCAAGCTCACTGCCCTGGACTTCAAGAGAACAGTCTTTGGCATCTTTAGAATCCTGCTCAGTAATATTCCGTAAGATAAAGCCCTAGGAGGCAGGAGGGTGCAAACTTCTGGTTGATGTTCAAGGACCACCTGCTACATGCTCAGGAGTGTTGCGTCCTGACTAGAAAGAAGTGCAGCAGGAGGGCTGTGAGACCTCCACGGATGGATAAGGAACTGCTGAGAAAACTTAGAGGGAAAAAAGATACTTATAAAAGGTGGAAGTGAGGACAGGCAGCATGCGAAGAATATAGGGATGATGTCTGGGAAGTAAGGGACCAGGTCAGGAAAGCTAAGGCCCAGCTAGAATTAATCTGGCAAGGGATGTGAAAGATAACAGGAAGGGCTTCTGTAGATATGCATTAAACAAATGACAGACTACGGAAAATGTGGGCCCTCTCCAGAAGCTAAGGGGATGTGGGAGGTGAAAGCGATAGGATATGCATTAGGAACACTCTGGGAACAAGCTATGAGGCTTTATAAACAAGCAAGCCTTGGGGTGATAAACCAGGATGTTGTTGTGAAGGGCTTGGGGGTGCTGGTTGATGAGAAAATGAACATGAGCTGGCAGTGTGTGCTCGCAGCCCAGAAAGCCAACCGTATCCTGGGCTGCATCAAAAGAAGCATGACCAGCAGGTCGAAGGAGGTGATCCTACCCCTCTACTCTTGTGAGACCTCACTTGGAGTACTGTGTGCAGTTCTGGTGTCCTCAACGTAAAAAGGACATGGAGCTGTTGGAACAAGTCCAGAGGAGGGCCACGAGGATGATCAGGGGACTGGAGCACCTCCTGTATGAAGATAGGCTGAGAAAGTTGGGGCTGTTCATCCTGGAGAAGAGAAGGCTGCGTGGAGACCTCATCGCAGCCTTCCAGTATCTGAAGGGGGGCTATAGGGATGCTGGGGATGGACTATTCATTAGGGACTGTAGTGATAGGACAAGGGGTAATGGGTTCAAACTTAAACAGGGGAAGTTTAGATTGGATATAAGGAAGAAATTATTTACTGTTAGGGTGGTGAGGCACTGTAATAGGTTGCCCAGGGAGGTTATGAATGCTCCGTCCCTGGCGGTGTTCAAGGCCAGGCTGGACAGAGCCTTGGGTGAGATGGTTTAGTGTGAGGTGTCCCTGCCCATGGCAGGGGTGTTGGAACTAGATGATCTTAAGGTCCTTTCTAACCCTAACTATTCTATGATTCTATGATTCTAAGAGGGTGAAACTGTCGTCGCGAGAACAGAGTGTGATCAGCATTGTGATTGGACTATTTACCTTGGGGATTTTTTAAAGAAGCCAATGAGATTGAACGTGGTGCACTCGTGCAGGTTGTAAAAGTACCAAAAAAGGGGATAAAAGGGCTTGACTGTAATAAAGTTTACTTTTGGTCTGAGTCTCAGTATCCTCACTAACCTGAGTTCCTGTCTCAATACACCACAATGGGAGTTCTGGCTGCCCTGGATTTGGAGAGAGGTGAGGTTCTCAATGAGTTCTTTGCCTCAGTTTTCACTGGCAAATGTTCTGACCCCAGCATCCAAGTCTTGGAAAGTAGATGCAGGGACTGTGAGAATGAAGACTTTAGGGCCACCATAGGAGAGGATCAGGACTGAGATCATCTTAGGAACCTGAACGTGCACAAGTCCACGGGACCTGATGAAATCCATCCGCGGGTCCTGAAGGAGCTGGTGAATAAAGTTGCTAAGCCACTGGCCATCGTATTTGAAAAATCATGGCAGTCAGGTGAAGTTCCTGGGAAATACAAACCCTATTTTCAAGAAGAGGAAAATGGATGACCCGGGGAATTACAGACCCATCAGTCTCACCTCTGTGCCTGGCAAAATCTTGGAGCAGATTCTCCTGGAAGGCATGCTAAGGCACATGAAAAACAACAAGGTGCTTGGTGACAGCCAGCATGGCTTCACTAAGGGGAAATCCTGCCTGACCAATTTGGTGGCCTTCTATGATGGGGCTACAGAACTGATGGACAGAGGTAGAGCAGTTGATGTCATCTACCTGGACTTGTGCAAAGCGTTCGACACTGTCCTGCATGACATCCTCGTCTCTAAATTGGAGAGACATCAATTTAATGGATGGACCACTCAGTGGATAAAGCACTGGCTGGATGGCCACATGCAAAGATGTGGTCAATGGCTCGGTGTCCAGCTGGAGACCAGTAACAAGTGGTGTCACTCAGGGATCAGTGTTGGGACTGGTCTTGTTCAACACCTTCGTTGCTGACATGGACAGTGGGATTGAGTGCGCCCTCAGCAAGTTTGCTGACGACACCAAGCTGTGTGGTTTGGTTGATACGCTGGAGGGAAGGAATGCCATCCAGAGGGACCTCGACACGCTTTGTGAGGTGGGTTGATGCCAACCTCATGAGGTTTAACCATGCCAAGTGCAAGGTCCTACACCTGGGTCAGAGCAATCCCAGGCACAAGTACAGGTTGGGCAGAGAAGAGATTCAGAGCAGCCCTGCGGAGGAGGACTTGGGGGTGTTGGTTGATGAAATGGGGAAATCCCCACTACTTGCTGTTACAGTAAATGATTGTATTCTGATACTTTATAGATGACAAATGCTTGTTTCATGATTATCTTTTACCAGTTTTCTGGAAAAGACAGACCAAGAGATTCTACGTACTGCTTTCCTAGCTGTTTTTTTATGTTCAGGCCACCTTCAAAACATTCCTGGAATAACCTGTTATCTGATAAAACAATTTCCTTGGCCTCTTACAGCTTCTTGGTAGGTTGTTTAATACATTTTTTGCCTTTCTTATATGAGGTATTCAATACTTCCTCACTAGACTGATGTTTCAACTTTTTTTTTTATTTCCTAGAATTCCCTTATTACTAAAAAGATGCTACAAACCCCAGGGGAGACCCCAAACTTCCCACGCCTTCAGAATATTAAGGACATGTGAAAGACATTTCTATCCTTTGACAAAATTTGCTTTCCTTTTTGCTCTTTATTGAAATAATTTTCTTAATGACTGCCCTGTAGGAACTTACTTACAAACATTTCCATTTTGTCTTTGGTATAATATAGAGACTGTAAGGAAAAACACTCAGAATTGCCATTGACAGGATTTAGGTATGATCCACATGAAAGATTTGTGCAGTTACAGTAGTATCTATTTTTAAGTATTTTTTCGTTGCAGAAGTACAATAATTTTGAGTTTATCCTATATGTCTAGGTAGGAAGCCTTCAGCTGTTCCTTCTCTTGGCATGTTTCTGAGATTAAAAAGTCAAATGAAGACTGACTTGGCATCTGCAGGGTGTAGATTAGACTCCATATCCATGTTTAATTCCCATCACAGAGTATATTCAAAACCAGAGATGCACCAAAGAACACATCTAGAGAATGTGTGTGGAACACATCTGTATAATTATTGACAGACTGAGTATTTCCCCTTTTAAGGTTGCCTAATATTTCCTATTTAAGACTTTTTTGTTGTTTATAGTTTAACTTTAAAGACAGAAACTGAAACTGTTTGTGCCAGATGTTTTTCCAGCTACATTTTATCCAAAGCAATCCAGTCATTTCCAAGAATAAGGCTAATGAAAAACAGATGGTTTCCTTCAGTCAAAATCCACATATAATATTTTAAAGCAGCATAGTATACTTCGGAGAGTAGAGAGACAGAGCTTAAGGGGAGGAGAAGTAAGGTGAAAGAGGGATATACTTGCTGTACTTCTTGTGCAAATCTACTTAATTTTGTCCAACCTTGTATGCCTTTAACAAAGGTCATCTGCACCCACTTATGGAACACTCGGGTTGGAAAAGAGAGAACTCGGAACAGATGGAAGGTAGAGGGGCTAAGTGCAGACAGAGCTGAACGCAATGTCAAGAGAGCTGCTGCTACCAAAGATGTGGTGTGTAGTACCCTGCACATTCCTGCAGTGGAAGGACGCTGGAAACCAGCTATTCGCAGGGCAAACAGGCACCCAACGGCATGCTCCAGGCTGAGTGTTTTGTGAGGTTTTCTTCACACCGGTCACAATTTTCAGTGTAAGAAATATCGTCCAGTTGTTACCTCTTACTTCCACCCGTGTGTAAAAATTGGTATTGCCGCTGTTAGCCCCTTTTCCACCTGTTGGAGTACTTATCAATGCTAACGTTTTAACAATAAGCCATGGAAGAATGCGACATAAAGCAGTAAGAGTGTTGCAGCTGCCCCATCCCTGGCAGTGCCCAATACCAGGATGAACGGGGCTTTCAGCAACCTGGTCTAGTGGAAAGTGTCCCTGCCCCGGGCAGGGGACCGGAACTGGATGAGCTTTAAGCTCCCTTCCTACCCAAACCCACGCCAAGCCTGTGACTGCGATATGAAACCAGCGCAGTCTGCAGTCACCAGCTCGCGGTGTGACCTGAGCTCGTTCTCTCCAGTTCCCCTGGAGGGTGCGCGCTGCCCAGCGCCACGCTCCGCTCAACCACGGCCTCCACAGCCTGAGCACCACCCGAGCACCGCCCCCTCTCGGAAACCGCCACGGCACTGCGGGAGGGCGCGCTCCGAGGCCGGAAATTAGCGCGCCTCCATCCAGCGGAAGGCGCTCTGCGGACCACGGCAGCTCCTCTTCCGGAAGTAACGTTCTTTTCTCCTCCCTGTGCGCCGGAAGTGTCGCTGTTTTCCCCGCACCGTAGGGGGAAGCGGTCGTGCGTCTTCAGTGCTTCCTTCTCTGCCGGCCGTGCCGGCTGGCGGCGGGTCGCCGCCGCCTCCTTACCCTGGCTGCAGCGGTAGCGGTGTCGGAGGGCCCCTCGGGCTGGGTGAGCACAGCCGCGCGCGGACGGGGGGAGTGGGTGCGTTCCTGTCTCCAAGGCCGTGTGCCCGCAGGTCTCGGCAGCCGCCCCTGAGCGGAAAGCGGCGAGCAGGATGGGCTGCGGCCCTGTCACGGCGGAGTCCGGCCGGGGCGTGGGCATCAGGAGGCCCAGGAGGAGTACATTCGCTCCCTTTTCGTACTTCCCAATCGCGTGTGTGCCTCTCTCCAGGTACAGAAGGTGTTTATAGGGTGTGGGGTTGTTTTGTATGTAGGTATGTGTGGTGGTTCTGGGCACGCAGTTGCTGAAAGTGTAAATGGTCTTTAACAGCAGTGCCCATTTATGAATGCTGTTAGGCCAAACGTGAATGAGGAGAAGGTAGTGCTGGGGCAGAAGGTGGGATTTGGAGCAGTAGAATAAGATAAAGAGTGAAAAGTTGTATTTCTTTAGGAATCTTTGAAGAGGGCAAGCCTTTCCAGGCTGTGGAACAGACTTCAGACAGAACAGGCAGACTCTAATTTTTCTCTACGATTGCACTTCAATTAGAGTGATTTTCTCTGCATGTTTTAGGGAGTGTCCCTTTACCAGCAGCACACCCATGTATTATGCTACATCACATCTCAGCTAATCCTGTTTTAAGATTAATATGCGTGTTGAGTTTGTAAACACAGCAAATCCTGCTGTCAGGTTTGTAGGTGGCTCAGTTGGCTCTGTCTCTGTAGGAATACGCCAGCAAAACCAGTGAGCTGTGGGGAAAGTGATGTAATGAAGAGAATGCTTCAGGTTTCGGCCTGGAATTCGTATGTGTTAAACCCCTGGGCTAAATGTCATTCAGAGCCATATTTTTGTTTGTTTAAAGATGATCTCAGATTACAAAGGAATGTGGGTTTTGATAACGTTGGTACAACTTGTTCTCTCAACAGTTTCCATATGCATGGATGTCACCTGATTCTTCTCACAAGAGCTTAAATTGTGTGTAAACCTACCCTAAACATGAGTGGCTCCAAACCTGATATTCTGTGGGCCCCGCACCATGTTGACAGATTTGTTGTGTGCGATTCGGAATTGAGCCTTTATCACATTGACTCTGCTGTAAGTTCAGAACTCAAGGCGGGGTCCTTGCGATTATCGGAAGAAACAACAGCTACGCTATTGTCCATAAATTCCGATACACCGTACATGAAATGTGTGGCTTGGTATCCAAAGTACGATCCTGAATGCCTCCTTGCTGTTGGACAGGCCAATGGTCGAGTGGTTCTTACTAGCCTAGGTCAAGACCACAACTCAAAATGTAAAGATTTAATAGGCAAAGAATTTGTTCCCAAACATGCGAGGCAATGCAACACCCTTGCATGGAACCCACTGGATAGTAATTGGCTTGCTGCTGGGTTAGATAAACATCGAGCTGACTTCTCAGTGCTCATCTGGGATATCAGTAGCAAATATGCCTCAGAGACTGCAGTTGCTACAGAGAAAGTAAGACTTTCATCAGGAGATGCAGAAGCAGGACTGGTAGTAACAAAGCCATTATATGAATTAGGTCAGAACGATGCTTGCCTCTCTCTGTGTTGGCTTCCACGGGATCAGAAGCTGCTTTTAGCTGGAATGCATCGAAATCTGGCTATTTTTGATCTGAGGAACACAAGCCAAAAAATATTTGTAAACACTAAGGCTGTCCAGGGAGTGACTGTTGATCCCTATTTCCATGATCGTGTAGCTTCCTTCTATGAAGGTCAGGTTGCTATATGGGATTTAAGAAAGTTTGAAAAGCCTGTTTTGACCTTGACAGAGCAGCCAAAACCCTTAACAAAAGTTGCGTGGTGTCCAACAAGAACAGGACTGCTAGCTACTTTAACAAGGGATAGTAATATCATTAGACTGTATGACATGCAGCATACTCCTACCCCTATTGGAGATGAGACTGAGCCAACAATAATTGAAAGAAGTGTCCAACCATGTGAAAACTACATTGCTTCATTTGCCTGGCATCCCACAAGTCAAAATCGAATGGTAGTAGTGACTTCCAACAGGACTATGTCTGACTTCACAGTTTTTGAAAGAATTTCTCTTGCATGGAGTCCAGTGACCTCCTTAATGTGGGCTTGTGGACGACATTTATATGAGTGTACAGAAGAAGGAAAGGCTAGTTCCTTGGAAAAAGACATAGCAACCAAAATGCGGCTCAGAGCTCTGTCAAGGTATGGTCTTGATACCGAACAAGTTTGGAGAAATCACCTCCTAGCTGGAAATGAAGATCCTCAGCTGAAATCACTTTGGTACACTCTGCATTATATCCTTTATTTTATATCCTGAAGAAGTAATATGCCTTTATATGTAAACCACTTCTATGAAATTCTTGAAAATCTTTAATGCAACATCCTGTAAATACTTTGTATGTGTTAATATAATGTGACTTTAAATTAAAAAATAAAAAAGTTTTTTAAACACTTGGGAAAAAATTAAGCTTCCTATACATGAAAATACTTATGAAGCAGTACACTGAAGATATGGATCAAAAACTTACAGGAAACAAAGGTCCCTTAGTTTATGCTGGCATTAAATCAATTGTGAAGTCATCTTTGGGTAAGAATATTCCAACTTTGATAAGTTCTGTTGTAATATGCTTACAGAATGATGCATTCATGGGTTTGCCTTTAAAAATTGTTGAAAGAGGCTATTTCAAAATAGAGAAACAAAGTATTTCTGTTTGTGTTTTAATACAAGTAATTTAACAGTTTATGTTACAGTAATTCTGAGAATTTTCTTGGAAAGTCAGTGACAATGAAAACAAGTATCCTTGGAGGTAAATCTTCAACTGAACTATTCCAAGTGTGGTTTTTGACTATGGCACTGAAAATTCTTGCTCTCCACTTAACTGTTATGTTTTTTTGAAGTGCTACACAGGGGTGTAGTTCTTTACTGTGGTCACTGTGTAGGACATTTGTATAACTATGTTTAAATAAGCTGTCTGGACATCTCATGCCTCTCATGCTCAGAGAAGTTTTTATTAGGATAATCTAATATTTGAATCTTTCCTTCTTTATTTGTTATGTCTCTTATTAATGTTATGCTCCTTAGAGCAAAAAAAGTAACTCTTCAGTGGTGGGAAGGCTTCTAGCACATGGGTGCTTGCTAAGGAAAGAACTGGTAGAACAGGTGCTAGGCTGTATTATGTATTTTCAAATTGGACATACTGACAGCTCCTGTCAACTGCAACAGGAATTTCCAAAATCTTATGTATAGAGGATGAAAAAGTCTTACTGGGGGATATGTGACAAGTTACAATGCATGATTTTTGCATATCAAAATAATTTTGTGTATGCTGCTCCTTACCATGGAGTTTTTTGTAATGTTAAAGTTCTAAAATATGATACTTGGCTTTATGATGGAAATCTAAGTGTTGTGTTGTCATTGCAATTTAAATTTAAATTGTGGTTTAAGCATCATTTAACTTATTTCCCATTTCTAGGAACAACAGAGAACCTCAGGCACAGCAGGAGTGGATCTGATAGGCAGGCAGATATTATTCAGTATCTGAGTGAGGAAAGATCCTTGGCTTTGCAGCTTTGTGGGTGGATAAAGAAGGGAACAGACTTAGATGTGGAACCTTTTCTAAATTCATTGGAACAGGAAGGAGACTGGGAGCGAGCTGCTGCTGTAGCACTTTTCAACTTGGACATACGGCGAGCAATACAAATTCTAAATAAAGGGGCTTCCTCAGGAAAAGGTGTGTTTAGTATCTTTTATTTTGGTATTGAATCACCTTAGTAGATTTTTTTTTTCTGAAAACAGAGTTATATAGTATGAAAATTTGCCTGCTGTCTTACAGGTACTTGAAGTAGTTGTATTGGAGCCTGAGAATCTGGCAAATCCTGATATTTCACTCCTCAGACTATCATAAGCATTACTGTTTAGTTAAAATAGATTGTATGTTTCAATTTCCTACTGTTGCATTCCACAGAAAGTGTTACACTCAGAAGTAGTGGGATTCTTTTGTTTTAATGGAGTTGCATCTTGGCCAGATGTCATGTATATCTGCTTCTATTGGGCTGTATGCCACTTCCTGCTGGTACAACAGCTGTGGAATAACTGAAATGTAATACTCAGGCTCTGCAGAAAACATTTGATTTTGAGTAATATTTGGTAAGAGTTGCAGTGTAGGAGAGAAAAGTTAAGACAATTGAGCCAGGAGACGGAGGTATTTTTGTTCTGTTTTCTTGCCAATATTCCTCCTACAACTCCAATTTGCATCTTTGTTCTTATTAAATTTAAGACTGTCTTGCCACTAAAGTGGGTAGGTTAGACATGAAGGGAGCTGTTAAGGTTCTCTTTATTTTTAATATTGCCCCTTTTTGGTGGGGGAAGTGTGTGCTTTTCATGGGGAAAGTTCAGAGTAGAGACACACTGCCTTTTGATTCAAAAACAAAATTAAACTTTATGGCAGAATTAATATCTAGATGAAATAGATTTGATGTTTTTAGGAAACTTGTTAACTTTAAGCTGCTGTATGCAATTGTCATCCTTCAGCTAGGTCAGTTAAGTGATGGCTACATACACAATCCTATGTTTTTACTTCTTGTGAATACGAATTATGATAAAGACAATCTTATCACAGTGATAGGAACACATTTAGCAGTTCAAAACTATTTAAAAATATTTCAACAACCAGAGTGTTGTTGCTTAAAATGTAACTCTGGCCGTCATGCACATGGGCTTGTGTCTTCTAGAGCTGTTACCTTACCTGAACAGAGGCATTTAAAGCAGACCCTAATAAATTATAGGGTATGTGTGTTTTATTTTATTTAGTTTTACTACAATTTGTCTTGCATCCTGACAGAATGTTCTGTTTCAAGCTGATGCTTTCAATTACAGTTTTAATTGGATTTTTTTAACTTGAATATTGTTTCACTGTTTGTTTTTAATAGGTGATTTGAACCTTAATGTTGTGGCAATGGCTCTATCAGGCTACACAGATGAGAAGAACTCACTTTGGAGAGAAATGTGCAGTACTCTTAGACTGCAATTGAACAATCCCTACTTGTGTGCTATGTTTGCTTTCCTTACAAGTGAGTCTGGTTCCTATGATGGTGTTTTGGTGAGTAAACTTCTGTTTGTTAAAACTGCTTTAAGTAATAGGTGCCTATATATGTCTGTGTCTGTGTGTGCACACATATATGTAGGGGAAGTGCTTTATACTCAATGAATTAATTAGAATGTACTGACTTCTGATACTGTTGGGTAAGATTTTTTTCTGCTAAACAGACGTATTAGTGAATAAAACATGCATAAACAGAGAAAATAATATAGCTTACACATTTTTTAGAGGATTTTTTTTTTAGCATGGGGTTATTAAACTACTAGAAATAGGTTATCAAAATAATTTAAGCAGGGGGAAAAGGGGAAGGGAGGTTAATAATGGAAATGCACAAAACAGTAAGTGCAGGGGATTTTGCAAGAGTTTCATTAGCTGTATATGCATTGGGTTGTATTTTTTCTTGTGAAGCTATTCTGTTAAGTATTTCAACACAGTGAAATTATTTTAAGTAAACATCTTCTGAATGTGGTATAAAATTGCCATGTGAAGAACAAACTAAATCTTTAATTATGAGATACTTTGAGCCTTTGGAGGAGTAATACACTTGATCCTTGGTTAAATAACAACAGCAATACTGGATTCTATAGGAATTATTTAGCTCAAGGGAGGACTTCTGTAATGCAACAGGATAATTGGCCTAAATCCGCTGAAAAGAAAGTTGTCATGCGATATGATGCTTTTAGGGTATTTAGAAAAAAAAAAGGGGTGGGGACGGGGGGAAATGTTTAAGAAACCCAAAAGAGAGAAACTTGAGTTTTTTTTCGTCAAGGGAGAATGTTCTGGTTCTCTGGATTTTACGTAATAATTTTATAGTTGTTTTTTATTTCTGAATTGGAAACTGACAGATCACAAGGTGGGTTGTTTGGTTTGTTGTTTTTTTTTCTTGTTTTAAGTTTACTTCAGTGAGACCTGTTGAAGTTTGCATAAAAAAATATTTTGCCAAGCACATCTCCTTGTTTTGGCAGTGTTGATCACAGTTCCTATTCTGAGAACATCAGGAGGGAAAATACAGGCACAGCGTAGTACTGGAATTTTATGTAGTCAAGGATTTATTTCTTTTTTTTTTCCCTTCAGTGTCACTTCTACTAAAAGGATTAAAAAGCAGAAAGTAAATATTATTGCATTTCTGCACCTTGAGTGCCAATATTCTTGTGAGAAACCCGTGCTCTGGGTTTTTGGAATTAGTTTTTAGTTGTTTGAGGTTTTGGGTTTGGTTTTTTTTTTTGTTTGTTTGTTTGTTAACTTTTAATCATGATTTTTAGAAAGGATTTGGTGGTTAGGCTAGTTATTTTGTAAATATGGTAAATGAAGGTTTATTTTCCTTCCCCCTGTGACTTGGTAGCATTCTTAGCTGTATGTGCTAGAAGCTCTAAGTCCAGCTCTACATGACCTGCAAAGTTTCTTTGTTTTGGAGTTTCATTAACCTCGTAGGATGTTTTATACTAGGTTTTCCTACCATTTGAACAGATTATTCCTATAGCTAGTCTTGCTCTGATACCTGTATCTGAGTGTCAGTGATTAATCTCAGATTTAGTGTTTGCTTTCTTCAGATGTGCCATTTTCTTTGTACATAATTAATTTCATAGTATTAGCTATACAATAGTGCAAATGGTCTGACCTTTACAAACAATGTATTGACAAGGTGGAAACTTGTGTGTGATGGTGGTATTTCTGTGTTTCTCTCCAAAGTATGAAAATAATGTAGCTGTACGAGACAGAGTGGCATTTGCTTGCAAGTTCCTCAGTGATGCTCAGGTAAGTTTGTGGTTGCACATTTAAGCAAACTGTAAGGCTGGACTTTATTTAGAGGTGGAAGAAACTCTGGAGTGGAGGGGTGAACAGTGGGAAAAGTCATGAGTGATCTGTCTCACTGCAATAGGATATAATCTGGTCTTCAGTTTGTACCTTCAGCTTGATTTTTTTTTTTTGTTGTCGTTGTTTTTCTTGTTTATTTGAGGATTTTATTAGTATTCATGACATGCTAGTTTGCTAAATGCTGTTGCATTACCTTTATGTCTGTTTTTCTTGAATATTTGTACTTACTCAGTATTTATTTCCAGATGCTTATATTCAAATTAAGGCTTGGCTTTACAGCAGGAATGTTTTCATTTAAATTCACTAAAGTATTTAAATATGTAACCTACCTCTTTGCTCTTCCTATCAGGAGGCATAAAAGTTTGTTGATAAATACTTGAATTCTTGCAATACAATAGATATAGCCATATAACTTTTTCTGTGTAATGTCTAGCAAGCAACATGTTCTGTTAGCAGCTGATACTCTTAAATCTATCCAAATCATGAAAGTTTTGTTATATGCCAGTGTATGACACAAGTTAGGAAAGGCTGAATAGATGGCAAAAGTTAAGTAAATTTTTCTGTTTTGTAGCTGAACAGGTTTATTGAAAAGCTGACGAATGAAATGAAAGATGCTGGGAATTTGGAGGGAATACTGTTAACAGGGCTGACAAAAGATGGAGTTGACTTGATGGAAAGTTACGTTGACAGAACGGGAGATGTCCAGACAGCAAGCTATTGCATGCTACAGGTTAGTGTTTCACTCATATCTTTATACAGGAGAACTAAATACAGCTTCTGTAGCAGAATAATACTGCCTCTTTTGAACTAAAAAGTATTTTCTGTAATCAGTTGGGACAATATATATCGTGTGTTTTGTGGAATCATCTGAAACAATCAGTGTTAACTATGAATATGTTTCTTCACTCTCCCTGGTTGAGATAGCTTGAGAGGATAGTAGGGGAAAGAAGCAAAAAGAAAAAGTAGCCCTTTTCACTAGCTGAACTGGGAATACCCATTCCCCTGCTTATTGCTGGTGTATTTTCAGAGAAGTTCATTATTTTTTTTTGCTTCCAGGATTTTGACAAAGAACTGAGGTGAGTTTTTTTGTTTGTAGGCATTGGGTTTGGTTTTTTTTATGATGGACTTGTCTTGGTGCTTACAGTTGCAGCTGTTGCCAACACCGTGTTTAACTGCATATAATAACAATGATTTAGAATGTGTTATGTGACAGAATTTTGTAGTACTTCATCTGACAGACACAAGTTTTTAGGAGGACCTGGCAGCACAAGTACTTTCAAGCAGCGGCAGACTGGAGAAAAAAATTATCAAATTTGTGTTGCAGTTTAAGAGAAAATTAATCTTTTTCTAAACAAACTACACTGTTATTTCTCATATCGTACGCTTTGTAAAGCCTTTTTAGAAGTAAGTAATACGTATTGTGTATCTTCAGCATGTCTGACATTTTTCCCTGCCTGCTTTAGGGTTCTCCATCAGAAGTACTTAAGGATGAGAGGGTTCAGTACTGGATTGAGAACTACAGGAATCTTTTAGATGCTTGGAGATTTTGGCATAAACGTGCAGAATTCGATATCCATAGGAGTAAGCTGGATCCCAGTTCAAAACCTTTAGCCCAGGTAAATGTAATTCTGGTATGAAGTATGACCAGTCCAGAAAGGAAGGTGGCCTGGTATTTCTATAGAAAAAAGTTGCTGGCTGCAGATTGGCTTTCATGAGGATTCATGTGCAGAAGAAAGATTTCAGCTAAGGCTGCCCTAAAAATGGAGCTGAACTGTGGGTTGTTTTTTTTGTTGTTGTGGTGGTTTCTTTTTTTTTGTTTCTTTTTTCCCTCCATTTTTTTTTCTGTTTTTTTATTTTTATTTTTTACACTTGATAACTGTTTTGACAGAGTGCAGAACTATAGTAAAAAAAAAAATCTACATTTCTTCATCCCTAATCTAGGAAATCACTTTCCCGCCTTTTTCTTTCTTTTTTTGCCTTTTTTTTTTTTTCTGTAGACCTTTTACTTTCAAGTACCAGGTTGTCTTTTAGAAACCGAATCTTTTCAACACCAGTTTTCTGATAAAACTGTTTGGGTCCCTTTTTCCTCCCATGATGAAAAAAATAATGTCAGAGATGATTCATCCAGGTGAATTCAGCAACAGGGTGAGGATGATGTTGAAGCCAGGGAATTGAACCAAGAACTAGTTCAGATTGGCTCTGTTTTAATTGAGGTGGACCTCAGAGCTATTTTGAAGCTCTTGAACCCTAAACTGAAAGTGAACAGCAACTTTCATTATCAGTTCTGAACATGAGCTAAACCAAAAACTAACGCCCTGTCCAAATGCTATCTGCTTAACATCTGGTGGCGTTTTTAGCCAACTTCTTCTTACCACGGCACTTTCTGCTCTGCTACATATGTGCACTGCAAGCCTGAGGGCCCAACGGTCTCTGAGGAAGGCTATTTTTGAATTAATGTATCCATCAAAGCTGTTTAAGGAGAGCTGCATCCATGCTGCTCCAGGCAGGAGGGATTTTACTGCTCTTTCCTTATGTGATCAACATAAACAGCTCCTAAAGAGTTTAAAAAGTGCTCCTTGGATTTTAAGTCAGAACTTGTGGCATAAGGTACAAAGAGAAAGATTATCAGGAAATTTCTCATGCTTGAGACTGGTCATAGAGTGAGTATAAGGAAGGAGAGACCACATTTAATTATACAGTAATTAGAGTACCCTTAGTTTCTTTCATGACTGCAGATACAGCTTTTTATTATCTTAAATAATACCTTTGCAAGTTGTCATAATTCTGCATGTTTTCATGTGCTTTTGTGGTAAGTGATCATCATTAAGGCCTACTTCTCATGACTGTGTGGCACATCTATAAGCCAAGATGGTAGAAATTCCTTCACAAGTCACCTTGGCTTTTCAGGCCACTGTCTAGAATATCTGGTAAATAAGTGTTTACTAGCTTGAACAAATTCACTCATAGGTGTAGCAAAAACGTAACCAAACAAAAAAATTAATGTGTTTTTGTTTTCTTTAGGTGTTTGTGAGTTGCAATTTCTGTGGAAAATCAATCTCTTACAGTTGTTCAGCTATCCCTCATCAGGGACGAGGTTTCAGCCAATATGGAGTTAGTGGCTCGCCAACAAAGTCAAAAGTTACAAGCTGTCCTGGTTGCCGTAAACCCCTTCCTCGCTGTGCACTTTGCTTGATAAATATGGGAACACCAGTTTCCAGCTGTCCAGGTATGATGTGCATTTTAGTTAATAAGATGGAGTACTTGTTAGAGGCCTAATAGGCAGTGTCCACTGGATGATCTTCTGTTGCACCTTTTTCTTTCCGTCTGTACTCATTCTGTAAATATTCATTTGAGGGAGGAAGACCATAATTGAAAACATGTTTATATCCCATCTGATTTTTATGATGAAACCTATGTCTCAGCAATTTGGTGTCAGACAGTATGCACAGTTACTGTGTTCTTACAGTTTTCCCAGTGACAGTGTCAGTGAAATTCCATGGTTAGAAGAAAAGATGCAAGTATTGTGGTGGTCAGTATTGTGAGCTTCAAAACTGTAAGAAATGGGAAGTGTGTTTTCTTGAGATGAATCGTAGGGATACTACAGAAATTATAGAATGTTTTCCAGACTTTTAGCTGGAAGAGAGGATAATTTAATGCGGTATTCTCTCTGTCACTAAGTATGAAAGAACATATGGATCATGTTGTCACAGTTAAGAAATACTGTGACTAGAAAGAATCTTTTGGTTCTACATGTCTTGGCTTCAGCATTATATAAGGTCTAAATGGAACTGATTTTGTTCATATTTTTAGGCCAGTCTTGTTACAGAGCCATGAAATTCTGTGCAGTTATCATCTCTTTATACATTTCTTCTTGTTCTTTCACATCTGTTATGACTTCTATATTATCATTCTTCCAACTCATAACTTGGATTTTGTTGATTTGTCTAAAGCAAACATGTCATGTGCAGTGAAACAGGCCCATAATTCAATGGAACGTAATCATTGAAACATAGATCACTGTTGAAAGAGATTCTGTCTGTAAAATTTGCTTAATAGGCAAGTTTAGGATGCCTGTAAGACATGAAGCAACAGCTCAGCAATGTAATTCTTTCTTTGGCATTCCAACAGTTCTTTACTAACTTCTCTTTTACTGACTTGTGTGGCTCTTCTCAGGCCATTTCTTCACATAATGTTGCTAATTTCAAATTTATTCTAATAGTGTTACAGGGACTGAAATATAAAAGAAGCATAATGATTTACGAGCATGTTTGGGGTGGTGGGTTTGTTTCTGCACAGGAGGATCCAAGTCAGATGAAAAGGTGGATCTCAGCAAAGACAAGAAATTAGCCCAGTTCAACAACTGGTTTACTTGGTGCCACAACTGTAGGCATGGTGGACATGCTGGGCACATGCTTAGCTGGTTCAGGTAAGCTGATGTTAAAATCTTTCTTCCTTCCCATGTCTGTGCTGCGCTGAGCAGGACATGCCTCTTTTGCTGTATCTATTATTATCATGTTTTGTTGGTTTAGAACATGTGCAAAACTTCGTTATGATGCTGAGTTTTTCTGAGCTACAATTAAGTATGTGCCCTTGCACATACAAATTGTAATAGATTACAAAATTACTGTTAATTTTATTTTACCCATTTTTTCTTTTTTCTACTATGGCTATCCAGGGACCATACTGAGTGCCCAGTTTCCGCCTGCTCTTGTAAGTGTATGCAGCTGGATACAACAGGGAATCTCATTCCAGCAGAGACTGTCCAGGCATAAATACTGCTTGAAAACGTGAAGTTTTCTTGTGGATCTCCATCATAGCCCAAGCATATATTTTATGACAAAGGTCACTTACTGACTCTGAAAAAATAAATTGCTATCGGGTTAGTATAGTAAAATGCTGTGTGTATGACTGTGCTTGGTAGAGGCAGGTATCTGTGAAATGAGCCTCTGGGTGTGGTATGTGGTCCTTTTTCAGAGGATTGAAACAGTTCAGCTCAAAAGCACTCCTGGAATTGTGGACTCTTTGGATTTCCTGAAATCTGAAGAACTTTTAATAAAAAGGCTTTAAGGGTAGTGCTGGTCGGCCCTTGTATTTGTTTTCCAAACAAACCAGTGTTTATATGCTATGAAAGTGGGCCTTCAAAATAAACACCTCAAAAGTGTTCTTCACAAGATGCAAAGTGACTCTTCCATTGTTTGATCACACTTTCTTGTATGCAAATGAGTTTCCTTGAAAGTTCATTCAAAGTGCCACTGTTAATTGTACTCTGAAGACTTATTTTAAAGAGAAATCAATTTCTTTCTGCTCCCACATTTTATTAACAGTAAAGCAGCATGTTTGCAGTTCAAGGTCTTCATTTACCTACATACCTAGCTGATGTGAATTTTAATGCTAAAGAATTGGGGGTTTGTTTCCTAGTGACGTCTATCCCAGAGAAGAGTTCCCTGAAAAGCCATGTGTCTGTTTCAGTGCAGAGTGCAGGTAAACCGTGGGGAGGTTTCATTTGATTATTTTTTTAATGTAGTACTGTGAAGATCTGAAGTCTCAAGGACTGGAGACTTGTAAATATTTAAGTTTTAAACTACATGCTGAATTTTGTCTTCAAATGTATTTGAGGACTTTTGAATAGTGAGCATTTCCCTGTACTTCTGAAATATGCTGGGAAGTGTGAAATGAACCTATATAAATCCTGCTTCTGGTCACTAGCGGATACCAGTCTGCTCCATAATGGCGGCACAATTTTAGGTCATTGAACCAAAGTAGTCCTAGATGTTACCAGCTGGAATTAGGGTTATTTATTAACTTGAGAGAGATACAGTGCTATTTTGCTAATGCTGTTCTAGGAGCTGATTGGTATTGTTGTCCTTAATTTTATAGGCAACAAAATTCACACAAATTAGGGGAAAAAAAAAAAACCTGTTTTAAGGTATGTGATAATAACATCAGTTTACTTGGTGTGTGTTTATTTACTGATAGAAACAGTATATGAGTTACTTAACACTTGCGTACTACGAAATACTAAATGGAATGCTAGCAATAAACTGGTACTGTATTGCCAGGACTGTGAAAATGGCTGTTTTAAAAGAGAATATATTGTAGTATACCACTAGTTCAAAGTGCTCTAGTGTAGCTGCAACATGATAGAACGTAGAAGTGTTTTCTGCAGATGTACACAATTCCATTCAGGGCTTTGGGTTGTGTCTTATGGTTTAGCGCTGATGTTGTAATACGTCTTCTGCATCTATTCTGATCTAAAATTCTTGCCTAATTGACAAAGATCTTTTTTAAGCTAAAATCTAAGAGGTACTTGATATTTGTAGGCATGGGAGAGCAGTTACTTTTCTTTTTTTTTTTCTTGTTGGGAGTATTTATTTCCTTTTCCAGTATATTTGCACACTTCGTGTTGCTGTTGAAGAACTCTTCAAAATGTTCTCCATTTATAAATGTAACCTGGGGTTTACTGTATCATACCCTATTTATATAAATACAGGCAATAAAACTTCTGCTTTATGGAAATGAGGATTTGTAAGTGTCAAGAATATGTTTTTATTCCTCTGTAGTAACAACATGTAGTAAATTTTCCTGATATTTCCATGTCCAGGTGAACACAACTATTAACTTACATTGTCTCATCTTTTTATGAAAAGAAAAACTCATTTGTAATGTTTTCAACTTGACTGTACCTGTTCATGTCAAATTCTGTCATTTCATTAAACTAGGTGCTTGCTTTGATACTCAGCATGTCTTTGAAAGGTTTTGTATTATGCATGTGTGTCCATATTCCAGTACAGCATAACTACCAGTTTTGGCTGTTGTAATTGGTGATCGGGCTCTCAGACAAGTAATTCCACTATTTACGAAGTAGAGGTGTATGTTTTTTAATGATTTTTTTTTTTTTTGTGGTTTTGCTTTTACATTTAAAAAGCTGTGATTTGGGGGGTGATCTATTGTCTTCTAACAAAAATGATAGCTCCAGACATTTTAATAGCTGCAGTTACTTTTACATTTACTGTTTTGATATCTGCTTAAATCTCAGTTAACTAGGTAAAAGTGGCCTTGTGTGCCAATATGGTTTGACACTGTGGTTCATGCTGGCTACATTTCTGTATTTTTATTTCATTATATGCTCCGGCCTTGCCTCCCTTCCCTGATTAAGCACAAGCACTTCCTCACTGTATGCACAGGATGCTTGCATTTGAGTACAGTGTGAGTTGTACATGTGTCCGCGCCTGAGCAAGGACAGTGGAGCAGTCCTGATGATGGTGACCAGGGTCATCTAGGAGTTTAGTGATTGCCAGGCAAGTATGCAGTGACATCCCACATGAGGTTTCACCTCACCTGCGCGCAGCCCTAGAGCTTCGTGCATGCTGCACTGCTGCGTTCTGGTGCCCTCCCCTGGGCATCCTCACTACAAGGGAATTTCTGTCCTCTGGCAGACACCCTTTCTGTACCACATTTGTGTTTTCTAGTTGTTTCCTTAGATTAGGATCCTGCCAGCTCTCCCAGATGTTACAGGAGAAGGCAGTGTGGCACTGTTCCACATGCCAAGGTTAGGAAGGCTGCTCCAAACCTTCGCTTGGGAAGTGCAGGGGAAAAAAGCCAGGTCCCTAAGATCAGTCACAAGTGTAGTGGGAGCTGCAGGCTCACTGCTGTGCTACAAATGACAGGAACTTCTCCCAGTCAGCCCTGTTACATCATTGATATACTCTCCCAGATTCCCATCCTTTATCACACCCACATCCTCCCAAAGCAACTGCTGACTCCTGTTTATACCTTCCATTACTGGATCTTCTGCTGTCCTGTTTTTGGTGACACACCTCTTCTGTGTTTGTGATAGAATTGCTCTGGTGACTCCCCTCTGGTCAGTAATACATGAAGCCACTATTTCCCAATTTACTATCTACCAGGTGTAGCAGTTTCTCACACCTTCACCTTGTTAGTGCCATCCTACCAGACAGCAGGCTCCATGGCTATTCCTTTCCCCTCGATACATGGAATGACTGGCAACTTCCCACACCTGATAAATGCATATGTGACCTGAGCATTATTTTAACATCAAGAATATTTCACAGTTCCTTGCATTGCTGTCTTACTGGTACAGCTATATATAGCCAGGGTAGGCTGTTTATTCACAACCCTTGCCAGAATATCGAGAAGTAGATGAAGAGCATGTAGTGGAAACTTGAAGTTGTACACTGCTTGCCTAGCCACATATCATTGTTGCATGACTGTGTAAGTAAGAGTGTTGACTAACAAAAAGAAACTGGAGCATTTCCCACTTGGATACATTAAAACATTTACACACAGGCCCACCCATCCAAGGATGGTCTCTGTGTGGGGGGTAAAATGGTGTAGCCATCTAATGGTAGACTGGTTTATCAGGCCTGGATGATGTTTGCTTGGTAACTGCATGTAACATTTTACAGAATATATGTACAAGCACAAATACCAGTTTTCTAAAGTAGAATCAAAGACTTTTAAATGCTAGGAAAACATGCACACAGTTACTAAAATGACTTTTTTTCCTACTGAGCACTAAAATACAGTGGTAATAGTGCTACAGGACAGAGCATGGCTTCATGCCATGCTGACCTTATGTTCTTTTTTGCTGTACAAGACTGACTCAGGTTTCATAGAACTGTAGAATCAACCAAGTTGGAAAAGATGTTTCCTTCCCAGTGGCAGTAACTTTGTCATTATCTTGTCTTCTGAGTAAAGGGTGGGGAGGGGGGAAGGAATCATCTGTTATCTTGATCCTCCACCCAGTTTGTAGTAACTTTAATAAGTAACCGTTGAAACATAAGTTCCTTGACTGAAAACACAGATGTGTATAAATAAGCACAAAGCCAGCCATCTGTGTAAGGCACTAACTCTAGCTGTTAAACCTGAAACCTCTTTGTAGAAAAGGTTTAGTTAAAATACAATGAAATACTTCATTAATTCACAGAGAATATTTCCAAAGTTAGATTTTCCTTTGACTGTTACCGCAAGAGCTGTAAGAATTCTGCTATGTGCTGTAAATAGCCGGGATAATAAGAAAATTGGGATGTGTTTAGAAGTTTACATGGTTAAGTCATCACTTAGACTCCCACCAAAAACAAAGGTTGTGATGGAAAGTCAACTGCACTTGAAATCCCCAAGCCTACCTAGACATCTTCCAAGTGTTTAACATCAGAGCAAGAGTAAGTACCTCGTACTCGACTTTCTTAAAATTACGTGTGTCTGCTAAAACAGGAGTCACCACATATCACTGAAAAAGCCCACTTTTTTATTGGAGACCATTTCCAAGATGCAAAATACCCCTTGTGTTCAACAGATTTTATACCAAAGCAAATGAGACTAAAAAAAGATCTTTAAACCCCCACCAAATGTCCTCAGTACAAGTTTCCTGTAAAAAGGTAACCTTTACCAATAACAACACAAAGTTGGTTACAAAACTTCAGTTTCTAGCAAGACCAATCCTGCAAGAGAACACCCCTCAAGGATGCAAAAGAGTTATATACAGACAGTGAGAGAGCCGCAAAAGTGTTCTCCTTGCTGAACAAATACATTTGCAAAGAAATCATTCCTCAGTGGCAATACGTGGCGCATGTATTAGCATCTTTTCAGTGTATTGGTGGGAAATAAATTCAACTGTTACCATGCTGTCAATGTATGCAAAGAAAAATCAAGTGTTCCTCTCAGTACCAAACGGGTAATATTCAGGGAATTCATGAATAATTTTTAGTGCTTCATCGTATAGTTCCAGATCTGAAAGAAGGCAAAGAAAATTGTTGTGATGCGTAAGCTAAATTCCCCACAAGCAAATGAGAGCATTAAAGCTCTGCTTATTTCAGAACACTCTAGCTAAGTGTTCCCAGAGCCCATCATCCTCCCCAGTTTTCTCCAAGGCAGCAACCCTCCCATTGCTTGCTTTTTGGAAGGTTAGTTTTAGGTCTGCGAGCTGTACAATCACACAAGGTCCAGTGTAATGCAAGAACCACGTGGTCAGGAGTGAGAGAATAATCAGAATTATCTAGGCTGGCTCCCAACTTCAAGTCAGTCCCTAGTTTGACAGTAAAATGGTATATCTTGTGCAGGATTTTTCCCATGACACTCAACTTTCCCACATTTTACTGCACATCTGGCAGCTTGAAAGACCTTGTCCATAAGCAAAGATAAACAAGGTTTCCCTTTTTACTTACAGAATCATAGAATAATTTGGGTTAGAAGGGACCTTGAAGCTTATCTAGTTCCAACCCCCCTGCCATGGGCAGGGGCACTTCCCACTAGATTTGGTTGCTCAAAGCCCCATCCAGCCTGGCCTTGAACACTGCCAGGGATGGGGCAGTGACAATTTCTCTGGGCAATCTGTTTGAGGGTCTCACCACTCTCATAAAAAGAGTTTCTTCCTAATGTCTAATCTAAATGTACCCTCTTTCAGTTTAAAACCATTCTCCCTTGTCCAGTCACTGCACGCCCTTGAAAAAGTTCCTCTTCAGCTTTCTTGTAGGCTCCCTTTAGGTACTAGAAGGCTGCTACCAGGTCTCACTGGAGCCTTCTCCAGGCTGAACAAGCCCAACTCTCTCAGCCTGTCTTACTTACTTATTCAAGAACTAAATACAAACTCAAAATGAACATCATAATGTATATTCTTACTTACCAAATGGACTTTTATCTTCTCTGAACTGGACATATGACATGCACATAATGGTTGCTTGATTTGTTACTCTTCCAACGACTTCAATGACTCCTGAGATCTCTTCATCTAGCTAGAAAACACAAAATATAAAATTAGTGTTACTAAATTAATTAGCTGCTGCCTCCAGTTCATAGCACTTAAGCTAGGAACTCTCCACAACTGATTGTTCAGTTTCTGTTCCCTATCAAACAGTACAGGACTACTGAACAGCCATGTCCCTCTCCCAAAAAAAAAAACCACAAAAACTTGAACCACTTATAGATTTAGCTTTTGTAACAGGCAACTCAGTACTGACACACACACACAAAAAATACAAAGAAGCATCAGAAGGAAGATAACAGTTTATAAGCATATAGAAGTGTTATTTAATCGCTGAAGAGAGACTGAAGAAGACAGCAGAATACAGTTTTTAATGCCCTGCATTTAAACCTGACAAAATTATAGAACTCTGTAAGAGGTAAGGAGGTATCATATACTGCAGAGAGCAGTTCCAGTATTCCAGATTCAAGAGGTATAATGGGAAATTATTTCTGAAGTAATCTGTCAGTGAGTGTTCAGAATACAAAGATACTGACAATACAAGCTTTTGGTTGAACAAGGAAAATAAAGAAAAAACCCAACAAAACAGCTAAAACTTTAACCTTGTTCCAAAACTGTATAGCTTAAAGATGTTTTCTTTCTTTTCTAAGATTCTAATTTTAAGAGTGTGGTACTATTTCAGTAATGTTCTTCCAATATCTAACACATACTTTTAGTTTTCTAGCAAATCTCCTGGCACCCAGCAATAGATTCCCTCTCCTCCCCACAATTTTGTATTTCTTTTTTTGAAAGGAGGAGTGACACATACATACAAAGGCATCTATTAAAGGGAAAAAGAAGTTAGAAAGCATCTTGGACATCAGAGTGTACCATGTGCAATTTCTCACGATTTCTCAGCCTTTAACAACTTATTCAGAGAAAATGATGTAAAGACCACACACATGCTCAGTTAAAGCATTTACCATCACAATGAAATGAATCTCTTAATTACAACGTTTGTTACAGGGACAAAAAAAAAACCGTAAAGACAATTATTCCTCTAGTAAGTGGTATGTGGTAACAAAGGAAGCAGTATTTTTCTGCAGTAGTTGCCAGCATATCTTATACCCACTGCATTAAGGATGCCTCAAGCTAACTATGAAGTTTACTGGAATGCCATGGCAAGTGTTACACAAGCATATAGAAACGTCAACTCAAAATACTCATGAGAAAACCATATTCTTGGGGTTTCTTGATTATCTTTACAAAATCTGCTAGGCATATAAAGGCAATAAGAAAAAGGGAGGAAAAAGCAAAATTAAAATAAAGCTAATACATGCAGTGGCATATATGACACTGCAAACAATGAACACAGTAAGACAAATTAGCAGACAGGGATGTGTCTGACAAGGAATGAGCTGTTGCTCTCAACATCAGCTGAAAACTGATGAAGACCAAGGTGGCTCCTGACATACTGCATGGAAGCTGGAAGATGTAAGAGGCAATGAAACAGGTGGAAAAGGCAGAAACCAGGCATTATTTTTTTTTCCTGACTAAAAACTCAATGCATGTTAAGGCTTGCACAGGTTTCAGAAGGGACAAAACCTCCGGGATCCACAAGAGGCAACATCAAGTACTTCCACGGCATTCCTGAACTTACAGGGTCGCTCAGCTCCACGGTCGTGTGTTTTCCGTTCCCATCCGACAGCACGAAGAGCTTCCCGGTCGGGTGTATCTAGAAGAGACACGAGGCCCGTGCTCTCAGAGGGCGGCGGGCTGCAAGCGTTACCGGTTCAGCCGCCCCAGCCGGACCGGCGCGGAGGGCCTCTTCCCGGAAGATCAGACCGTTACAACCGCCTGCCGCCCTACCCCCGGGCCTGCCCGCAGCCGCGGCCTCCCTCAGGACAGCGGCCGCTGCACCAGGCACGGCCACAGCGTCCCCTCGCAAGGCCCCAGGCGGGAGTGCACCCCGGGGCAAGGCCTTACCCCACCCCAACCGCCCCCGAGGGCAGCAGTGACCGCCAAGCAGACCCCGACCTTCTCGACGCGGCCCACGAAGCAGACGGGCTGGCCGATGAACTGCGCCAGGTGACTGGTGGCGATGCGGTGCCGCGGCACCTGGTGGACGTCGCCCATGGCCGCACAGCTACCTGCCCTTCGCGGGAGGAAGTGGCGTCGTTACCCTGGCAGCGCCAGGATTTTGGGAAGGGGGAGGAGGGGGATAGCGGCACGCCTTCCCTTTTGCCCGACGCGACCCGGAAGAGGTGGTGGAGGTTGGTGAGTGGCGGCGGTATGGGGTGGCGGGGCCGGGGGTGATGGTGTTGAGTGTCGCTGCTGTTTAACGGCCGTCCTCTTCCAGCCCTGACATTTAATCCTTTTCGCTTAAATTACCTCGCGTTTTCCCTCCCCTAAGGGCCGTCTTCCCTCTCCCTTTAGATACTGGATCCCCTCAGGTCACCGCTGCCGAAGCCAGGCCTTCCCAGCCCCGGTTTCTTAACCCCCGTTTGTTTTATAGGCCGTAGCTGATGTTCGAAACGTTGTGTGGTACGGCTGTGATACGCATGTGTTTCCACAGACACGAGTATAAAGTGGAAGACTAGGGAGCAGCTCTGCAGGAAGGGAAGTGGAGGTGCTGGTTGACAGCAGGGTCAGTGTGAATCAGCAATGTGTCCTGGCAGCCAGGGGGACTGGGTGCATCAAACACAGAATAATCAGCTGGTCAAAAGAGAATCTTATCCCACTGTATTCAGCACTGGTGCGGCCTCCCACTGTTCTGTGTGCAGGTCTGGGTCCCCCAGTTTAAGAAGGATGTGAAGGTACTTGGCTGCGTCCAACAGAGGGCAACAAAGCTGGAGACGGGGCTGGTAGACATGTCCTGTGAGGAGCGGCTGAGGGTACCGCGTTTGTCTAGTTCGGAGAAAAGGAGGCTGAGAGTTGACCTCGTTGCTCTCTACAGCTTCCTGAAACGGGGAAGTGGAGAGGGAGTGTTGATCTCCGTGGTATCCAGTAACAAGATGTGTGGGAATGGTTCAGAGCTGCACTAGGCGGGGTTTAGACTGGACATTAGGAAGCATTTCTTTACTGTGAGAGTGGTCAAACACTGGAACAGGCTGCCTAGAGAGGTGGTCAATGCCCTAAGCCTGTCAGTGCTTAAGACGCATTAGGACAGTGCCCTTAATAACATGCTTTAACTTTTGGTCAGCCTTGAAGTGGTCAGACAGTTGAAGCAGATGATTGTTGTAGGTCCCTTCCAACTGAACTGTTAATTTAATTCCTTTTCATTTCACCATTGAAAAGCTTATGCTTGATCCCCATGATATGGGAACTGATGAACGTAAGCCAGAGCTAGCATCTGGATGTGGCACTCTCACCACGTCTTGGCTTTTTCCGTGTGTTTTTCCCGTCTGTTGGTGGAGAGGTTCCTCCCAATTGCCCTTGTGACAAAGGCAGCTGATGGTATCCTGGGCTACATTAGACATAGTGTTGCCAGCAGGGGGAGGGAGGTGATTCTTCCCCACTACCTACCTCTGGTGAGGCCACATTTGGAGTGCTGGGTCCGGGTTTGAGTCCAAGGTTAGACATGGGCATACTAGAGCGAGTTCAGTGAAGGGCCACAGTGGTTAAGGGATTGGAGGATCTTACATATGAGGAAAGGCTGAGGGAGCTGAGACTGTTTAGCCTAGAGAAGAGAAGACTCGGGGGATCTTATAAACACATAAATACCAGATGGGAGGATGGAAAGGGGACAGAGCCAGGCTCTTTTCAGTGGTGCCCAGTGACAGAACCAGAGGCAATGGCTGGCCACAAACTGAAACACAGGTTTCCTCTGAGCATCAGGAAACATCCTTTTTACCTGTGAGAGTGACCAAGCACTGGCACAAGTCTCTGTCCTTGGCGATATTCAAAAGCTGTCTGGACATGGACGTAGGCAGCCAGCTCTAGGTGGCGCTGCTTGAGCAGGAGGTTGGACAAGATGACCTCCAGAGATGTCCCTTCCAACTTCAGCCATTCTGTGATTTCCTTTTTGTTTCCAGGACTGGTGTTCCAGGAAATAATTGAGAAAATCTAACTCTGCTCTGGCTTAAAAGGGCGATGCCAGCACTGTCTATGTGCTGTCTCTCTCTTCTAACCATCCACGGGTTAGTTCAGCTTGCTAACCAGCAGTTCAGCTTGGTAAGGGGCACAAAGTGGTTTTTGTTAATTGTGTGGGTTAGTGATGTGATGGCTCAGCAAACTGAATCAGATTGCCAAGGAAGCAAGCTACCACCCAAAGCTGTGCAGAATCAGCATGTGGCCAGGAAGGGGAGTGCTGTGGGGTTATATCTTCACTAGGGTGCAGCTGGTTGTTATCTCCTACGTGTCACTATGCCATTCACCTTTTCAGTAGTTTATTTGCAAGAGAATATCCTCATCTCCTTAGCATATCCTCAGAGATTCTAAAGGAGAGATCTCAAGAGTGCAACAGTTGGAGCAAGATTCAGCAGGTTGCTCCAAAGTAGCTTTTAGGGCTATTTGTCTTCTATGTTTGAAGGGTCAACTGTTAGAAAAACATCTTGAAGTTCTTACAAATATGTGTCTGTATCATACTTAGCAGCTGTTGAAGGTTTGCAGTTAAAAAGAACTGTATGCAGGGAAAGAAGTGGGTTTCAACCTATTGAATGTTATATGTAATAAGCACCGTGCTTTCTATTTCAGCATTTTCTATCTTCAGGGTTTTGAACGTTGACATTGGTTTGAGTACTGTTATTTCACTCCGGGCTTTGCCTTTGTCACCAGTGCTTTTATGGTCTGACTTGATTGTGGTTATGTTTCGGGGTTGGGTTTTTGGTTTGGGTTTTTTTTTGTGATTCAGCATCTTTAAGTGGTTTTATACTATAGTAATTTGGGTTGCATAGTTCTTGGTATTTCTGCTTCCCTTAAATTCTATGAAAACTTTAAAAATACTAACATTTTATGTAAGTAAAGAAGTCTTTGTTAGTGTTTTGTTATATGTGTATACCTCTTGTCTTTGTGTTTCTTATCATACTTACTTTCTGTTTTTAAGAAGCGCAAACTAAAGGAATATCACTAAAATTAATGCCAGTTAAAAGAAATTATATGTTGGTTTTTGGTTGTTTTTTTTTTTTTTACTTCTTCACATAGTAACTTACACTGGGGCAAAAGCTTTTAAACTGTGCTTTTGGTGTCACAGAGAAATAGTTGTGACACACATGTTCTTGACTCTTAAATTGATTGTTTTCATGTCATAAGCAGGGCTGCACAAGGCTGTAAATGTCTTGCTCTATTTATGGTTGATATTTTATTGATCAATCACGGGAGATGTTAATATGGAAGAGAATTGCTCTGATGCTCTGTTTTCTTCTTCTATAGATTATATAGCTTAAACTGCTAGATGTGAAGTTATTCTGGTCCTTTCTTTAAGGTCAGTTTTGTATTTTGTTTTGACCACATTTCATCATTTATGTAATTCCTGGCACTGCCACTGCAATTCTGCTTTGCTGTATTCCTGGGCATCACCTCCTTATCTTGTCTGCATCTTTGTTGTTTTTAACATTAAATTACCTTTCTCTTCCTGTCACTTGTGAACATGCAGGAAAAAGCCAAAAAGTAATGTTAAATATGCTAGGATCTTCATTGTATTGCAAATTTTTATTGGATGTAACGTATTGGTTTGGCTCAAAGGTCACCCATACTTCTTGTCAAAGGAGACTAACAAAATGCAGGAGGAATAAATTAACCCCTTTGTGCAGCTCTGTAACTCATCTTTGTCCAATCTCACTTATGTTCTTGAGCCTCACAGAAGACAAAATATTTTTTGCAGCCTCACAAAATTGCTATAGTTCACAGTTTATTACTTGCTAATGTCAGAAGTGGTGCCAAAAGCATTTTCCTTACCTATCAGTGATTGAGACTGGAGAAAGAAAAATTTGTGTTCACTTTTTGGTGAGGGGGAAACATGAGGAGAAGGGAATTGTATATTCCTACCAAGGGAGATTTTTATCTTTAGGCAGTGAATTCAATTTCAGGTCTCCTATAGAAATAAAATTAATCCCATCTGGCAGGGAAAAGTGCTGTGCTATATAGGAGAAATTACCACAGGAAAGTGGTACTATCTCTGAATGGTGGGTGTATTTTCTGTGATTTTGTGCTGACAGCTTTAAAAAAAAACCGTGTAACTAAGTGCTTTTTGTCTCCAGTTTGTGTGACCGTGCATCCAGGTCCACAAACTTCAAGTGTAATTTTTACTCTCAAATGAAATTTGTGTGGAAACTGGTTGTTCAGTTAGCTTTTGTTAACTGAAACCTCATCTTACCTACAAGTAGTAAAACTCCAGCCTGATTCTGCAAGTGCTTAAACTGTGTTCTTATCTTCAAGAGCATGAGTGTTTCCATTCAGCTCTGTGTTTCTTTGTTGGACAGGGGCTTTGTTCTGGTTTTAACATGTAACTCAAGAAATTTAGTGGTTGCATTTCCCGTTGCTGGAAAGATTTATGTTAACTTTTGAAGTACAACAGTTTATAAAATTCTTAAGAGAGAAAAATCACAAATGTCCCAGCATTTCCTTTAACTATGTCATACATGCTCTATATTTTGCTTCTGTACCCCCCTTTTATTTTGTTATGTTTTGTTAATACTGTGTTCATCAAAGGTATTGAAATACAGCAAGTAGTAGTTGGCAAGCTCCTTCCTTCACATTGCTTATGCAGACCCAAGATCTACAGGCATGTTTTGTTCCTAAGTGGTAAACAGTGAAAGTAAGAAACTACCTCACTAAGCACATTAGTCTTTTTAATATGTGGATTCCTTACCACCTCCCCAGTGTTCACACCACAAAATACCATGCATGCTGTTTTCTTACTGCTGGACCAGTGGTTTTAACAGCCTAAGAACTGAAGGCCCGAGCTTAGGAATACTTTTGTTAGCTTTGTTTTTCTGCTTCAAGCCAAAGGATATGTGGGGTGGGGTTTTCGTTTTGTTTTCTGTTTGAGAAATACTGCTGGCAGTGGAATTAAGGTAAAGCTACTTCAGAAACCAAAACCTACAAAGTAAAGATCAACTCACATGTATGTAGAGAAGATGAATTTTGTGGGTTTTAGAAAAAAGAAGGGATACTCAGGCTGCCTTCTGAAAATGAAAGGAAGAAAATGTAGCATGAGAAAGTGCTTGTGACATGAATTTGGCTAGCTCAAATTGTACTGATTGATAATTTACTCTGAATTGGAAGGCCTGATGTCCTTTAAGCAGTGAAGTTTAGGTATGATGGATATGCAGGGTTTAAAAGATGACAAATACATGGTTTCCTATATGACTCTTTTGTGTCATGTAGATACTGATTAAGATGCTTTTCTTTGTGCACGAATGCAGGGAAGGGGTGCTGTATATAATAGAGCTGCAAAGTGTACAATAATGCAGATCTCAAAGAGAAAAAAAATGAATGTGATTGGAACAACTGCAGTTCAGGCACCTGAAGTGGCTGACTGGAATCTGAGGCTTTACCAAAGCTGTCTGTGAGATTTTATACATCAAGTTGATTTTGCTTCTTGTTGTTGCACACTTAGGATGAAGGTAAAATTGCATTTTAAACTGTTCCACAGCCACCTCTCCTTCATACATCATTGGAGCAGAAACCTGACTCTTGAGCATTACAGCACAGGTTTTTACCACTTGAGCTATGGGACTGACAGCCTTAATTGGTAGCAGGAGAAGACTTATTCCCTGAGGGCTGAAAAAGGAATATGCTGCTGGCGCCATGTGTTGAGCCTGGGTGTGGGGGAAGGTAAGGAATAAATGAGATAATTAGGAGTTTCTACTGCATATTCTCCACAGAACTGGAAATATTGGTCTTTCACGTGGCAAGGTGAGGAAAAAGCAAAGGGAATAAGGTGTAGAAAAGTAACTTTTTTTTTTTTTTGTTACTACATAACTAGATTGGATAGTTTGTTCTGTTCTTGTGTACGTCAGTGTAGTTTTATTTGGTTGCTAGAAATTGCACTGTATCAGCATAAGCAAGCAGTAGCTGACCAGCCTGGGGGGGTATTCAGTCTTCAAGTCTCAGGTATCAGGCCACAGATCAGTTGTTGCTGCTTTTGCCATGTCCTGTTTATACACTGTTCCTGAAGGCCAGAGCTTACACTTCACATAGGACTTTCTGTGATCTGGAGTATGGAAGTGTTTGCTATTGCTTGTAATAGCTGCGTGTGAGGCAGTTTGTATCTCGTGAATGGTCAGTGCTGATTGTACAGTTAATTGCTACAGGTCACTGGCTAAGGCAAAAAAAGTCTTGCTTATGGTACCATGAATATTTGGGTGGGAAGTGAGGAATTCTGGTAAATAATTAATCCAGGATTTTTACTTGTCTTTTATTTTTTGTTAGTTTGTTTGTTTTATAAACCCAAATGCTACATGATAGCACTCTTCTCTTTTTCCCCACCTTCTAAAGATTCTTTGTTAAATTTAGAGTGAAACAACGTTGCTGAAACTTGACACTGTTTCAAATAACCACTCTTCTTTGAACTGCGCTCCTTTCCTGAGTTGTAGGTGTGCATTAGATGTTGCTACTGGTTTGGTAATCCTCCTTTAAATGTTGGTGTCTGTCGTAGCAGAATTCTGCTTTTCAAACTACTTCAAACATTAAATTACTCTATTCCACTTTTCCCAATTTCATATTGGTATTTTAGTAGAGAAGCTGTTCACACACCTTTCTTTAAACCTTCCTCTCTGCGTTTGGTGCACAGCATGTTTCAGCCAGACCACGGGCTGCGCCATAGGTTGGCATTGTCCCAGGTTCAGCCCTTGGAAGCTGAAGGCGAGTGTACCTTCAAGGGTTGACTGCTGCTGCAGTGCCTCTTTCCTTATCTCATTGTCCCAGAGCTCCAGATGGAGTTGCTGTTGTGGGAGGAGGCTGGGGAGTCTCATTGCTACATTCAGTAGTGCCAGTTAGGTAGGAAGTAGAAAGTAAGTGGTGGTACATTGGTATCCTGTCAATAAGCACAACCCGTGAATATGTGCCTTGTGTATTTGCTTTGTGTATTCACAAACATTTGTGTTTGTTGTTCTCCTGATTAAGATTTTTTTAATTTTTCTTGGAAGAAGAGAAACTTCCTTGAGTCTACATCTTAAAGTTCAGAATAATTAGAGAATTTGCTTATAAGAGTGTTTCATGTTTATGGGGTGGTTCATAGGAATTAATTTGTAAAAGCCACCTCAACTGTCTATCTTTTGGCTAACGTTTGTGAGAGTTTTAATATGAATTTGTGCTTTTTAAGCTATTCGTAACTGCTTCTATGTAACCTTCTGGTCTTGAGAGAGATGAGATACTGAGCATAATCTTTTGCAGTTTTATGGTTTTATTCCCCTGGTTTCCTGGTTTTGTTCTAACTGTTGTGAACTCGAGTTCTTAGGGGCTTTGGAAGACTCTTTTAGTGAATTACTGTTACAAAAAAATTGCAACATATGATTTTTTTGAAGCTTGTTTTAAGGGAATGAGGTGTAACTGTTACTCAAATACACACAAGTGTTAACCTGTCTCTACCATTGCAACCTGGAAAAATGAAAATAGATACTATGCTAATATATTAGGGGTGGGTGGGTTGGACTTTTTCATTGATGCAGAGATGTCCTGGTTTAAACCAGCCACAATTTCTACTTGAGATAAGAACAGTCCAGTAACTGAGGTGTAACACAAACCACTGCTGCTACCACCAACAATAATAGTGAAATAACAAGGGAAGAGAATACAATATCACCCACTGAAACAAGCATGACCAAGTAACTCCCGGTTACCTCCCCAGGCATCCCATGCTGTGGTATGGAATACCTCTTTGGTCAGTTTGGGTCAGGTGTCCTGTCCCTGCTTACTCCCGGCCTCCCCTCCTCCCTGGCAGAACATGAGGCTCAGAAAGTCCTTGGTCAGAGTAAACATCAGTATTATCAGCTCTGCTCCCAGGCTGAAAGTCAAAACACAGCGCTGCACCAGCTACTAAGAAGGAGAAAAATAACTGCTGCTGCTGAACCCAGGACAAGAGGCAATATTGAAAACGTACAGTGAAATTTGCCTCTTTCAATTATTCCTGTATTGCAAAGCTGCATTTTTTCATCGAATCATGTTTTTCGCTTTAAAGTTCAGAGGCATTAGAGCTGACTCTGATGTGAAAGTTTGCGTAACAAGATTCTGAAGTAGCAGAAAAATAAGGAAACATGCTAGATAAATGCTGAAGGGAATTGCTTTCTTTCATTTTCCTTTAGAAAGGTGGAAGGGTTTTTCTTTTCGTTTGTGTTTTTTGTTTGTTTTTAATGACTCCATTAATAATTTTTTAGAAAAGCCATTTATATTCTGCTCTCTTTTTGCCTATTGGAGTCAATTGCTACATCAACAAAGTGATCTGTCTGACATACAAGTGCCTGATATTTCAAATCTGGTAATAAATATTAAGCTGTAACACCATGTATGCAGTCTTGGGTGTGGTGTGACCTTCTTATGGTCAACTCTGTTATCTTACTTATATTTAACATGTTTTGTCTTCTTTTTAGGTAACAATTTAGAAGAAGGAAAAAAAAAAAAAGGAGGCTATGTTCAGCTTCTTCCGAAAAAGCCAGGATTCAAAGAAAATGACAGTGCCTGAGAGAGAAGCAGATGGATTTGTTATTGTGGGTAAGAGGTGCTTCTCTATAAAGTGATTCTTACCATCTTTTAAATATAAAAGTTTCTTTGAGGGGCATAGACCAAATAAAATGTTAAGAGAAGACATGATAAATATTTTTCAGAATTCTTACTCTCCCTGAAGAGGTTCATGTTCCTACTTTAGTCATTTGGTCAAAAAAGCCTAAGTTTCATTTACATAGGTACAAACTCTTATTAAAGAGCATTGAAAATGTATGTTCTTGTTTTCCTCTCATATTCTGAGCAAGGAGAATTTACGTCCTTATAAAACAAGAAAGCTCAAAGTTGAGGCTTCTAGCTTTATGATTAGACTTGTGGGAACAGAATATCTCATTGCAGTTGTTGAAGGTCTGTTTTTTTTTTCAGGTTCCTTCCTTTTAGTGTTACCCCCAAAGTCTTTTTTAATTACAAACCAAGAAGCATGTGTGTGTTCCTAGTCACATTGCAAATGTAGATAGATGTTCTGTATCCAAATCTGATTCTTGCTTAGTTTCATGAAAATTAGGTAGTTCAGGTTTTTTTGAAGTCTCTTTGTTATTCAGAAATCAATCTGAAACATACTCACCTATGAATTAGCTAAATTTGCAGCTTTAATCAAGCTTTTTTGCAGTCTTGTAGGATGGCTGAAGTGTGCAGAAGAATTTATTGTTGTCATGCTGTAACAGATTCTTTTTCCTCTTTGAAAATTTGTCCTTGTAAATCTGTCATCATTAATATTCAGCTTCTGCTGTTCTGATTTACTGACTTGTTCAGGAATATTACAGTGCTTATTTAAGAGTTACTTCTTGAGCATTTTCAAGGCATGAAAACCTCTAGGTTATAAAAACCTAACAATATGAGAGACTATTGGAACTCTTTCTGAGGAGAACTTACTTATGCTTTTTTGTAATAGTTTTCCATTTAAGCAAATCTGATTTCACATCCGCGACTGTTGTCATGTTTAATGGTTGCCTTTCACTAGATTTTGTTTATTTGTTGGTTTCAATGGCTACATCAAATCACTCCAGCACTTGCATCGTGGAAGGGTCAGAGGAGACACATCGTTGCCCTAAAAGAGTCTGGAGACCATTTAGAGTTTCATATGCTCTAATAGGGAGATCTGCACCCAAATGCCAAACATTGCTTATGTCCCACAGTTGCTGGTCCTGTTTTTGCATTCAATTTAGCTTCTTCACTTTTTCCTGAAATGCTGTCAGTGACTACTTAAACTTTGTTCATGTGAATTCATATTAAATCAACCTGTTAAATGTAAACTTAAGAACTGTTAGTTTTACTTCAATCATCTCTTATTTTATTTCAATTTATTATTAATTTTTTCTCATATGGAAGTTAATTAGCAAACTGCAAGGAAATGGACTGTAATTTCATCTTAACTGACTTCTACTGAGCAGAAGAATTGCCATCAATCTTGTCAGTGGAGCACATCAGCATCTTGCTAGATGAATGTAGTTGCAGAATTATAGGTCAGCACTTACACAGATACTTATCTAGAAGGTTTTTTTTTTTGTCTAGGAATAGTGGCAGTCCAAAAAACCAGCAACAGACCACAACACCTAGCTATTCTGCTAGTTACTTTTTTTATTACTCAGATGGGAGGTTCTGAGGCTTCTTAGGTGTAAAAAATTCTAGAATACCAGTACTAAATGTCTTTAACAGATCTGAGTAGAATTATAGGACCATTAGTGTGAATACTGCTGTAGGCAGTGAACAATCTTGAAGGGATTGCAAATTTCATTACTTATGTTTTAAGTTGGTTCCCAAACCCAGTCTTTCATTCAAAGCACATAAGAGCACTGATATTGTGCAGACATGGGAAGAAATGCTTTGCTTTCTTTTGCTAGAGAAAGAGGAGGAAAAATTACATCCTCAGGGGATGATTGTGCCTGATTTCCACTGTTGTGGTCAAGAGAGCTTGTTTGTTACAAATCGCTTGCAAGATTTTTCACACCATATGCCTGATATGGGCAGTCAGGAATCTTATTGGAAGTCTGAATGAGATTTATCAGAAAGGATCAGATGCCATGTCCATTAAAGTATGAAAGAAGGTTACTCCTTTCAGTAATGGAGTGAGAGTACTGAGCATCACTATTAAAAGTAGGTAATTAAGTCTGATTTTCCCAACAATATTTAATCATTTAAATCTCTTTCTGTATCATCTGGTATTTAAAAAAGAAGGAAAAATGTTCAACACTTTATTGAGAAATAAATCAGAAATATCACCCTGTCAGACCTTGAGGGTCTTTTTTTTTGTTTTCTATTTTTCTTGTCATAACTCCTCGAAGTCCTGTTATATATTTCTGTATTTTAAATCTACCTTTTCTTGTAGAATATCAATGCGTTTAGAATTTTAGTATCTGAATGCCTGTTCTTTGACTAGAAAGATGACTCATAAAAACACTGGCAGCAACAAAAACAACTTTGCAGCATGGTAGCTGAAATTCTCTTCTTTAGCTTTTGGGCAAATAATGCATGTGTGGGAGTCAAGAAAAAGAATTTGTAATTCACTTTCTACTAAATAAATATAAAATGTAATTTCCTACCAGGGACTAAAGCATTTTTATGTCTAGCTGCAAGTTCACTTATTTTCCAGATATTCCAGGTCATCTCATCTGTTCATAAAGCTGTAAAAGTGGTCCTTGTTCTGTAGCAAGCTGAACTGTTATTCTGGAAAGGGAAAAGAGGCTTATGAAATATGCACAATGCATGCGATTGGCTTGCTTCTCAGTTGGAGAAATATGAAAAATGTTTGCCTGATCATCATGAATTCATTTTAAAGTTAACGTTCTGATTGCTAGTATTCAGAAAACAAGAAAGTTTTTTGTTAGCTAGATGAACTCGAAGAGTAGTAGTTCTTAAGGGTATTTTCATGTTTTGTGGCTTTTGTAATATAAAATAAGTTCTAGCCTACCATCCATTCCTACTGTTGCTTGTCACAGAGAAAAAGGCCACAGAGAAAAAGGCTAGCATTTTGGTTTGGCACACAGCTAAAAACCTCACATCATATCTCAAAGGTGCATGCTTCTGGTAATCTCAATCTCTGTCTAAGGCTGGGAATTGAAAAACTGAGACAGCAGTGCTGCTTCACATGTGTATTTGGTCAGAAGAAGGTCAGAAACTCTGCAAACAGTCATGTAGTGCTGATGGTTCCACTGAGATGGGTGGTGAGTGGATTTTGCTTGAACAAAACCAAAATATTGTAGAATCATAGAATGGTTTTGGTTGGAGGGGACCTTTAAAAATCATCTAATCAAATCTGCCTGCCAGAGGCAGGGTCATCTTTCACTGTATCATGTTGTTCAGCATGACGTCCAACATGACTTTGAACACAACTTCTCTGGGCAGCCTGTTTCAATGTCTCATAGAACCAGCTAGGTTGGAAAAGACCTTTAAGATCATCAAGTCCGACTTTTACCCCAGGACTGCCAATTCTGGGATAAGTGATTTTTTTTTTTTTTTTAACAATGGAAGGAGGTTGTAGGGTGGGGATCAGCCCCTTCTCCCAAATAACAAATGATAGGACAAGAAGAAATGGCCTCAGGCTGCATCAGGGGAGGCTTAGATTGGCTATTAGGGAAAAATTCTTCACTGAAAAGGTAGTTAGGCATTGGACCAGGCTTCCCAGGGAAGTGGGGGAATCGCTGTCTCTGGAAGTGTTCACAAAACGTGCAGATGAGGCCCTTAGTGACATAGTTTAGTGGTGGACTTGGCAGTGCTGGTGTAATGGTTGTACTTGATGATCTTAAAGGTCTTTTCCAATGTAGCTGATTCCATGATTCTATGAACTTGTGATTTAATGACCAGTCTGTTTCATGGATCTGAGTTGGATTTTGTTTTGTTTTCTCTATGGCTTGTAGAAGCAGCTCAGTTGTTCATGCTGATAAACTTGATTTGTAAATGTATTTAACTTCTGTTTCTTCCTTGAATTTAGGACAGCTTCCTGTTTCATTTTTTTAGATGTAAATTAACATGGATTTTCAATACTGACCAATGGCTGTTATTTCAGAGCTCTGCTCTCAGCCTCTAACAGGTGGGAGCACTGACTTATAGGGAGCACTTAACTGTCACCTGAAAGTTGTTTTCTGAGATTCAGCAATTTTGCAGAGTTTTTCAAAGTTTCTGGAGGAAGTACGCAAGGCAAAATGGATAGGCGCAGGATTGTCGTCAGAGTGGAGTGACTGTCACAGATAGAGGGAGGCTGTGGCTGTGGTAACAAGGGTTCTCAGGAATTTGATTATGAAGATACATTCCTGCTCTGTAAGCCTCCCTTGTCCCCACTGTGCATTCCTAGATCCTTGGGGGCCATCTAGAACTAGTAAACAAATTTTGGATTAACATCTATATGTTATGCTTCTCAGTATTAGAGGAAGCATGATTTTTGCCTATTACGTTTCCTCTCAAAAGAACATAAATAGTCATAGACATAAGAAATAAAGTATTTTGACATAAGAAGTATTTTGAAATCTCTTTCCAATAAGAACTTATGGTATTTAGAGAGTCTTGTATCTATCAAATTGAACAATGTGTACCTTCTGTTTCAATGCTTATGTCTGAAGAGAAGGAGCTCTAGAGAGCTGATGTGGTCAGCCTTGCACCAACATCTAAAACCTCACAGAAAAGGAGGTGAGTGGGAACTGCTGATTTTCATCCTGAGAGGTAGAATACAGTTTAGGGCAAATATTTCTTTCTTATTAAGTAAGTAGAAGCAAACCTGGTACTAGATGAAAGTTCAGGATATATATTTTTTTTTTTTTTGCAAGAAGCAAGGTGTAGAATTCATCACTACCACATGCTTGGACAAAATTGCGGAGATAATGGGATGCAGCAAAAGTAGCCAGTGAGTTTGATAAATTATGACAGATGATAGCAAATATTCTTATCTTAAAATTTTGGTGGTCAGGTATGACTTTTTTTTTTTTTTTTTATCTCTGCAAGACATTTGAACTTAGGTTTTATCTTAAGTGAGGTCCTTGAACCTTCCTCTGACGTGTTCGGTCTATATATTACTGAATTCAGTATTGTAATTCCTTCATATGGGATCATCCTCATCTGTAGGCAGAAGTATCCTCACTCAGCTGTGAGACTGTGAAAAGTATGATTTACAGTCAACTGAATGCTTCCCTTTGTTAACTGCAGTGGTAGTGCAAAAGAACATCCTTAAAAAATTTCCAAGTCTTCTGTAATGAAGATGTAAAAAAGTAAAATGATCAACACAAATCAGTCTTCAGTTCTGGAAATCTTTACTATTTTTGTGAAGACCAATTTCACATATACTTGTTCTCCTTCAACTTCTCATTTCTGGTTTGCCAGAATAAATTTTGATTTTATTCTGCATGCAGATAGTTTCGGGGTACTTTTTATTGTAGAAGGGGGAGTTAATAAATTGCATATTCGAATTAAAGGATACCAGCGCTGTCAATCAATATGTAAAAAGGTCTTACAAGATATATTGTTTCCGTATCAATTTTACTAATACAGATCTCTACATGTATTTCAAAGAAGCCCTTAAATGTTTGTTTATAAGAGAAATGCGCAGTTTTAGGATCTTCAGAAATGAGTCTGTTACGAAAGGGAAATTTAATATACTGATCTTCCCAAATCACAGAGCTACCCCCATACTAGTTTATAACTGTAATTCAAATAGTTCTTTGGTTTCTTCCATCTGCATACACACCTCAGTGATTAAATGCATCAAGAGATTTGTGGTGCTGCTACTGCTGTTTGTTTTCTAAGAGTCAGTGGTAATGTGTAGTAGATTCCTGTGAATCTCTACTTTTTTTTCCCATTAATATTTAAGGAGCTTTTAGTGGTGCTAGTAAGGAAGGCTGGGCTGCTGCAGTGTTCTAAAATATACTATTACATTAAAGAAAGGCATACGGCTTTGTGCCAGTTGGACAAAAAGCAGTGTCTGATGTCCTTTCATTTTCTGCGTCAGTGGGCTTATATTATGTATTTTTTATATAACAGTAAGTGCTTCTGTAGTTATTTCCAACGTTGGAGTTTTCAAATAACCAACCTACTATTTCATTAGGTTAAATTTAAAAATATTTAATACCAGCTTTATAATAATCTGAGATTTGGAAAAATCTTTTAATATTTTAATCTAAACAATACACACATCAGCATGTGCTGCTGTAAGTGAACACTTTTGCTGCACACCAAGAAGTTACTGTATTAAGTGACCTGTTTCTTGAAGTGCTGCTTTATGGGTTTTTTACTTAAAAATTGTTACTAGCTCATTTGGGCATTGAGTTTTACAGTCAGAGTTGACTGTAAAGGGAGGAGGAGGAATTGAGAAGAAACAGTCCTCTCCTGTTACTGATCCTTAGTTGCATAGAGAGGTAATGGCTACCCTTCATTCAGTAACGAAGTCAAACTAATCCTCTTGGGTACTAATTTTGCACAAAAACAAACTGCATTTTTCAGTAGTACCGCTAGATGGGGATTTCTCTCGTATTCAAGAGTTGTAAGGCTTTTCCTTCCAGGCACACACACAGAGTGAGTAGTAGTAATTGTCAGTACACCATTTTATTAGACTGTAGGTTTTCAAAAGATTTATAAAAAGCTTTTTAAAGCCTAATATCAAATTTATAATGGCATTCCAACCTAATAAAAATAATGAAGCTTGAAATGTTGACAGCATGTATCTTGATGTTGGCTTGTAATTCCTTCCAAACAGATCTGTTGAGGCCCATGTGGGACCTAAATAACACAAAGAAGTAAATTTGCATATTTTACAGCAGGGGGAAAAACAGAATGCAGAAACATGAATAATTAGGAGCACAAGCTTCATGCTATATTAATACTGTTGAAAAGCATGTGTTGATTGTATTCTGAAAGCCAGTAGTGATTTGGTTGGGTGAACTCAGTCAGCATCTCTTATGCAGATTAAAGGAACTGGGTTACAGAACAACTGAAATTCATTGTTTGGCTGTATAAGGAGGTATATTTCTTAAAGGATTTTTTTTTTTTCCTCTTGGATTCTGTACAGTGCAGGGAATCTTTCTTTTTAATGCCTCATCAAAGCATGTTTTTGTTGTCAAAAGAACTGTGCAATTCTTCATTCACTTGTACCCCTCTAAATTTGAAAACCGGTTCTTTCAGCCACAAATCAGATGTTAGCATTTTTATACTTTAATATAGATGACCTACTTACTTTTCATTCCGTAACATTTCTCTTGCCTTTTTTTTTTCTTTTTTTCTTTCTAAGGCTTGAGCCCCTGGAACACATACGTGGTGCTTCCATGCTGTGAATTTGATTATTTTTGAATTTGCAGAAATAGCCTTCTTTAAATGTTAGCATACAGGCCATTTTTTAATCTGAATAATATGAAGTATTGTTTTTGCTTTTATTGATTGCAACATAAAGTATAGAACATACTTTTCAGGAATAAAAAAGCTATTTACTTGAAAATGGTAAATAATATTAAAAGATTTATTGATTCCTTTGGTTGAATATTGTCTTTCCCCCTTAATTCAGTTATCTCAAAAAGTTACCTGGTTTTGAACACTGACTCAAGGTAGGAGAAAAGAAAGCATATGAAGACTTCTTTAACTTCTACAGCAATTTTAATTCTGGTGCAAAAGAAAAAAGTATGTGCTGCTGTATTCGAGAGCTTTATTTTGAGTCTTAAAGACAGACAAAAATGCACAGAACCAAACATTTTTAATCTGTCTTTTAAACACATCGTCTGAATTTGCATAACCAAAGGAGGAAAAATGGTAAAATGTACCAGTCTTCTTAGAAGTTGATGTAATTGTAAGAGGTTAAAGAGGCATCTGGCAAAAGGTTGTTTTGAGGTCACACATGCATCTGGCAGTTTGCTGCCAGCCCTCTAAGAAAATATTGGTTGTAGTTACGTTCCTGTTTTTCATATTAGCTGTCTTCTGACTTGATGTATAATAGTCACTTTCAATATGTCCAGGTCTCCCAACTGCTCCTGAGAGGTTTAGTCCTGCTGATTTTAAGTCTTTCAAATAGTGATGTAGTAGAATATGCTGAAAAAAGAAAATCTTTTTTTCCCCTTGCTCCTGCTAGAAATTTATTCTTAGGAAAGATGAAGGTGTTTCTTGGACATTGAGTATTCTGCCATGATATTTGATAAAGTATTCTTTAACCTTTGCTTATATAGTAGGGTGATTGCTTCTGATACCTGCATTCTGACAGTTTTACTCCTATACATAGTAGTTTACTCTCTTGTAGTAGCATCTGAGTCTGTTGGTCCATGTCGCATTCTTAAAGCAACTTGCAGCTGGAATATAAGAAGGAAAAATACTGATTGCTTATTGTAAAACAGAGTAAAAATAGCAAAACGTAGTGTAAAAGTAGGGATATTCAAGTGTTATTGTAAACTTTGTTTCCCAGTCTATGCTGGTCATTAAATCTCTCATAGAATTAAAAGCTTCTTTGCTTTATGATGTAAAGAAAATAGTTCAAGATATGCAAATATATTTTTAGCCCGAGTCTGATATTCATGTAAAAGGTGAACTTAACACCTAAGGCTAACTGAAATACAAGAGTTAGAAAATGTTGCAGGAGTGCAAGTTGCTATCCTGGCAAGTGATAAATTCAGGTTGAAGTCCCTCTTTCAGCAATTTACAGCAGAGTTAGATGATAATTCTTTGTAAAGAGGGCCCTAGTCATTATCCCATGCAATCACTGCCTGTCTGGTTGGAGTCAGACTTCTACAGATATTAATCAATGTTAATTTTCTCTGAAGGAAATGTTACGTTGAGCTGATTTTACACATTCCCCTCCTTATTTCTAGCAGATAAAGTTTGTACACTTTTTTCAGTGGAAGAAGGAAAATTACTTTGCTAAAGATATATTGTCTTGTTTATTTTAATAAGGTATTATAAAGAAACAAGACAGTTATTTTCTGTGTTTCACAGGTGTTTCAACTCAGTCATGTCATAGGCCTCAATATGAAGTAGTAACAGAAGTGTAAGGCTTTTCTTTATAAAAGAAGAGATGGCCTGTCACCTTGTGCATAAATGTGTTTTTTTCTTTAGCTGGTCTTTCTTGATATGCTAGGTTAAGTACCTGTCCTGGGTTCAGCAGTAGCAGTCATTTTTCTCCTTCTTGGTAGCTGGTGCAATGCAGTGTTTTGACTTTCGGCTCGGGAACAGAGCTGATAACAATGAGGTTTTGGTTTGGCCAAGGACTTTGTGAGCCTCATGCTCTGCCAGGGAGGAGGGGAAGCCAGGAGGAAGCAGAGACAGGACACCTGACCCAAGCTAGCCAAAGAGGTATTCCATACCACAGCACGTCATGCCCAGGATGTAACTGGGTGTTAGCCGGAAGGGCTGGGAGGCTGCGGGGTTGGAGGAGGTATGGGTCGGGGCTTGGTTGGGCTGGGGGGGGGCGAGTTATCGGTTGGCTGGTGGTGAGGTGATGTGTTCTCTTCCCTTGTTATTTCCTTTATCATTGTTATTATTGGTGGTAGCAGTAGTGATTTGTGTTATACCTTAGTTACTGCACTGTTCTTAACCTGTGGGAGTTGCATTCTTTTCGATTCTCCTCTCTGTCCCTCCAGGAGTAGGAGGAGGGCAAGAAGGGAGGGAGTGAGTGAACGAGTTAACCTGACTGTGTTTAAACCACAACAGTACCTTTCAGTAAGGGCCAAAGAAATTAAAGGATAAAAAGGATACAGGTGATTTATCCAGTCAATTGTTTTGCATTTCAGTGCTATTTCATCTGCTACTTCTGCCATAACACATCTTTGGTGGTGCCAGAAATATAATGTGTGTTTTTGATCTCTGCTTGCACAGCTGAATGATCTTCAGCTTTTTCATACTGCTTTTCACCCACAAATGAGGGCTGTGTGGAGTCAGTTCTGAAATTAGTCTCTCTTTCTTCAGTCAAAAATAAGTATTTGCTCACAGCATTGGCCACGGCTTGCTGGGGAAATTGTACAGTAATAATTTTTTGTGACCACCAAAGTGAAGTGATGACTTCACTTTGTGCTTTTTATAGAATCATAGAATAGTTAGGGCTGGAAGGGACCTTAAGATCATCTAGTTCCAACCCCCCTGCCATGGGTAGGGACACGTCACACTAAACCTTTTTTTATACCTTTTATTAAAATATTCTAGTGCTTTTTCCATTGTCGTAGGAATGTGCTTTTATGGGATTGTAAAACAGGACTGAAGAGTCCTCCTAGAAGTAGTGGGCTGCTTCATTTGTGCATTTTGTTTCTTTAACAATTAGCACATGCTTTGCTGATATTACAGTTAACCATGTGCATCACAGGATGTAATCAGTCTTTATTCTGTATATTGTTTCCTCGATTTACGCATGGTTATTTGCTGCAAAAATGTATATGGGGCAAAAATTGTAATGGACAGAAAAACGTTCAAAAGCTTAAGTGAGTTTGACTCAAGAATATGTGTACAGTATGAGTGTTTCTCTATATTTCCCTGTCCCAGCAGATGAGATAAATGTGGGACTTTAAATACACTCAGCAGATGTATATAGTCTTTAAATTTCCTTCTTGTTTTTGTCAGGTGTCTAGGTAAAGTTAGGGGAATGTTGGATTAGGTGAATATGGATTTTGTGTTTTGTCTGTAAGTATGCAATTACAAACTGTAGAGAGAACTGTCACAATTGGCAGTATTAAGTTCTCACAATTGGCAGTATTAAGTTGTCAATGGTGAAGTTCATTTGTTTTGGTGGAGTTTTGGGGGTTTTTCTCTTCCAGTAACACCCAGATTAATTATGAGGAGCTTGAACATTTGATTACGATTAAAAATGTGCAGTATACTATTAAATTTTTTTTTTTTTTTTCTTCAGTTAAAATGGGCACACTTCCTTAAAATGACCCAAAGAACCAGACCTTTCCTGGAACAAAACAAAACAAAACAAAAAAATATTTGCAGTGAGATCCTATCATTCTAAATCTCTTTTTCTCAATACACTGCAGTTGTTAAAGAGTTTGAGCCCATAGTTTTCCTGTTCCAGGGTGAATAAGGGAGAGGAACAACTTAAACCTCACAAGATTAATTTTAATCCTTTTTTTCAGTTTGTATGAAAGTTAATTTTTTGAGAAGGAGGAAATAGGACTTTATTTCTTTGGTCATTTTGTTTTTTCAGTGGGAATTTGCATACATAATTTCTTCTGAATTATTTCTTCCTTAGGTCTTGCAGAAGAGGAAGATTTGATTTACAAAAGCGTTAGCAAAGCTTTTATAGCAGAAAGCAGCCAATATTATCTTTAAAGCATAGATATTAAATGCACATACCAATGCACCCTTCATTAGGAGAGAAAATTAGGGGGGGAACTAGAACTGCTTTCTTTCACTGACCTTTAAGTTATGTCAACACTGTTATAAAGAGATGTGCAAAGAGCTTTTAATATACTGAGTCCAGTGGAATATAAACTGAAGTTGAACATACCAACTCCTATAAAAATTTACTCCTACTTTACCACTTAGTGAACCAGAGGTGAGACCTAGGAAAGAACCAGTAGTAATTTCCAACTTGTGCATTGTGTTTTTAAAAAATGGGAAGAGTGAACCAAGAATTAAACATCTCTGAAATTCTGTTTACAAAATGTGTTTTACATATATTTGCCTAAAATGGTGCACTGGCGAAAACAGAAACTAGCAGTAAGCTTGAACTCTTGGTATACACTGAAGCTGAAGTGTCTGAATCAAGACACCATGCATCAAGCACATCTGTCCACTTGATTCAGAAACAAAAGGTGAAGTTACAGCATGTTTTTTAATATATTTAATATATTAAATATAATAAAAAATATAATAATACATTTAATATATTTTGTGTGTACTCATGCTTATTCAAGCATTCATCAATAATAAGAAGTGGAAGACACACATAAGAAGTGGAAGACCTCAAATCTAGTTCTGCATGGGCTTAGCGCAGTCAGATGCACATCTTCTAGCATCAAAGTCTAAAACAGCCCAGTTAGGAGGACCTCCACTGTCTGCACAGTGATTCTACTGCAATAATGCAAGATGTATGAACTTCTCTGACTCTGCATTAATCATTGAACTGCCCTGACCTGGGAGTAAGGAGACTGCAGTATTGGTCTCCTTAGCCTGTGTGTGTGCCACCAGTTTGCCCTTTTTTTTCCCTTGAACTGAAATGACTAAAGGGGGAAAAAACCCCAACCCCCCAAAAAACAGCTTGAAGAGAAAAGAGTGTTGCTAATTGTTAGGCCTGGGGCTTAGAGTCCTTCTGATTTGTTTTACCTCTGTCTCAGGTAATCTTTCCTTTTGGGTGTCAAACTTCAAAAGGGGAGTAAGGGGGAAAAGGTGCCCCAAGCAAATTAAAGTGTGGCTGACCAGGGGGGCTCCCTGTGGGAGCAGGAGCTTGAATACCTTTAGACTACAGACACCAAATCTCAGGGCCATTGCTTCTAGAATGGGCCAGTTAGAGGGTGAGGGGAAAAGTGGGATCTGTTCTCATTTTCCTGTTTTAATTTCCAGGGAAAAGGTGCTCATTATGCCTGAAGCATACTGTGGGAGAGGCGAGGGGCGGCAGGAGTTAAGCTGCTTCCTGATCACATCCAGGACGCTTGTGTTCATGTGTAGAAGCGACAGCTAATGAATCTAGATCCTTAATGCATTTTGTGGCTTCTGAGACAGCTTCTTTTTTAGATTATTGTTTCAAGTAGGCCTTTCCAGGCATCAAACCCATTCTAATCTCGTTCATAGCAAAGTTGCGTATTGTGTGAGGATAATGAGTCATGGTTTGTTATAATATGCTTTTCAATTTAAATAGCACAAAACAGCAGTCAAATTCTATACTTGCAGGCCTTTGCTATTAGACTAAATTACCTTTTTAGGAGTATTAAAAATCTATTAAAAGAAGGGTGAGAACTCTAGGACAAATAATTGAGGATCATACTTTTGGGTGATATTCAACTTGTCACAGCCACAAAGGCATTCATTATCTGTCAGAAGTTGATTAAAAAAAGCCCTACTATGTTGCTGGGAGGTGTGTTGCAGGCACAGCTGCTGGGTGGAACAGGATGTTTTGTGTGTGCTCCTTTTACTGGCTTCTTAGTGATCCAGTGGGCATGAGCCCCCAGCCCCCACAGAGGCTAGGCTGGACAACACTGCTAAAAGAAATGGGATTTCCTTCTATGTAAAATAATAGTAAAAGCTATCCAGCATATTCTGATTTCAGGTATGATTGTAAGAAATTATTGAGAACTTGAGATTATATCATGTTTTATAAATTTTACTTGCTTGCATATTGCTTTTTTTAAATCTGAAGCACACAGTACTGCTATGGAAGTTGGTTTAAAGTTGATCAGGGCCATAGTGCAATAGTGTTTGTCCGCTCTTTATCCTGTTTAAAGACAACCTCCTCCCCCCCCCCAGTTTCTTGTGATATCTTTTACTGGCTAAGTAGTACAGGCTGATACCTGCTTAACATCAGCAGGTATCTTTCAGCTGCACATTTTACACACTGACCTTCATAACAGCTACTTTTGAGCAAGAAATGCTTTCTTTTCCAGCTTGTATTTGACAAATCACCTGTAAAGCTAACAATGTTTGTGTTGTTCTTTTCTGTTCTTATTTCAGGTGTGATAATGTGTAAGTGGTCTTGTTTACTACTTCCCTCTTTTTTTCCTACCCTTTCCCTTGCATCCAGTGAAACTTCTGAATCCTCTGGGTCTATATTTCTTTAAGTCTTCAGCACATTCCTGGCAGCATAAGCCATCTGTTTGCTTACATTCTGTAGCTAAAGTCAATGAACTTCTTGTGCAGAGAATGAATTATGAAGTTAAGGCATTTCTGGTGAGAACATGTCTAGGCACTTTTGATCTTGACTCTCCAGATCAGACTTCACATGGGGTACAAATGAACACACCCTTAGAGACTCTTGCTTTAAAATTTCTATTTCTGTTCTACTACTGATGTATGCCTTCTTTTACCTTTGCCAACTGGAGAGAAAACAACAATTAATTTTGTTGTCTGTGATTTCAAGTAGCACAAGTGCTCTGATGTAATACCTGGAGGGCTAAGGACTCATCTGTTGATGTATTGTTTCAAGAGTATAGTGTATTCCGTCCATTTTGAGAGGATTGAACCATGTGCTACCCTAACATGCTGCAAGCAGAAGATGATACCTGGTGTACTGTGGGTTATTGTTTGATTTTTGCCTTTAATTTTGTAAATACATCTCGGATGCTTTTTACTGCTGTTGAACCATACAGAAGAACAGAACTGGTGATGAAATGAAAAAAGGCAGTGTTTGAGAGGTCAAGATCTTAAGTGTATTCTTTAAGATAACTAAGATCAATGCTATATAAACTGCTTCCAGAAATCATCTGAAGGTCAGGACATAATGTAACATGGTCTTTGTCCTTCTTTCTTCCCTCCAAAACAGCAGCATTTAACTGGGAACTCATATTCTGAATTATAAATCAAATAATGTGTATGAAACCTGGTTGTGACGTACAATGTGCAGGTAATCAAGATAAGCAATGTGACCCTCACTTATTTAGAAATATGCTGAAATGCTAGTGAAGGAGGGGCAGAGATATCCTGAAGTGCATTTACTTTTGTCAGCCGTTAAAATTCTGTGTGCTTCTAGATATTGCTAGCTTCTGAGGTATTCCCTCAGTGACATGGTTTAGTGGTGGACTTGACAGTCCTGGGGTAAAGGTTGGACTTAATGATCTTAAAGGTCTTTTCCAACCTAGCTGATTCTGTGATTTTATGATTCTGTTTATTAAAAAAAGACAGATAGAAGAGTCTTGGCTGGTACACTTGATGGACAAAAAGATATCCAGAGGAAGAGCTTTCTCTATTCTTAGACTTCCCACATTCTAGTGGTGTACTAATACAAAGTAATTTTGCTTCTTAAATGGGAACATTTTATTTGTATGTATTTCTATACATCCTGAAGCTAAGCATTATGGCCTCTGACTAAGAGGTGTGGTGAAGATGCTCAGGAACAGTTTGTAGGTTCCCTTGGAACCTTATGTGTTAGGCTTCATGTCTGTTCGCTTCCTACTTTCCCAAGGTGGGTTTATATACAATCATTTTTGTTGGTAAAACTGAGGTTCTGCTGCTAGTGGGTATAATTCATGCTATAGTCATGGTGGAAGTATTTGGTTGTTTTAGATCTAGATGTAAACATTGTAGATAGATCAAATAAATACAGTTTGAATAAACAGCATTGCAGATGGGGGAGGGTTTTTGTTTAGTGTATTGTAAACTGAGTGTCTGGTTGCTTTCCCCCCACTCTTAAGTTCTGTCCTTATTTTAGCATTGGAGGATAAATTGTACTAAAACTTTACCGCATGTGCACCACCTGCTTCAGAACAAAATATTTCTAGCAAGGCCATATGTATATACTTTTCTATTGCCAATGACTTACTTTTTGAACAGTGAATTGAAGGAATAGCCTCAATTAAAGTGTGTGCACTGGAGATAAATTAAGTATTGAAGTTGAAAAGATTCAAAGGTAAATGTGGAGTTAATCAAATGAAGCAGAGCTCCACAGTTCTTGACATTTTCCTGTGAGATCTTCCAGGGGAGATCCTCAAAGCAGTCAAACAGCAGGTAGGCAGAGTAGCAAAAGGCTGCGAAAAGAGTATCTGCTCCAGTCTCAGCATACCATTTAATTCTTGCATTTAATTATTCTTCACTGGAAGAATACTAGGGTATAGGTGTGTTAGTATCTTCCGTGATCATGCCCTTTTGACAAAGGGGAGTTTCAGGACATTAAATATTGCATGTGATAGAACCACTGCAACTAAATCGTCTGTTAATGCCTTATAACATGAGAGAAAATGGGAGAGAGACCAAATATGTCTTTAATTTACCTTTGAACTAACTAATTTCAGGTGGCCTGTTTAGTAGGTTCATTTGTCCATGTAAATTCGAGTGCTCTTTTGACCCCAAAGTTAAAAAATTTTAAAATGAAGAAGTAGACATAGAAAAAGTGTAATTTATCCAAGACATGATGCAAAGTATTAGCTATCCCTCTTCATAACTCAGCTTCTGTTGTTTGTAAGACTTATCTTACAGAAACCATTAGTTCTTAGCCTGTTTCCATACACTTAGGGGAAACTTTAGGTTATGATTACACTTTACAATTTATTTTAATTAAAAAAATGAAAAAACAACTTCATGTTGCCTACAATTTACTTGTGTCTAAGTGCTTTCATTAAATATTATACCGATGTGAAAATGTCATTCTTAAGAAAGTGAGCCTAAACCGTAAAAGTTCATATCTGTGAATATATTTCACAGAGACACCTGGTTATCTATACAAATTGTTGGTTTCAAGATTTTGCCACAGTCAAGTTTTCTTTCCCTGTGTAAACTGCAAGCAATGTTACTTTACATATGAGTGTGTTTACCTGTTATTTTTTGCATTAGGTGTAAGTTGAAAGTTGATGACATCTCTTTTATATGCAGCTGTCTGTGCATTTTCATTATATAGGAGGAAATGCAATCAGTTCAGCGTGTCTGGATTACTATAAATAGTTCTAGAAAATACCTTAATTTCCTTTCCACATTTATTTTGTCATATGCGTTACCATCTCTTTAAAAATCTGTATGACGTAGTCAAAGTTGAGTATTAAATTTTTATTTTAAAAATTCAAAGCTATGTCAGAGTGGTGCCCATACTTGAGAAAAATAACAATAAAAGTCCATCTTATTCAAAAATTTTGGGCATGTTTTTTAGTGTTTTTTAGTCTCTTATTGTGTTTTAGAGAGGTAAAAACTTTAATTATTGCTGATAATAGTGATGAAAGCAAGAATACAGTATATTTTAGTGCGAAACCCACAAAAAGTTAATTTGGGAACTAAATAGCACATTTCTACATTAATTGGAAAAAAATATGGGTTTCAGTCTTTTTTTTTTTCTGGTGGAAGCTATTTGGATACAAATTACATTATTTCTAACTTAATATTAATTTCTAGGTGAAGAAGTTGAAATTTTAAATAGGATAGTTATGCTTTCTAAGTCTGTCCTCACTTGTTTAACTAATGTGACTTGCCTGCTTCTAATACGTATGACAATAATGCATTTTGTGAGTCAGGTAAGTGCAGGCTGCAAGAATACACAATATGTAATACATCTGAAAAGAAAAGAATTCATTGTTCCATTACCAGCAAACCCCATACAGCCTGCTTTAATTCTCATTAGCTTTAGCCCTCCTCACTTACCCTCCTTCACTTCCACCCCTTCTTTCACATATCTCTCCTTTAATGGCTTGGCAAGGGATGGCACTTTGGAGAGTAGCTGTTGTGCTGATCCAGTCCCATTGCCAGCACCCAGGACATTAGCCACCCTCAGATAAGCCCAGTGGAGCACTTGGCTTTGGGCTGCTGGTGGGCAACAATTGACTTGAGAGGCTGCTCACAGCCATATAACCCTTGGTTGTGCTGATCTGATTTAGTAGTTCTGTTTTAGGGACTTGATTGAAGCTTAATTGACACAGTCCAATGATCACAAAAGTTGTTAATGAGTAACAAAGGCCATCCAGCTGCAAAAGCTTTTTATTTAATTTTTTTCAACATACTTCATCTGTGTACTGCTTGAAGCTTTACAAACACTAGCTGCTTTGTCCTATTGCCTGTGAAAGTATATATGTTGTTATTCTAAACTTTCTTTTAGAAAGATTTTTCAACCGGTCAAAAATTTTTCCTTTGTTGTAATCACTACATAAAACTTTATTAGAAGTGGAAAAAGTCCTAGATTTTCACGCTGAGTCACAGTCACTTTCCTTTCAAAATTGGGTAGGTTCAGCAGTGTCTTCTTTTATTAGTATAACAGTAGTGTTTGTGTATACAAGACTTGGCAGGTTAGTGCTACATTTACAAAAATACAAGTAGCTGTAGCTTAGTTTGTTCCACAAACACAATGGAAGTATTGTGCTACTGGGTTGATACTAATTCTTTTGGTTTGTTTTTTGGTTGATTGATACTATTTTTATTCTTTGTTTGGAATTATTTCAGATAACTACCTAAACTCTGGTGGGTTTTACCACAAACTTAGTTTGTGCTTTGTGTGGGGTTTGGTTTGTGGTTTTGTTTTTTTTAAAAAATAAAAGGTAGTCAAGTCTATACTTGAGTTACCTTACAAAGAAAGTAACTTTCAGGAGAGCTGTAAAAATGCCATGTTTCAGCTGAGAAAAACATTAGCACTGGGACTTTATTCTCACTGTTCTACGTGGCAAGTTGAGTTTTCCATCATTTGTGCCCATGCCAGGGGAAGATGACAAGCCATCTAGCCGTATAAAAGCTGGATGTTAAGAGGTGTGCCTTCCTGTTATGAAACTTGCTGCAATGCCTAAATTCAAAGTAGATGAGAATGTGTGCAAGATGTCAAGAACAATGGAACAAGGAAGGATGCAATGAAATAGATGAGCTGGAATGCAGATTGATCAGGGTGACGCTCTGCAGAAATAAATCTATGAACTTTGCCATCCCTAAAAGCATCTTATTAGGTGAGTTCAAAGTCTGTCATTGGTGAGCTCACTGGTTTGAGTAGCAACGACTATAGACAACCTGTCTGAGAGCATTTGCAAAAGGGGGTAGCAGAACAAAAGCAACCTTGGGTTTTTAGAAGTCCTGTGACTTGGGAGCAGGATGCTACTGCTTTGTTCCTGAGAACACAAGTTGCCACCTGGAGTTACAGTGAAGGTTATTGATAATAGACGGATGAAGTGTGATACATAGTGGAAGAAAAAAGTCATGTCTACAAAGGCTTCAGAGCTACATAACTATTAAAGCCAAACATCATTCAAAGAAAGTAGGTCCCTTAATTGATTGACATTGTTAAAGAAAACACTGGCGTAATGCATGTAATGTATGCAGATGTATCTGCATAGCCATTTCAAATTTATTATTTAAACTGGTCAATTCCAGGGTGTTTTCAACTGTAGTTTAGGTATTTTTACCAGTATGTTTAAGGTACTGTACCTTGATACATTTAAGAAAACATGTCTTTTAAATCAGAGCTTTTTCACAAGTGGAGTGAAAACATTTTTTTCCACAATGAATTAGGTACATTTTCTGTGTCCCACAGTGAATTCAGACTGAAGAAGGTTGGAACACTTATTCCAGTGCTAGTGTGGAAGATGGCTGATTATCAGCAGACTCAGGTAGAGTGTTAGAACAAAGGCTGCAAAGAAATCTGTAAGTCTCAAAACCAAAAAGTAGTCAAGATCTGTATTTCTGTGCTATATGCAAACTTTTTTCTCCTTCCTCCGCATTGAAAAAGTTAGCTTTCATGAAGAATTGCAAAGTTGTGGTGTGACTGAGTGAAGTTTTTAGAATGTTAAACAGTTTTGTATACTTGACACATTGAGATAAAGTGTTTAATATTGCCTATATATAGTACCTTCAAGTTTATTTTTAGTAAAATGTAAGTACCTAAGAATTCTCAAGTACTGAACAAAGCAGTTGTCACCCTGAAAGTTTACGGTGGCAAGTTTTAGCTTGTACTAACTCTGACTGGGGAGGAGACATATCTTTTCGTTTATCTGTTCACCATGGTGACTTGTGAGCATGAAGCAATGTAGTTGGTAGATGTGGTTTGATATTGAATGAGTTCATCCATCTACATTGTCTACATTGCTGTATGTTCTACTGTGTAAACATTGCTAAATTTTGGGGGCCTAGAAAATACAGACTATAAGTAGGATTCTACTGTAAATTAAAATGTACCTTAGTTGAGAATTACTCACAAGTGTGCCACCCATACTTTAAAAGTAGAATTTTGGAAGTAGCTGAGTAAGGGCAGAGCAAATGCAAAACAATTGCCCATCTCCTGAAATCTTTGGGCAGCATTTGGAGGCAAAGTAAGAGAAAGAAATGCTCAGTATAAAAGTGAGAGAGCTGCAACAATTCATAAGATGGATTGTGTTGAGTAGGTCTAGAAGCTGAGTCTGGCAGAGAGAGTTGAGTAGGTCTGACATAGAGAGCATCTGTTGGCTTTGCTGACCAAAGCTTAATATTAGTATCAGCCAAGAAAGGTTGACTGACTTGTTTTTCACTGTCTTTATGCACTTCAGTTGATGAAGTGTTCTGTTGCATTTGGACAATGGTAGTAGTATGGTATTTTGGCATCTTTCAAAGAATGTTAAGAGTCAGTTAGGAATTCTGGTTGTGTGTACTCTCAGGAGTTATTGTTTCAGATTTCATATGATTGTTCATAATAATTACAGGTACTCTTTCATACCTTGTTCCACTCCATCCTGTCCAAGTAAAAACTGAACTCTAGTTCTATTTTCCAGTGCCACAGCAGGTAAGTGTGGAGAAATCTGTGTATATGTATTAAAATAATTGGGTTTTTGTAAGTGTTCAATACAATGAGTTCCAGAGCAAGAGAGCTACACCTGCCTATTTGGACATATGCTGGCCACACTCATGTCTCAGAACTCATTTACTCTAGATGGTATTGCTGGTTTTGCCTGTTGGTGCGTCTGAGGTGAGGATTTCCTAATAATGAAGAGGAGTGGAGTTATGTTGATTCTAGAGGGGGGGGATTTCTAGGTGGAGCTGCTCAAAGTGGAGCAGATTTTCCCCTCTCTGTACATAGCCCACCAGGGGGAGATGAACACCAAACTTCGCAGCAAAAGGAGCATACCAAGGATGGTTTGGCTAGGCCAGCCTTTCTTCATCTGAGAGGACCATTCCTAGTGACCACCCCTGTGTATCAAAATCAAGAGGTGGTGTGTGGGTTGTTTCTTGTATTCTTGAACAAAGAGTAAGGCAATCGTCATATTTCAAACTTTTTTTCTGCTATACCATTGCCCTAGTAAAATGGTGTAGGAAAGGGGATGGTAGTGATACTGCTATGGATTTTCTAAAACCTTTCTGCCTGGATGGCTTGTGGCTTTTGGTGTTTAACTGTAAATTGTACCTTCCATGCGTCTGAGTTTGTATGTATGGATGAGTCCAGACACATTTCAGTTCATTTTGCCTCAACTCAGCAGGTTGTCTGGACATGGGACCTCTGCACTTTTTAAAATGCAACAGTGTTGAACTGTGCCTGAGCTGAGACGAAAAGTTTCATTACCTTGACACTAGTGACATGGTACTGGAGTTACATTGTCTGGACTGGAGGTGCCTTGGCTCCTGCCAGTGTGGAGGGGTTGGCAAACACATTTGTCAATATATAGTTATAGAGAGACATTCTCGCTCTCAAGGGCAAGCGTGTTACTCATTCCAGTCTGGAAGCTGACTACTTTAAAAGGCTATTGAGATGATGTGGTTCTTTACGATCAAGAGACCAATAGAAATTAAAAAAAAAACAACACACCAAAAACAAAAAACAAAAACCGACAAAACAACTTAATTTGTGACTAGTGGCTGCTACAGAATTTATTCTATAACTTTCTTTACAGTGTCAGCCTAGTAAAATATAACACAAGGAGGCTATATTTGAACTGTCATATGTATTTCAGTCTTTTGAGTATGTTCAAGAACAGGAAGTCCTATTAAATGCTTTTTTTGGGGCATCAGGCTTGTTCCAAACCTGTTAGTTTAATACTAAGTACACTTCAATCTCTTTTCAACTGGTATAATTTTCCCAGGAGTGATTATTTTTAGTCAAGCTTTGAAATTGGGAGCTTTCCTTAAAGTATTTAACTCAACTTACAGAGATTGTCATTCTTAAAAGAGTATATGTCATGATAAACTTTCTTCCTTCTTTCTTCTTCCTTCTGCTTTTAGAGGTCTGGGGTTTTTGTTAGTTTTATGTTGCGTCTTATCATCGATCAAATGATCAGAACAGATAATTTGATTTTTAGCATATACCATTTCCTATGCATTAGTAAACAGAGGAAATGGGAAAAATACTTACATGTAGATTTTACCTCATTGTAGCTCTCACTTTTTAATGGCAGATCCTGTTCATTTTCCAGGCAGACTGTAGTATCTTACACAGAAGTGTATCTGTGTCTGTTACTGTTCTTCATATTTGCTTGCCTGAAATCTGCTGGTTTCATAGTTATGGCAACAGTTCTGGCTCACTTTTCAAATAAATAGAGTATACAGAATAAAATGGAAATGGACATCTGAGGATGTTCAGACTTGCCAATGAAACAAATTGTTGACTTTTCCTGAAGGATATATTTAGTACTTCCTTAAACTTCAGTTTTATAGCTGTATACTGGATATGGGAACTGTCTTGACTGAAGACTGAACTTCTGCTGTGTGATTCTGATACCAGGGTACAACTCTGCTAGGTTTTTACAGATGTGTCCCTGATATTCAAAATACAAGCTGATTGGGGATACCTAGGAATATTTCACCATAGGTGCTGTCATGTTGTTTAAAGATTTACTTTTAACGCTGTTAACATTAAGACTACAGTCATATCCATTTTATCTCTTTTGTAGTAGTAGATAACAACAAAAAAAAACCCTCAAGTTGGAGGGAGGACAGTATTTCTCCCCCCATTGTGTTTAATGTAGCATATCAAAATTAGCCAGGTTGGCAGGGCTTCATGCAGAAGTCTTATGAGAAATTTTCCATTAACTGGAAAGTCCTGTAGATGTCAACTTTGAAGGTAAAATAGCTCAAGTGGTACACAACGTGTTGTAAATAGTTGTCAGGCATATTTACATTTGATTTTTGCCATGGTATTTCTGGCCAGCTGCTGATTATAGGGGGACCACTAAAACTGCAGATGTAGAATATTTTGAAAGACTTTTTTGGAGGCTGAATTTTTTTCTTTCTTTGCTCAAGAGATATGTTCTTTGACAAATAACACAAATCTGATCTAGTGAACGGTTATATAGTTTATCTCTAATAGTTAAGTCTGTTTGCTAAAGATCTTGTCTTATTATTTACTGTTTATTTGATATCAAGGACCACATTTATTAGCTTGGAAAGTATGGGGGACTCCAGCCTGTCACCACTAATTGTTTCTCTCTTAGACTTTTATGCTGATCAGTGAGTTTTATGTTTGAAGGGTTTTTAATGTAAATTTATATGGTAAACCACATTAGTTTTCCACTACATCCTGTGATAAGCATGTTTAGCTAGCAAAGAACCTCATCTTTGATCTTTTCCTTTCACTTTTGTGTTCAGCTGCTCCTGAATAACATCCTAAAAATAAACTAACTTTACTGAGATCGCTTGTTGACATTTATATTCAGTGAGTCACTGTAGTGTGTTGCTATATGATTAAGATCTATTTCGGCTTTTAATCATACATCCATGTGTGGTACTCTTGAAAACAAGTAAATGAATGTTGAAAATTCTGATTTCTGTCCTATCAATTTATTGAAGTCTAAATTTCTGTATAATACTAAACTTAGTAGCTGTTGCCTTATTATATCAGGGCTGAACTACAGTGCATTTTTATTGCAGTAAAGGCTCAACACTTACATCGGCAATACCACAGATAGTTTCAGTGACCCAGTACAGACTGTGTAATAGACTAAAAAGGAATTTTCATTCATGTGTGCCAATTAAGAAACTTCTCGTACTTTATGAGAAGAGGACATCTAGAATCTAGACTTCAGCTAATTAATTTCAAGTGATGCAAACAAGAAAGATCTTTTGTAAGACCTGTGGGGGTTTTAAGTAAGATTTTTGTGCATGCAATATTGAGCTTTCTGTCAAAGGATTTTGGGGCTGATATAGAGGATATATAAAGAAAATCGAGATATCATTTTCTGAATGGCATATTTAGCAATTTATATACAATTTTATGTAGCATTTACTGTTATCCACAGCATTTGCTGACTTCCACACTATTTTGGGATAAGCTGGTGGATAGTTCTTGTTAGTCCATGATTCCATGGTTGTTTTTTGCATGCCTATATGTGTATCCCTTGAAAAGTGGCAGCCACAGAAATTCCATCTGCCAACGTTGCTGGTGTGGCTGCACACAAGTTGGATCAGAGAACCGATCAACTAATCAGGTACACATTGAGAGTCTGGCCTGAGGGCAATGATGCAGTCTGGCTGGGATGGGGATGCGGTTGGAGAGAGATTTCAGCTGCAGCTTGCACTTAATGTTGGTTAAATTGATTGTGAAACCAGCCCTCAAGGCAAACCTATAAAGTCTATGTGTACTACATTTTTGGAAATAAACATGCAGTGAGGAAAAGCTAGTGCTTCTTATAGAAGGATTATTACAGTTGCCTGAATTTTCATAGTAAATGTTGCTGTTATTCACAAGTGTGAATCAGAAAATGTATGTAGGCAATGCAAGGGAGGCTTGTTTTCAGTAGTAGTTCTTTTTCTGAAAACTGATTGCTTTTAAAACTCAACATAGAAAAAAGTAAATATATCTTAGAATTAATTGGACAATATATTTAAGATTAATGAAAAATCAGTTAGTCTATCATGACTGTATTGATTCCACTAACACTGTTATTCTGTAGTTAGCTCTCTTAATGATCTGGCTTGCTGCTCTTCCTGAACTTTCTTGGTTTTGTATTACCCAGTTACATCCATCAGGTTAAATCAGTGAGGAGGTAGAGACCATGATACATCTGTATGCACATCTCTGAGAGGGTTTTGAGTCCATCAAAGGCTTGGTCAGGATTTTCTGTGGACATAAAATTCTGTCCTGGCAGAGTTTAAGGCAAATATCAACATTAGTTTCTTAGTAAGGGGTGTATTTTAAGCAGCTGAAAGATTCTTGGTCTGAAACCAGAAATTTTTCTTCCATAAAAAATCATACTGACTGAAAAGTCCTGACTCAATAATTCATGGTTCACAGTTTATGTAGGACTAAGTAATGGTGTCTTTCACACAATATCTTTTTTGCTTGTTTGTTTTAATTCTTTTATGGGTACAGCGAAGTATCACCAAACTGGGTAAAGATTAGTACATTCTTCACCTTCAGAACTCTGTTTTTGGTTTTGGTTTTTTGTTTGTTTGTTTTTTCTCTTGAGCTGGTTTACTGCAAAGATTTCAGACAGTTACACTTAACAATTTAAAATCAGGACATGCTGCTTCATAGAAAGTCCTGCAAAATTAGGGAGCTATATGTAGGAAAACCCTTGTCAAACTAACTAATTCCTTACACCATGTTTTAATGCTGTACAACATATTTCAAGATAACCAAAGTTAATGCATATGTAGGATTTATTTATGTATGTATGGAGGAGGGTCCTCCCCATCTCAACTATAAAAGAGTTGCTGCTCTGTTTTACTAGTGGTGTTATTAACATTTTAGTTTTCTACTTGTAAAACTTACTGCCTTGAATCAGCTTTGTCCACATTTCTTCAAAACAGCTTTAATCATATATTTGTACCTTGCAGCTTTGCTTAAAATCACACAGATGGTGCAGATTCTTAAATGTCAATGCAGATATATGTATTCATACAGTTTTCATACGCATGGTATAGTATCTCTGTTTATGGTGACAGTAGGCATATTTTGGAGAATAGATGATTAATATTTGGGGATTTTTTTAAACAGAAGATTGTCTGATTTGTCTGGATAGTTGATTGCAACTTCCTGTTAAATGACAGATTGTTTCAATGTCTATTTTTACCAAGAACTGTTAAACACAGAGCAAAAATAACTTTTTTGTTAAAACTGGAAAAAAAATATTTTTTTTTAATATCTACTTGATACATATAGGATGTATAGTTTTAATTGACCAATATAAAGCTTTGGGCTTTAGTCCTGTATGCGAAATGTCAGCATTCACAAATCTCTGATTACAGGACATGTGACTAGGTGGTGGCAGATAGAATTTCTGATCTGTTGTCAGCACTCACTAACCTAAAGGAGCCATGCAGACACTGATACCATAGTTTTAGTCTTGATCAGACATACTTTAAGAGACTGTATCAGTTTGTCAAGAATTATATCTGTCTTTGAGGAATACATGTACATTAAAAATCTGTAACCAGTTCAATTTTCAAACAGTATGCAAGTAGCAAATGAAGGAAACTACAGAATGAAAGAAAAATCACCTCCACTTTACTGTATAAACAATGTTCATATAAAGCATTGCTCAAGTAATAAATCTTCATATTTACCAAACTTTCATGTAATAGAAATAGATGTTCAGCTGATAAAGAGTTTGGGTTTTATAGCTTCATTTATTGTCTTATCGCTATCCACAGAACTCAGAATGTAATAAATTACTCCCAGAAGTAGATTAACTAAATTATAGTTTAATGCAGTAGTGCTGGGTATAGTGGAGGAGTGATTACCCTGTGCCTGAACACTCCTGCTGGCTACTCATTAGAGGAAGGGACATTGGATTATTTTCTGAGCATCTAGTTTTGAAGTCTGTGCTGAAGCAAAACACTTCTTTCGGGGGAGGGGGCTTGATGGATTTTCTTGTATTAGTATAGCTTGAAAAGAAAGAGTCCATTAGAGGGAAATATAAGGTAAACTGGCTTAATTTCTCCTTTGGACATGGGCATGTTGAAGGCCAAAGCAAGATATTTTTAACTTTAGGGATGGAATAAAAAAGGTTGTACATAGCTTTCGGGAAATTGCAGCTGCAGTTACTTATTCTCTTTTTCATCCTATCCCTTCAGTCTTTGTAACAAAAGCTGTATTTCACCTCTGATTTAAATAAAATCATTGTATAGCAGTAATTCCTGTTTGATAGCAAATTTTTTTGTCTATTAGCCAACTTTACAGTGTTACAGAAAGTGTCCCTGCCCCAAGAATTTCTTATCTGAACGACAGAGAAGAATTGCACAAATCAAGAAAAATAGGAAATATTGTGGAGGTTTCTTATTTTTAAAAACAAATTTAGGGTGGTTGTTGTTAAATAACGACCTGGTGTATGTGTTCCAGGGAGTAGAATTTAATGGATTGTCTTGAAAACTCTTATGAATTTTATTTTGTAATTTTTCCCACGCATGACTGATGGCATCTGGCAGTTCATCAGAGAAATCAGCTGATGATATCTTCATGGGTACACTGGAAGAGAAAAATAGTGGCAGTACAAATGGTCAAGCCTTAGAGTAGCTGCAGTATGGAACGGGTGGCAGTGAGGTGTAGACAGGAAAGGAGCTCAGAATGATTTGGCATGAGCAGTATTTGGTAACTGAGTTATCTGGAGCAAGTTTTCATGGTTGTAGCTAAACTAATGCCCATGCCGTGCACATGTGCATTACACAGGGACTTTTTAATTATAGAGTGAATATATTAACTGATGCATCAAGTTGCCAGCCGTCATGGATTTAAAAACGGTTTCGTCAACCTGACTGTCATCTATCTCAGCAGAAGGTTTGAGACCTGACTATTACATGGGTTTTGGATTATCATGCCCCAGACGTACATATGCTTGAGCTTTGAATACTGGCTTTTCAGACTGGATTATTACCTGTGAAGTTTCTTTCTAATCAGCTATTATATTAAGGCCATTGCTACATTTTAGAATACAGAAAACTTGATTGGTTACAGTATTTGTTATTAATTTTTCTCCAAGTCACAGTATTTTCTAGGGCAAATAAGCCTAACATTTTGCTTTGAAAAGTGATGAAGTACATCAGTATGGGCTCTTCTGCTGGACTGTTCTGCTGGACTGACCAGCAGCTATGGGGGTGGGCACTGCTTGAACTGCTCCAACTGGTGTCAGATACCCTTACTGTGATAACATGTGAGGTTTGGCCAGATGGTGTCAGTTATGGAACCGAGATCTGAACTCAAGAAATGCAGAAGTTAAGGCTTGATTACACTGCGTTAACTGTTTATTCATACATATTATATTAGGAGCTCTAATTAATGGTAACAGTCTATTTTACAATAGAAATGTTTAAAATGTGACTGTACTTTGCTTTCTGTGCTTAAAAATGATCTTTGTCTTGTGCCCTGGATTCTTTGCTCTAATGACTTTGAATTTAAAATTGCAGAAATTTAATCAAATTTGCCTCATGTTTCAAAAGCAGATTAGCCTTTGAATTTTTAGTTTAGATTTTCTCTCCCTAAACCACAGTATATGAGACTATACTTACATATTATATTGAAAGCTTCTGTACTTCTCTGCTTCTCAAAGGAAATGTTGAACAGTTCTGAAGTAACCTGTTCTCTCAGTAACTGATATAGTTTGTCTTTAAGAATTATTTTTTGATTCATTTAGGTTTTATTTTACATATTTTGTATGTTTGTTTGGTAAAATGCCTTCAGGCAGGACAGCTTTATAAGTAGAGATAATATCTCCTGTTAACCATGGTGAGCTAGACTAGCTTTTTGGAGACACCAGCCCTTCTTCAGGTGTGAAAATGAAAGTTGCTGCTACTGCTCCTCAGCCAGATAGCATCTGAGACAGTTGGTTAAAGTGTAGGTAAACGAAACCATTCTGATAAGAAAAGAGAGTTGATGCTTTTGAAAGGAAAGGAAGAGCTAATGGGGTGGGAGGAAAGGTGATAGGGACCCAGATTTTTGTGGGAGGGAGAGGTTACTAGAGGATGTGGATTCATAATTGCTGTAAAACAAAGATCTTTCTTGAGGCTATGATTTTTAATGTCTAGAAAAAATAACAGATACTACCTACAAACTATATGCAAAACTGTAGTCAACTCCAGACAGTCATTTTTGCACTCATTCCATTTTCAAAGAGTAATTGCATATAGTTTTAGGCTTCAAGGACTTGTGTGACCAGAAGTCTAATATTTCTGTCTACTTCAGTTGATCTAAAAAGACATATTACCTGTGTTTATACACTTTGTCCTGCCTGAGTTCATAGACCTTTACAGCTACAACAAACCACCACTGCAGTTATTTTTTTAAAGTCACTTGTAGTTCATCCGTAATCTGGCAGAGATTTATTTTGCTCTGGTAGTTGTCTGAGACCATGTGTGGGAATATTAAGAGGTTATCTTGGGTGATTCGCCCTTCACTCTTTCTTGACCACCATTTTACATTTAACACGATCTGTTATTTGGGTTAGCAGGTTAGGCTTGTTTTTCAGTGAGATATGTAGACATAATTGTTATTATCCCAAAGATAGACCCATTGTATGGGCCCACTGGGCCCAGATCAAAACGTGCTTAAACTGGCAAGTGTATCTTATTTAAGGTGCCAGCCCAATTTAACTTTTCTTGCATTCACACCAAATGCAGCACTTGTATTTGTGTGTTGTTTCCAAGCCAATTATTTGCATACGTTTAAAAAGCAATCAGATCTGGTCTGTTAGGTCAAGATAATATGAACATAAATGCACGTTCTTACAAATAAGCTGCCCTAAAATATAAAGTAGAAAAACAAATGTAGTGTGAAATGCTATGTAAAATGCAGGCATGGCATAATTAGCAAAGGACAGTAGAAATTCTGTTTGCTAGGACTTGAATAGTAACAGTCAATTAATTTCTCACCACGGGAAACAGCAAAGAAACATCAAAAAAACAAAGAAACATCATCTGTCTCTACAGCGTAAAGACTATACAAAGAATCACAAAACTGAGGCAATGGATCGTGAGTCACAAAAAATACGGAAGGGACTGATTTCATATTTCTTTGCAAAGTAATCTCTATCTGTACATTTTAATAATTGATAGATTTTGTGAATGATACTATTTTGTATAAAACAAGCACATACACAAAGTACAGCTAGGTATGTATGTTTCAGTAAATAACATGTACAATGTAACTGTAGGCTTGATAACCTAGGCAGAGCCATCATTATTCAAAGTAACTGTATAAAACTGAGATTATCAGTTCAAAGTTACCTAGTAAGGATATGATTAATGTTTCTTCCCTTCCTTTTCCTCAGTACCGGAATAATGGAAGTGATCTAATTTGGATAAACAGAGAGGCAAAGAAGCATTGTGTTAAATGCAGAGAGAGAACAGTTATAAACAAATCAGGAGCTCAAGCTCTTGTAATAAATTCAAATCGTATGATAAAACATTTAGCACTTCTACCACATACTTTGAATTACCCCAAGAAAGCTTTGGTGAAAGTGTAAACTCACTAGGCTCCGATTTAGGTACCTTTATTGAATTCCTTGTATTGGATCATGTGGCTACCTAATGAGCTTATTTTCAGTATATAGACAGTAGAACCTTTCTTCTCCTATAGTAGGCTTGATCTTGCATCACTAAAGTTAATTACTTTACTTTTTAATAGGACCAGGATCAAACCCCATGAGAGGATACAATGATATTTTAAGGGTAACACAATTAAGGGAAGAAATAACATTATCTGGAATTTCTGGCTTACTTCTCCACAGCTTTTCCAAACATAACATGTCAGGGCTGTTGGGAAAGGTACAACTTTCCATTTAGTTCCCCACAGCATATAGGGATCTGCTTAGCAATTTTTTGAATTGGGGTTGAGAGAGGCTGATGCCAAATGGATATTCAGTAGATTTCTAATAGCTGTGCTAAGTTGGCTACTTTTTGGTGGTGCTGCTTTGTACTCTAGTTTACTTTACATTTTAAAAGTCCTTTTACAAAGCATACATAACTTTCTATTACTCCTCTGGTTATTTGGGACAAAAAAAGACCTAAACCCTTCCCTCTTCTTTTCCCCACCCAACAAAAAACAACCCAACCAAGCGAAAAACAAACCAAACCAAACAAAAAAAAAACAACCAACCAAACAAAACTAAAACAAACAAAAAAGGAAAATATTTGGCCTCATTTAAAATAGAGAGACAAGACTAATGTAAATCGATTCCAGAAACAGTGGATAAGGAGGGGACAGGGAGGGGGGGGAGGAAAGTTGACTCTGCATTGCCTCTTTTACCCACAGATGAATGCTTCCAGCAAGAATATGGACTTGCTGGAAATTAAGTAAAGTGATCCTGCTCCAGAGCACCAAAAAAAAAAAAAAAAAAAAAAAAAAAGTCTGAGTTGCTTGGTTTTTAGATGTTTTTTATATCTGCTCCTGGGTCAACAACAACACAGTATTCATTAGTCACGGCAATCTAGTCCAACAGTCATATGCTGAGTGTAATATGCTTGATCTAGGGGTGCTGCAGTCAGATATATGCATATGAATGTTGTCCAGCAGTTAATGTTTAACTTTACTTGTTTGCCTTTGGTTTGCATGTTTACAGATGTTTTTTTCTTCTGCAGTGTTTTAAGACATTTGTCCACTTGAAGTGTAATAGGGAGCAGGAGCAATTTGGAAATTGTGAATGCCCCAAAACGCCTGGTAATAAGAGGTTGAAAATAAAAATCTTGAGGAATTATGGAGTCAAATGCAAGTGGAATTTAGGGTATAAACAGCATGACATTTCGTACTAAATCCCAGGCTGCAATTTAAAGAAGTAATTTGGATTCTATTGGATATTCATAAAGTGTTTGGGGTTTAGTTTTGTTTTAAATTCCCCTACTTCATTTTCAGTACAGCTCTAATAGACTTTATTTTTTTTCTCTGTGGGGATACTACTCTGCCATTGTAACTTAAAATGCCATCAGCTCCTGCTGGAAAGAATTTTAAAGAAACATTCGACTTAGGGGTATTTTCAAAACAAGAGAAAGAATTTGAAAACAACCCTTCGTATATGCTCTGGAGAAACCCGTCACAAATATTTAATAGAAAATGGCTGACTTCCAGTGCCAAAGACATGTGGGTTTTGATTGGTATATTTGCATATTAAACCTTTGTGCAATAAAGAGTGTTGCATTATGTGTGGTAAACGATGAAATTTTAAAGCTCAGTGAATCGGTGAGTTTTGGTTGATCTGTAATTAAGTATCCAGCAGCATTCACACGCACACTCTCCTTTCTGAAGCGCAGCCTAGTACTAGCTTCAGGTGCCATTCTTATAACATTCTTCTGTTTAAAAAAAAAAAAAAGAAGAGACATAATTTATAAATAATGGAAGAATAATCTCCTGGGCTTTGCCCAAAAGGCTTCTGCTTAGGGTGCGGACAGGACTGATGAGTTCATTTAACAGATCACTGTCACCAAAAGGGGCTGACTTCTCCCCTGCACCTGAGTCAGTCTAGCCATTTGTCTGATTTCTTGGTGATTTGATTCATTTCACTAAGCTGGTGAAAAACAAGTCACACACACACACCCACCCATGCTTTTGGGTTTCCTGCCTGCTTATTAAACTGAACTGTCTCACCAAAACATCAGATGAACAGCAGACAGTCTGAAGGACCAGCTCCTTTAGAGAGGTCTTACCTTAGCCTAGCTGTCTTAAAACTACAGGCTAGGAATGACTGCGTGGTACATAATTTACAAGAAACAGAATCATGTTACTTCAGGTAAATACTCTGTAAAATCAGGTTGGGATACCAGTCAGAGGTCATGTGTTTTGAGTTGCAGTAAAAGTGCACAGGCGTTCTGCTGCTGTTGAATGTGTATTTGTGCAAAGAGGGAAATTAGTAACAAGAACATAGAAAGGAAGTGGTATAAGTGGGAGATAAAAATGAATACAAGAGCTTAATTAAGAGCAAAAGAAGGCATAAGGTATGAAGGAAGGGGTGGCTTTTTTTTCTGCTCCTAAAAATTGCCCTCAAAGACAAATATTGCCATTAAGAGAAGCTGATCTAAGTGTCTGATAGTTTGATGGAACATAGTCTTCCCAAATCGTGATTCCCATTTGCCTTAACTTTTACATGGGCCGAAGCAGCAACGTTGTACATTTTTCTTCTGTACCACAATTACACACATTTTTTTAAAAAACATTTAGCCCTCTCAAATCTAGTAGCTCCATGTTTGCATTGCTTCGTTAGACTGAAGAGATTTAAAACTTAAACTGAACAAATGTTTTATTAGTTAAATGGGAGCTTGCGGGCAGTACTTTGCTGATTCTGTGCACTGGTTACCTCACTTCTCTAATCTCTAAAATGTGTGTGTGGTAAAATCAGCTCTTGCGAGTTCTCTGAAACCTTGCAAATTTAGTGAGAAGCATTAACGAGAGTGTGCAGAAGCCACTTGGCCACCAGTCTCGTGCTGGAGAAAGGAGGTCACTGTGCAAACTGGGTGATGAGTGTCTTTTGTGAAATTTGAACGTGGAAACCTGTCCAGGATGGTGACTCACATAACACATCTTCACATGCAAACCACATTACAAAGGCACCGTGCTTTTGCTTTCCTCCACTGCCCTATATGTTCAGCTTCTCAGTCTTGTCTTCCAGCTCTTTAGCTTGCTACTTGTAGTAGCCATTTCTAGACTTATGTTTTCAGAACAAACTTGTGTTTGCTGTGTGGAAAAAAAAACCCAATTCGATATATCACCTTACCATTATCAACAAAGTATGCAAGCTATATTAAAAAAAAAAAAAAAGCATCCTGACTTTCTGCACAGCCATTGCTCTATGTCGCTCCCCCATGTCCTGAATGTTGCAATCCCTGATAGGAGATCAATATCAAGGGAAGGAGAGGTTAAACATTCTGCAATATGGAAAATGTTCCATTGCAGTAAGAAGAAACTGGTGTTGCTCTGCCACGTATATCCATTTATTGATATTAGTGTAGTAGTACCTAATCTAATCATCTCTTGAAATTTTCCCTTTCTTTCAGTTGTCCAAACTGAAAATTAATTTTATAAGGGTTTTTGTAATGGAAACATGTAGCTTTTGATTCTGGTGGTATTATACCCCTTCAAATATCAGTATCAGCAATGCCACTTTCAAATTAATGGAAGCGCAGATTATTGAGAACAAAGGGTTTATGTGATTTAAATGGCTTTAATCCTGGATTATTTCAGTCAAAACTCAACCTTAAAATATCGTAGTACTAAGTGGAAGTAGTAAATGACAATGTATTCAGCTTTTTTAAAACATTTATCAAGATTTACTTCCTAACAAAGGTTATGATAGTGCCCAGTTAATTACATTACTGCCAGGGTATGTTATCAAAGTGGGAATTGAATCCAAACACTCCTCCTCACCCCTTGAAATAGTGTTAAGTCCTTTTATTTCTGATTCTGATATTCTTTTTTATCTAGACTTTGCAGGTTGTGCCTTGCACTTTGTCACAAAATCCCTGTCAATCTTAAATAGTTGGGATTTCAGAAAAGGTATTTTATAGCCTTGTAATACCCAGTACAAACTTTCAGACCTGCTTAAATGAGTAACATAATGACTGCTGTAATGTGTAGTGAATTTTGGTGTTTGTGGAAGTATATTAATTGTGGTTAGTTTTTATTTTACTTATCTAAATGTCTTAAGTTTAGCTTCCTTTTGAAGCAGCTATGTATGAAAAATATGTATTTGAAAATGTTGAATTTGAAAATTTTTGAAGTCTTACTTAAAAGTTTTGACCTTAGTTTACATGGTCTTTACTAGCTTTCTTAAGAGCCCTTAAGGAATGTCACCTGATTTTTCTTACCAGCATTGCTGTCTTCCATCTGAGCAAATTGGAATGTATTCTCAAAAGTAAAAACTACAAAAGGAGTTTCATAATACTCTGTTATGGTTAAAACAACTTTCTTTAGTTTGCATACTAAAGCTGATTCTGCATTTCTTTTAATTCGAAACTTCCTGACTAGATAATGTTTTTGATGAAATGTTTATTAGATTATTAAAGATTAGGCTTTCTTTTAAGTTTCTCATTCTCCTCATCTAGAAATAGTTGCCACAAGAAAAAGGTGACATCTGATACGCACACTTAGTAGACATCAAATGGGTTTTTCATTAAAAACTTGGTTTTCTGTCCTGCACTCTCTTCCCTGATGAATTCAAGTGAGACATTTTCCTGCTGATACAAGGTCTAGGCCCATCTGTGGTTGAAAGTAAGGATTCAAAATAGGGAACAGCCAACAAATAAGTAACTTTGCCCCTTTATACAAACACTGGAGGGCTTGGAGGAGACAAGGATCCTAGAACTTTTTCAACTAGGCATTGCTAGGAGATCTACTGCAATGAGAAATGACATTTTGAAGAAAGTAAAAATGTTTATAGAAGTGCATATAATTCTTCCAATACCGGAATTTGAAAACCATTTTCATTTTAGAGGAAAGGCTGGGAGCACCAGCTCATCCGGTTCCTTGACCTGGATTTTTGGGTGCCATAACAAATTGAAGTCTTTTCCTTGCCATTTTGTATAGCCTCTAGAAAGCCTGTGTCTTCCCTGTCTTCTCAAGTAACAGAAGTGAAAATCAGAAGTAGGACAGGCTTCTTTCTTTGCATACCTTTGTATACTAGAGTAAAAATCAAATGTGGATTCAAATCATTAGCTTTTACTCCTAGAAATATGAATTTTCAATACTCATGCTATCTGATAAGCAGTCTCACGAAAGTGAACATACAGTTTGACAGTTACTAAGGGGTAACTTCTAAAAATGGAACTAGTAGATTTGCTTCAAAAAGTTCAAAAGTTATGCTGAATTTAACTGTCTCCAAAAATTTAAGGAAAAAAACTACACAAATGGAACACACAAAAAACCTCCAGCCTGGAAGTGGCACAATAACTTTGTGGCAGGAGCTGTGGGAAGACCGTTTATAAAGGCTTATTTTCTTAGGGTCAAAACTTGTCAGAAGAACCAAAACACAAACAAAAAAAGCCCCAAACAAATCAGTTCTGTACTATGAAGTGTAAGGTTTTCCAAGTAAAGCTAGTGTTTCCATTGAAATTGGAAATTATAATTTGCAGATAAACATTACTTACTCTTCATCTTTCACAGTCTTTTTTGTTTACAGAACAGTCTAAAAAAACCTCTTTAAAAACAATTTACAAATCTGTTAACCTTTTGGATGGAGTATGTTGACTTGTGAAGCCAAATCCACCAACTAGTTCTTAAAATACTCAGATTTTTTAAAAATATGCAGAAGATATTCAGTGTTATTAGTGTGTTATCCTGAGTTACTGCTTTTAGACTACATTGAAAAACCAACAAATACATAAAATTAGCTTGTAACCACTCTAAAGCGCTGCCTACATATAGCCTAAACCTCATTAATCGATGACACAAAATCAATCTTTTTCCAGCTCCTAAAGGTAGAATGAAAAGTAAGGTAGCCCAAGTTTTTTGGGTTGTTTTTCCTTTTTTCCCCCTCTTTCTATATGCTAAAAACTGTAATATTCTGAAGCCTTGTGTAATGTCTGGTCTGTACTTAGCCTGGTATTTCTAAGTACAATAGGGATAAATGCAAAATAAATGAAATAGTGATCAGGCAGCTACAGACAATATTTTAAAGAAGAATCCCTAATGCAGCTCAGCTTTTATTTTTTCTTTTCATTACTGGGAAATGAGTGAATTTAAACATCTTGAAGGAGTAGGTTCTCATTTTTGCATCAGTCAACATTAGTTTAGGGAAAACTCCTGAATATTTTCATTTTAATAAAATGGGAAGTGTTTTCAGCTACATCCTATTTATTTCTGGCTAAGGCATCAAATAAATTTTGTGTAGCCAAATAACTAAAATCCCCAAAGCTGACTAACCATTCAATATTTTTGAAATATAAAAGTTAACTGAGTGGTGAGATGTTTTCTGGACACATGTTATTAGGACATTCTGGAAAACCTATGGAACGATTTTAATGCAGTAAGTTTCAATTTGTATATGTTTTGGGCATCTTACATTTTTATTTATTAGCACATATATATAATTATTATTATTTTTCACACATTTTGTTGTGATTACCAAAAATAATGAGGCCATACATGGAAAAGTTGTGCATTGCAAATTGTACCACACATGACTTTTATCCAGATTACATATATCATGACTTAATTTACTGCACCTTTGCTGTAATGAGATTGGTTTATTTCATACATTGTAAAGAAATGAATGTTCTTAGTAAATGATCAGGAGTTGATTGATATTTTATCTTGCTGAAGGAAATTACAATTTTTAGGCATTGAGTAAATATATATCAATAACAACAACAATTTCCATTCATTATCCTGTAATTGAATACGATATTTAACAGCTTCAGTAGTGATGAGCTGATAAGCAGCAGCCTGGTTTGTTGGTTTTTTTTCAAAGTTAAGCATTCCAGTTCTTATTTAATACCTCTGCAGATTTGCTGTAGATGGTCATTAAAAGTATCTACAGGAACCTGTGTGATGTGTCTATGCTTGGGGGAGGGGTTGGTTTTGGTTTTGGTTTTTTTATTCATAGAGGAACACTGATGTAGAAATCAAAAGCTCAGAGTAAAAAGAAAACACTTGTTTCCAGAATAGCAGAGACTTAAAAAAAAAGTCTTTGAAAATTTGAAAGTAGTGTGGTTTGTTTTTATTGTGAAAACTCTCAGGAAGAACAATTCAGAGTCGGTGCCATTCTTCCCAGCTGAATGGCGCTTGGTTTGTGAAATGGAGCAGCTGTGGTAGTTTTAGCTTGGCTCACAAAACCATTTGCTTTTTAATCAAGAACTTCAAATTCTGTGGTGGTTGTTCATGATGGAAGTGGCCAGCTATGCCCTGTGAGACAGCTGTAGTATAATTGAGACAGTCTATGTGAAGCAAATATAAATGCTGGAGATGTCTTAAAAGCAGAATATTCAGTAAACTGTAACTGAATTTTTAAAAGGATGAGAAGCATTTATATAGGCAAGAATTTACAATGTAATGAAATGTTTTATGTATAGCTATGTTCTTACATATATTGCATAAAACAGGGTTAAATGTTCAGCATTAGCATTCAAGATATACAGTGCAATAATCCAGTTTTTGGTGAAGTCTGTGTAACTGCATAATAAGAAATGCCCCACGTTTCCAAAAACATTACTACAAATATAGTTGAGGTCTCTTTCTTAATTTGTATGGGATGTGCTTTATGTCTGATTGCACATATGCATGTCATATGTTTATGCATATGCTTTTTGAAGAAATAAAGATGCTTGTGTTTTATCAAATGGAATAGAAGGCTACTGGAGGCACTAAGAGGAGTCATTAATCTTTGGTGACAGTTATGGCAGTTGCACATGTAGAAAAACTTTTCTAAAGAAGGTAGGTATTGAGAAAATAAGTGCTCCAAACCTCAGACTGACAGTTTGTTTTAGAAGGGAATTTTCTAAATAGGAGTTTGACTAAACCAAAAATATCTTGTTTCACATCACCGATCAGAAAGTGCTGCCCATATGGTTAAAAAAAGGAAAAAAAAAAAAGGAAGGTTGACTTTTAACATTTTGTAATAATTTTACAGTCACAGTTAATAACTTTTGAAATTGGAGTGGCTAGTTGTATGTATGATGAACTATACATTCTGTATATACATGACAAGTTTGTTATGGATTAATTATACAGATCAGAATGTTCCAATCTCTCCAGACAGGGGTTTTCATTCTCTTGCTGCTCTTTACACAAAGTTTAGCTTAACTTAAAAAAAAAAATACTGTTCCCAAGTAATATGAAGGTAATGGTCCTTGTGGCAGAGTACAATGTTGCTCCTAGATGTTCTCCTTTGTTTTCAAACACTTTGTTCCATTTTATGTTTCCAGTGTGTGCAGTCTCAAACTTCTTTGATGCTGACTAATTGGGAGGGGGGGAGATGGGAAGACAATGTAAAAGGGTTAATCCGTTACACTGGTATTAATGAGTCAGCTGGATCCCTGCCATTCTCTTGTTTCTGGTTCACTTAGCACCGATTAGCACAAATGACACTTAGTTTTGTGGGAAGCAAGCTATGAGCGTGGTAGGTAATGCAGACCTCAGATGAGAACAGCCTGGTCTCAGGTTAATACAGGTAAAGAAATCTGTGCCATGTGGGTTAAGATAAGAAAATAATCTTGTTTTCCTGCTGGACCCCTGGGAACACTAAGAGTGTTGGTAGGGCTGGGATATTTTAAGCTCACACGTGTTAGATCAAAAGGTGGTCAGGTTGTTTTTCGAACTCCATTCTCCGATGTGCTGCTGGGGATTCAAGCTTTTGATATACTTACCTAAGACCCATGCATTAGAAAATGGTGAAAGAAAGTCATTATTTCCATGTCTGTGCAACTGAGGGTCCCTTTCTTAAATCCAAGACCACTTGTGGCAAACTTTTGAAGAGGTTAGATTGGATATTAATATAGCAGTAATGTCTCTATTGTCTGTCCTGAGATTTTAATCTGGGATTCTGGGGCAGTAATAAAGAGACTTTAATTCTAAGATGAATTGTATTTTTGTTACTTTTGATTGCAGCTCTCACTGTAAACTGATTAAAGAAGCAGATGCGGAGAAGGAAATCATGCTTCAGAACACACATGTAGTCCAGCTACTTTTTACAATGTTTCTTACTAATTTGAAAACAAATTCAAGCAAGGCAAACTCAATCCCCCTCTTAAACCTTTTTTGAACGTATACACTGAAGTCCAGGTGAGCTTCAAGTCCTGCTCCTGGTGCTTCAGGTTTTGATCTTCCCCCGATTAAGGCAGACACCCGTGTTCCCACCTTATTCCTTCACTGCAGGCATCATTTCACCTGCACTGATGCGTAAAACGCATGCAGAGTGGCTGCAGTATGGGATGAGCCTCAGGTAAGTAGAGCCGGGTTGGAGTGTCTCTTGGCCCAGAGCATTTTTCTTCCCCCCGAGATCTCTTCATTGTTGGAATGCTCTTAGAGGCATGCTCATGTCTCACATCTGAAACTCTTCTTGCTATAGCACAGGTTTTTCTTCTACAGAACAGCTGTCTAGGTTCTGTATACCCTTCACGTTTAAGATTCATACAGAAATCATAGATCAGGTTGCTTATAGGAGTGTTTGACTTCAAATACCTTCATTTGGGAAAAAAATCTTACGATTTAATCACTGGATGAAAAGATCCTTCCCTGCATGTGGAGTAGGTGTTTAACATAGGTGCCTCCTGGTTACATTTTGGGGAAGCCTGTTAGCAATAGCTGTGTGGAGAGACTGATCTCCTAACTTAGCGGTCTCTTGCAGCTGTTCCCCTGTCCCAGTAAATCAGCCCCAAAACATTCTGTGCCTTTGTATACCACACCTATGTTTTAACAAACTCAAAACAGGCACAGTCTTCAAGTTGCTTAGAAAGTTTGAGACTGAAAGTTTGGTTGTTTTTAAGGCATTTTTTCCTAATTAATCCCTTTGGGGCAGGACAGTAAAGCAAAGGAATTTTTTCTAACCACAAAAGCTTTAAAGTTAAGTAGTGTGGAATATCTCAAAGGCAAAATCCTATATGCTGTCTTCTGCCATGCCTGATCTTACTTATTTAAGAGTTGTTTGGCTGGTAGGGTTTTGTGAGTGAGGATAATCTGTTTTTATCAGCTTGCTGCCACCCACAAGCAAAGGTGCTACTTTCCTCCTCTTCAGTGAATCTTTGCTGCAATCAGCTCAATCCCCAGAAAAAAGTGAGTTAATAAGTGGGAAATCTGAGGTTTGTCAAACTCAGTGCAAGGGCAGCGCCTTCGAATGAACAGGAATTTCCCTCCTTAGTGGCACTGAGTGATTAGACCAGCTTGTGTGGGGAATGACAGGAGCAAACATCTCAGAGCAAAGAGGTCCACACACTTTGCAGCATTGAGTTGGTCTGACAGCAAGCTTGTATAGTATCTGTACTGCTGCTGTGCTTGTGTGTGTAAACCCCTAGGCAGTAAGCTTGTCCTCACCTCTTTTCAAGGGAGATAGAAAATCCATTGCCTTTCAGGTGGAGGCCATGGCTTTGGAGAAAAAGGGGGTGTTATTTTGGCTTGGATTTTTTTTTTTCCCTTGTAGTTTTCTGCACATCAGGCTGCATAATGATTGTGGGCAGATCACAGTGTGAGGATTTAACGTTTTGATTGTAGGACACGTTCCCGAGTAGAGCACACATAAAGCAGTAGCTGCATCATGGAAACTGAATTCTCTCTTGTTTTATGGAAATCATTAATCTGCTGTAGCAGCTGCCTATCAGATATGTGAGTTCAGGTCTTTGTGACCTAGAATTTCATCTACCAGTTTGTCAACCACTTGAATAGGTGTCAGGTAACACAGCCCTTTGTGCATGGGATGGGGTGGTTCCCTGGCTTGTTTTACAGGGAGTCAGCCAGGTGATGATGATCTGTGCTCTTCTCTGAGTACTGAGTTCAAAATGGAGGTGGTAAGGAGTATGGCTAGACATGGGAAAGAATATCAATATGACTGTTTCAGGTCTCATTTTAGCAAAATTCCTCATGTTCAAGGTTCAGGTGACTGCGCTTTAAACAGAATATATAAAAAATGCATGGCCTTACCTACTTTTTTACTGCTATACCCACAAAAAATCAAATACTTGGATGGCTTCTTTGCATTGACCACGTAAGATTTAGATTTTTCATAAAATTACTTTCCCCATAGTAATCCTTACAGCCAGTTTATGTAAATTCTGAGAGAGCTGTCATCCAGACTAACGCTCTTGGCTTCCACAGACAGCTCACTGAACACAGCAATTCAGCTTTGTGTAGTGGGTGTTCACTTATATGATTCCATGGGGCTGACAAAGTAAAAAGGAATACAAGTTTCTCATGAAGAGAAAGCAAAAAGCAGAAAACTAGTTGCATTGTTGGCCCACTAGGAAGAAAGGGAAGAAAACGAAAAAATACTCTAGCTCCCTACAACTCCTCCAAAAAGGAGCATTTCCTAATATAATAAATTGGGGGGGGGGGGGGGGGGGTGTTGGTAGGTTTCAGAATTTCATCATGGTTTTGATATGTGAGTGCTTGCACACCTTTCACATGTCGATTTGTATGTTATCTACAGTGACGACTACATTTAGATCCAGAATACTGCCTCCTGTTTTTTTCACAATGGCATGCAAAGCTGGTGCTGTGATAGGGTATGTTTCTACAGGACAGTTGAGCCACTTAACTGCCTGAAGAACAGGTCATCCTCCTTCTTGCTCCTGAAAGCAATTACTTTCTTATCACCTTTGTGCCAGCTCTGCCAGCTCATTTGGCATCTCTGATTTAGCTCACTAAACTGTCAAAAAACTAATCCAGCAAGAAAGGGAGTATGTATTTATCTTTTTGAGCAGTTCAGTGAGCTTAGGTGGCTCACAAGATCTCAGGAGGCTCTGGGAGCCACCATCACAGAAGAAACAGTGGGAGCACCTGGGCTCTGGGGAGAGGCAGAACTGCTTCTTGGCAGCACTGAGCTGTTAGCCTGACTCAGCCAGGTTGTGAAAACTCACCCTTAGGTAACAGTGTTCACACTATTTTCACACAGTTTGACTGACAGCTCTTCAAATAGTAGCCAGGAGGGAGTTACCAGGGTATGCAGCTTGTTTTTGTAGGGTGGCCTTGTCTCTTGTGTTTTGAAACACATACTTACTCTATTCTAATTGCGTTATTGCATGGAAACATTCTGCAGAAAAATTACATGTGCAGGGCGGACTTGTGTGGGAGCAACATTGAGCAAGTAGATAGGGAGCCACAGAGCCCCCAAAAATTTGTACTTCAGCCTCTGAGACAGTCTGCTTATTGGATGTTGAGGAATTCCGAAACCTTTGTATTTCTGGTCTGCTGAACACTGCAGGCTCAGAAGCCTAAGACAGAGAGTGGTCCTTCATCTTTCAGGAAGTTTTTCTTAGAAGACCTGGTAGCCCCGTTAGTGTAGCTGACACATCACCATGAGTCTCCAGTGCCCATAAGCCTGAAGTTCTCTTCAAACCCTGGCTGCAGTTTGAAACAGTCGGAGCTCACCCCACCGGCTCCCCAGGGCCTCTGGGAAGGGGGTGGTTGCCATGTCACAAAACAAGAAAGGTTCTTTTTCGAACACTGCCCGTCTGCCTTTGTGCTCTTGAAGCTGATATGGTCCTACATAGGTGTTTGTTGTTTGTTGGGTTGTTGGGTTCTTTTTTTTTTACAAATTGAAATGTTTTGGTTTCAGCTGGAAAATGCCATTTCTGTGCAGAGTTTGGGGAAAGGACTGATGTACAGAGTAGACATAACTTGGCATAAGTGTTGTTAGCCCTCAGATGATTCCACACAGTTCACAGCCGATGATAAAAGTTACAGCCAGCTGTGACCTTTCCTCATTTTCTCCATGTTTGAGAAGAGTATGGTGTGAAGTCCTGGCAGATTTATTTTTTTTTTAGCAAACTATTCCAGCACTGCACAATGATTGTTTTTCTCCTCTTTGCTCTGTGGGCAGTGTTGGTGTCACTTTTTGGTGTACATGCAAACCTTTGGACATTTCATTGTAAGACACAGCCAAAAACCTATCAGATGGACTTTCACAGCTGATGCCATTGTATCTTTGGATATTTTAACATGGTGGGCTTCTTTAGACTTTTTAAACTAAATTTCTCCCTTCAGAAATTCTCATTCATTTCCCCCCAAAAAATAACTTTTGTCCTGTTCTTCAGATACTTTTAAGGAATTCTGCTAGTGCTGTTTTGTGCTGATATTTCAATTTTTTTTTCCTAACAGATCTCCACTACTGCATTTGTGTGACACAAAAATGCAATTGAAGGTCCAAACTACTAGTCCAGAAGTACTAAAAATCTGTGAATATGTAATGCTATTTATCGCATTGCCTTTAAAATCAAGCAATCTAGCGACAGTATGTTGAAGTGAACATTTCCATGTTGTTTACACACAAGTCAAAAGTAAAACAGAAGTTCTATAATGTAGTTTCTTCTACAAAGCTGGCTTTAAAATAAAGTTCCTAGAAATACTAAACCAGCTTAAAGCGCAAAAGTAATAGGAAAATAACACTTTAATCCTACTTAATCCGCATTATTGACCTATGTGTTCTAATGAATAAATAAATTATGTTGTCCTTTAATCATATGTGTGGAACTGGTTATTCATGAGAGAGGTCTGATCCAAAGATTAGCTACTGTGCTGTTTTTTCAGTTTCTGAGGACAGGTTAAATGGATTTATGTTTTATTTTGTGAGGAGATTGCCTGCTTCTTAACCTGTTTTTTTTTTGTTTTTTGTTTGTTTTATTTTTTGGGGGAGGGGGGTTAGATCCCTTTCCCAAGTCTGAGATAGCTCAAAAGATGGTAGTAATATAATGGAATTAATGGTGTAAATTGACAGTAATATTTCAAGGAGTTATGGAAGCAGAGATATTTTCTTTGTTTTGTTGAATAATTTGTTGAGACTCCTTTTGGATATAGGTTTTCCTTTTTTTTTTTTCAATATTCAGAACCTTTGTGTAACAACTCTAGGTATGTTTATAAACTTGTTACTACACAAAATCCAGAGAGTTTATGCTTCCTTTTTAGAGGAAAACAAACTATGTTGTGTTCTGAAATATTCTGCAAGTATGTGTCAGAAATACAAAAGGTGCAATGTATGTACCATAAGGTTTGCTGTACAGTGACATAAGATTGCCAGGCTGCCATCTAGAAGATAGCTTTCAGAAAAATGTGGGGAGGGAAGCTTTTTGAGCCACTGTATTTGTAAACTTCCTGGTGAAAGCTTAGATGTTAATAGAACTTTCTGCTGCAGGTGTATTGGTGCCAGGGTGTCACACAGATCCATATAAACTGTGTATCAGTGTATCTGTATAACTTTGTGTGTGGTGTTATATTTCAAATTGATTCAGCTTAACTTTGTTTCAGATTTGAGTGGGGCTTCCGTGCCCCTGAGAGGATGGTGGCGCTTTAAGTACAGAATGATTATTACATTGCAGATTTCTTGTAATTATGGCCCATTAAAGTTACTTTGAATGAGCATCCTGTCCTATGCATTAATTTTTCTTCCCCTAAGTATTTACTGTCTACTACTTTCAGAGTTTTGAGAAGATGTGGAAAAAAAAAGAAAAAAGAAAGTAAGTTCATAATAATTAATGTGAATGTTATAGGCAGCTGCTCAGACAGGAAGGGTAGTTATTGGGATGAGGTTGTATATGCTCATCTGCTTATCACGGTGCATCCCACAGTAGCTAGTGGGGCAAAGATGTAAGTAACTCAAATATGGGTAGACTGAGAGATTGATTTACATTTTTTTCCTGTGGGTTTTCCCTCCCCTTAATTATTTTAAAATTATTTATTGTTTAAACATGACTGAAATGCTGTCAAGATAAAATAAAACACAGCTTTCTTTAGAACAGGAAAAGCAATGAAGTTCAGTTTTTCAAGGGCTTCCTTGAGGATGTAGTCATAGAATAATAGAATAATAGAACAGTTTGTGTTGGAAGGGACCTCAAAGGTCATCTAGTTTCAGCCCCACTGCCATGGGCAGGGACATTTTTCACTAGACCAGGTTGCTCAAAGCCCCATCCAGCCTGGCCTTGAACACTGCCAGGGATGGGGCATCCACAGCTTCTCTGGGCAGGCTGTTCGACAGTCTCACCACCCTCATAGTAAAGAATTTTTTCCTAATGTCTAATCTAAATCTGCCCTCTTTCAGTTTAAAGCCATTCCCCCTTGCCCTATCGCTATATGCCCTTGTAAAAAGTCCCTCTTCAGCTTTCTTGTAGGCAGCTTTTAGGCACTGGAAAACTGTTATACCTCTTCCTCACTGCTACAATAGTTCTGGCTATTTCTCTGTATTACTATAGTGGCTTCCCTTGCCTTCATTCCCAGTGGCCAACCGCAGCAATATTTGCCAACTGACCTCCTAGCCGGCCAAAGAGAACAGAGAGCAATGGGTTTTTTCTTTAGGAGGGGCATTACTTCTGGTCTCTTTTTACCAGTAAGCTGCAGATTATATTCTGTAAACACCCCCAAGTCTTCTATCTCTGTGCCAGTTTCAGCCACATTTGACAACGTTTTCCTGCATTATCAAGGACAGAAGATTGATCATGTAAATTTTATCTTTAGTAACCATCTTAAATTCGCATTATTTGTTTTCTAACATAATTTGCATTTATGTAGCAAGCTTCATATGCAAATATTAGGCTATCAGCACCTCAGGTTTTGACAGGAAGATAATTTTAATGCATGCTAGACCTACTGACATGCAAGTTACACAGTGTAACCAAGAGACTGAGCAGGCAGACTGCACTGCAGATTTCGGAGTCCTAGGAAAATCTCTTTCCTCATCAAAATTGGCTTCAATGTGCTGTTTTCATTCTAGACAGGATTGTCTCTAGAACTACATGACAAATAAAGCAGGAGGAGGGGACTCCTAATCTCATAGTTAAGGGAGGATAGTGAAATAATCTTAATTTCATATTGAAAAGTTGAATGTTATAATAAATATTTACTTTTTGAACAACACCTGAGCCTGTAATCTGAGATAAGATTTACAGCTTAGTTTTCTCTAGTGACAAGAAAATGATATTGCTGAAATGTGTTTAAGGGAAGGTTGCTGGCTGGCAGTACTCTGCCTGGGCTCTGCTATTGTCTTCAACTGAGTTTGTTGTTGTTACAAATGTTTCCCCAAAGCCTTTTACCTCTCATCGGGAACTGAAGAAGTAAAGACTTTTATTGTTTTGAGATTAAACTTGTTATCATCCTTCCAAGCAAAATAAGAAAACACAGGAAGCATTGTGAAGATCATGACTGTTACATTCTCATTAAGGGTAAAGAAGACAAAGACAAAGAGAATAAATCAAGGTAAATAGCACTGTCTTTATTTCCATCTCTTGGAAAAACAAAAAGGATCTAGTGGAAGACTGTAACCATAGAAGAAAATCTTGCTTGCAAACTGCTGCTTCTTTTACATTTGTTGCATACCAGCCCAACCAACAGCAAAATTGGATTATACTAAGTGAAGACATCTTTCACTGCCCAGGAAGAAGATTTGAGAGTGAGGTGGAAAGTAAAGAGATTATATAAATTAACACTAAACTTCTCCAAATGTCTAAAAATCTAAGGGATTTCTTGTTTTATTCTTAACCTTAAAACAATGTACTTATTCTGTGGGATGACTGTTCTGGTCTAGATGACTATGAATAAGCTGACACTCAGTGATTATAGAAATAATCTAAAAAAAAAAAATTGTAATCAAGTCATAAAACTTTTCTTTGTCAAAAAAGTAGGTTAATGGTTTACTTCCCCAGAAAAGTATGATTCACTTGTGCTTAGAAGGTTGCATTTGTTTTGATGGGAAGAAAAGGGGCTTATCTGACAGATGAAGTGAATGACAGGAAGATTTAAAGGTTCTCTAGGAATCTCAAGAACTGAAGCTTCATGCATGTAGAGACTGGCCTATGTCATGCAGTCTATGCCTTCCAGGCATTTTTGCAGGTTTGGTTTTGTTTTGTTTTTTCCTAGGGGCAATGTTCATGATAAATACTAATTTATAATAAATATGCTAGGGTCTTATCCCCAGAAAAGTATCATCAGTTGAACAAAGGCAGAGTACTGAATAGTTTTGAGGTTCTCCCTGAGGCATTGACACACATGCCCAGTGAAGCATGAATGTTGGGTCAGAAGACTTAGAGGACATACTGTTATGTAGTTTTTGTTTTCAATTTCTTTCTAATAAAATGATTGAACATGTCATAAGCCCTTACTTGGATCTGTACTATATTTATTGCTTGTACTATGTTTCAGTACTAAGGATGTATTGAGTAGCGGATAAGTCATACCACCGGCTCATTCCAATAGCAAAACTAGATAAGAAAGGTGTGGCAGCATCTAAGGTAGTAAACTAGAGTGGGATTTCCAAATAACAAAATGGAAAAGTGAGATCTTCCAAAAGATATGCTGTGGCAGAGGGTTCAGTGTTTTTGTGGGCTACTTAGAAAGGCTGCTATGCATATATAATATATATAATTGCATGGGTGCATCACACTGGTAAATCAGAATGAAATTGATCCTTAGCATTTCTTTAGGCTTGACATTAAAGTATCATAAATTAAATCTAAAGTAAAATAACATTTCATCATAGGGGATCCTGGCTCATGAATGAATGAATTCTACAGTTTTCTTTGAAGATGACTGTGGACCTGGAGGTAACAAATAGTAGAGGGATAGATATAACTAAGAGACAAGAGAGACTGTGGAACCTCCATCTTTGGAGACTCAAAATTAAGCTGGACAAGCACCTGAGGAACATAGTTTCACTTTGAAGTTGGCCCTGCACTGAATTGGGGGTTGGACTAATGTGACCTCCAGGGATTCCTTTGAACCAAAATTTTGCTATGAAACTCTTCAGCTTTTGATTCATCGGCTTTCTGAAAAAGTTGGGCACCTATTGAAAGAAAGACATATAAATGGGGGTCAGGGGAGTTGGAATGATTTAGCCTTAGTGAAGTGGTTGGAGATGGAGATGGATTTAAATTCTATAGGTCCTTTGTTCTAGGCTCCAGGAAAGCTTTGAAAGAAGCTAAATTTTTAAGAAATACAAAAAATGTGCAGAAATAAAAATTTTTTTTCAAACTTAAAAGTATGTAGATCTGGGATACCAGAAATTTACAGCAGCCTCAAATCTTTCATGTTGTTTTTCTGTTGCCATCTGCCTAAAAGTTTTTGGTTTGGGGTCTTGTTTTGGTTTTTGGTGGTGGTGGTGAAGTTTCTGTAAGGGAGTTTTTAATTCATGGTTTTGCTGTGATCTCGACAGTGGGATGTGGGTTGAGAAGACCCTGACAGAATTGTTTAGGCAGATGGAGACGCTACATTAAGATTGCCTGCAGAAGGGTGGGATACCAAAGTGAAACTGGGTAGAAATTCATAGTGCCACTCCCATAATCTTCACTGCCATGTGCCGTAGTTGGATTTGCTATTCCTCTTAATTGGGAAAGGACTGAACCTTGTTACTTCATGTCTCTAAATGCAAAAACATTCAGGATAATATTTACCTTATTAGTTTCCTCCCTTCCTTTTACAGGTTTGAAGAAATCAGTCTTTCAGGGTTCTCAATGCAAGTTTTATATAGATTTTTCTCTTGGTTTGTTAGGATAATTAGAGGAGATACTGGTAAGTTCTACTCCCAGTCAAAAGTTTATTTGGAGGACCCCTTAGTACCTAGGTACGCAGACACTGTTGAAACTCAGTGTAAGGCTGTCAAAGATTTACCATGTGCCTGCTTAGGCTAACACAGAACTCTGATGTAGTATGGGCTTACACAGACTTCCTTCTCATTCATCATTCACCCTTATGAGGCATAAACTCTTAATCTCTTGTTTTGCTGAAAGTTGCAGCTGTTGAGAATATTTTTTGCTGATGTATTGGATTTTTGGGGGTATTATTAACTTGTTGAAATGAAACTGCTGTTGATATGAAAAGCTTTAATATGAAATCAGGATGAGGTGACCTCAAACTAGGATGACTTCATTGTTTTGCCAACTATACATATTCTTCTAAGACTGTTAATGTCTTGGCCATGTGGACACGGAGGCTAATGAGGATTGATGTATAGGTTTTTTAGCACTAACGCTAAATGGAATGGTAGTCCCACTTTTAAGAAAAGAGCCGCCTACCCATTAATGTCCCATCTCTCACACTGAAGAAGACAGCAACTGGCTAGTGCCTTATTTGGTTCAGATAGATCATTGAGTGGTCTGTTAATGACCAGTGGTAACTGCCAAATTGCTTACAGTGTATTATATTTTCTTACAATTGTGTACAATCCATTCAGGGGGGTTGGACTAGATGATCCTTAGCTCTTTTTTCAACAACAAACCATTCTGTGATTCTGTGCTCGTTAGCAAAGATTCTAAAGTTCTTCTCTCTGTCTTCTGTTAATTGTCTTGATCCCATAAAGTCAGCACAACATTGTGTCCTGGGTTCTGCCATCAGTGATCCCTGGTATCACGCCACTGCAGTCCCCAACTCACAGGGTAGCAATTGGCTGGTAAACATATTTCACTGATAATCTGCATTGGCAGCTCAGCCCTCTTTGGTACTAAATGTAGCTACAAATTCTTCTTGAAATGAACCAGGGTGACTGAGATGAGGCTTGAGAATAGAAATGGTAGTAAGGAAAACAGCAGCCACTTGACATCCAATGCTGCTTGTCCGTATGCTGCATGCACCAAAAAAAGGGAAAGAACTTTTTACTTTGCTGTAAACTTGCAGTGGTGCTGAAAGTAAATGGAAGATGTGGTACACCCTGGGAGTGGGTGCTGGAGAAACAAGCATGGCTTGGGAGAAACTTACAAAAACACTTTTCATCCCTGCTGAAGGAACTGGAGGATATTTAAATTAAGCTGAAGAGGAGCAAAACTCAGAGAAGTGATACTATCAAACGTCTTTACACAGAATTGTGATTGTAGGGATTCCTGAGACTCAGATGTTCAGCAGAGAGGGGGAATTACAACACTTGTTAGATATCTCCCTTTTTTGAAAGTGCTGCCGCTATATGGACTGAAGCCTGAAGTTCTGTTAGTTTATCCTGCAGCAGGGTGACTTGAAATTGGTGTGTCTGGTCTGTCTTTCTTCCTTATCTCAGGGATAGAGAGGAAGATTTATGAGTAAGAAAGATGTGTAAGTAACTGCAACAAAATCTTGATACTTCTACAGAGTCAGCCTCTCCTGTTTTCAGATCCTACTAATCCTCTCTTAAAACTTTTTGTCTTTTTGCTTCCAAGTAGAAGAAGATAATGACAGGCAACAAACACTTAAGCAACTCACTAAGGTATAATGGAAAATAGCTGTTTGAAGCTGAGGGTGACATTTGAAAATATGTATTTGCTAGCTCGTTACTGCTTGCTGTGTTGCACGTGCTTCACTGTCTTACAGGATTCTTGTGCAGACCAGAACAAATGTCAGTCTAAGTTTTAGAAGTCTCTAAAATGTATTTGCAACTGGTTTTAATTATTTAAGATGAGGGTGGTCTCAGCTTTTAAATGCTGTTGATCAAGAGACTACACAGCTTGAGGATAACAAAATGCTGGAAGAGGAAAGAGTATAAATAGAAATGCCTCTTCCTTGTTGAGTAGAAGCCAAACTTGTGGTTGAACTGTTCTATATAAGAGTTCACAGAGGTCCAGATAGGCAGCTGAATGCAGATTTCTGAAGAAACTAAAGACTCTGAGGGGGACTTACATAGTAGATACCGAAGACTCAACTGGGTATTTCTTTCCTGTGCAACACCTGGCTACAGTTCTTGGAAAAAGGAGATACCAGTGGAACTCACGGAATGTTGGTGTAAATCCAGCACCAGCTCAGTGAAAGGAGAAACGTATGTCTGACCTTTGAGTGCAATGCCATTTATTTGGGCCTGGAAGAGGCTTAATATAACTTAAAAAGATCTTCCCAAGACTGAGGATTTGAAATATGGGCTTTTCTGGACAGTAGGATAAATATGTCTACTGCTCTCTTTTCAAACTTTAAAATATTTTTCCTTTGGTAAGTATGGAACCATTTTGCAGCAATAAGCATAATATATTTTTTTCCTCTGATAAATTTTCTTGGTAACATACTGCATATTACAGGATATATAATAGGTTTAAACCATATTACACTGCACAGAGTGTCCCTCATTTCAAATTCTTGAAGGCTCTAAATAGTATGTTTTTTAGATACATGACTTAGATTTTTTTTTTTTTATAGGAGTTTTATGACTAAAACTTTGCATAACGCTTTTAAACCAAGGGGTATACGAGCCAGAATCTGTTTGGTAAAATGAATCATTTTGTCTGTTATCTCTTAATTAAAATAGAGCTTTAAACTTGCTCTAGTTCAAACAAATTAGTTAAAGAAATCTTATGGCCTATTTTTATATGGGAGGTTAGGCTAAATGATTGCAGTGGTTCCTCCGGCCTTATCTGTGGGTATATTTGCAGTTCAGTTCTGACGAAAGACTTTTTTGGAGAGTGGTGGTGGGTATTTGGTAGCCCTTCCTAGTAAGGTCATGTGTTTGTGAATTTGTCAAAGCCAGGTTTCAGTTGCTTAGTTTGGTGAAATTGTGGCTATATACCAGTTTGCATCAGGATTGTTTAAGGGATATTATTTGTGTTGTTATTTTCCAGGGTGTGGGGGGCGAGGGGGAACACGACACAGATACCTGGTTCTTTGGTTTTCCCCAGTCAAAACCTGTCTATCAGAATGTATGAAGAGCTTAAAAGAGCTCACATTAATTCCTGCACCCAAAGGTCTGTGCTCTCATGGGATGTCTGTCTGGTGTTTACCTTCATAGCATGAAGGTAGATGAGAAGAGGAGATTGCAGGGTTGCAGTGGAGAAGAGGAAAAGCCAGATCAGAGGGAAGCAGCTGAAGGGCTAAGCCTGAAGAAGAAGGAAAAACTGTAACTTCCAGTAAAGGGAAGAGATAAGAATTTAGGTCAATGGGAAACCAAGGCAAGCTGAAGAAAAAAAAAAAAATTAGGGGTGGCTAAACAAGATGGGTTAGCTTTGGCAAGATTGATAAGGTTGGGACCTGGTAGAGCTGGGGAGGTATGTGGGAGTTAATTCAGTATTTGGACTAGTAGAAACAAGGATGACTAATCTGTTTGGATATTTGAGATAGGAACCAGTAAAAGAAAAAACTACACTGAAAATACCTATTTCTCTGGAAAACTATTCTATCCTAGTGGATATCTTGGGCAGCTTGGTGTGCAGCTGCCTATAACCATTCTGACTCCAGTAACTCAAATAGTAACAGCCGATGCAAAGATTCATGCCTTACCCTTGCAGGACCATATATGTTTATTTTTGGCAAGAAAGAGCTCTGCATTGAAGTTCAGTTTACAAAGGCAATTTGAGTTGTGAAACACTATAGATATTGCTACATTTTGGCCTCCTTAAGAACTCATGACCTCCAGGAGTTGGATGTCAAAGTTCTAAGTTGAAAAATTTCATTTATCTCCAAATGAGCTGTTCTTATTCTTCCTTTCCTGTGAACACTTTTACATTTTTAACCTTTTGGTCCTGATTTCAAACAAAGATTCTTTTCATCTTAAGGAAAACTAATCACAGGAAAAAAGTATATTCTGGATAGCATTAACACACATGAATTTGGTCTTTTATTTTTTGCATATAAAAACTTCAGAGTGCTTTCCCAGGAATGCTATGTAAAGACAATGAGTAAAAAGTTGGCTCCTGTGATTCTGAAATCTCTGGTGTAACTCTCTTTCAGTATGTTTATGCGTACACCCAACTTTACCCAGTATGAGTCATCTCACTGACTTCAATTAGCTGTCCCTTTGCTACTGACAGGTTGTGCAGCTCTTTCCTTACACACTCAATGAGTCTTTGTCCAGCTCACTGCAGTCTACTTGGATCTTCACAAGTCTCCATGCAGTTAGTATAAGTTCCCTTGACAAATCCTCATTTTAGGGAGGGGTATCCTGTGTAGTCTTTCATCCTGCATCCTTGATGGAATGTAGGACTTGAAGTGACACAAATGGTCATTCATCTTCCTTGTTTTGATGGGGTTGATACCATTTGTGACAGATGTTTCTACAACCTACCCTTGAAATCTTTTGGAGGTGGACCACTGTTTAAAGTGACCATTTCCTTAGGCCGTGTCAAGTACTTATGTAGCCTGACTCCTGGAGAAATTGATCTAGCCTAAATCTGGTACAACTTAAAGTTACTCTCATCCACAGCAAATGTCCCAAAAATATGTACTTTCATCTTCATACATCTCATAACCATTTTCATGCCTCCCCAAGTTTTTGCAGTCTTTCATTGCAGAGTGCATTCACAAGAGCTCTAATAATTTTTTCTTTGAAGGCCTGTTCATTATAAATGTAAACTAATGGTTTGGCATAATTTATTTCCATGGTTGTTACTTACCTCATTATCTTATAGGTGCTTACAAATTTTGTTTTTCACATTATTGTGCGGTGGAATCGATGATTAACTGAATTCCCATCTTATTTGTCTCACTCCTCCTCCCTCCTCTCCCATTTTTTAAGGTGGTGTGAATACAAGTGCTTTGGAATATTTTATGCAGAGAATTACTAGTTGACTGAGAAGCATTTTTCCATTAAATACTTTTTCCAGAAAAGATCTTGGAAAGCATAGACATTAATAGAATTAATAGGCATTACTGACCTATAACAAAGAGAATTTATTGAATATACTCAGAATACACTGTTAGGAATAATGCCTGAGTATTAAACAGCATGCCCAATGACTGCTTGTTTTCATAAGATAATTTCCCAAACATTGCATTGTACCCAGGGGACCCGACCAGGTTCTGAGGACGGCATGGAGCAAGCATGTGTGGACCTGGGTGTCAGGGCTTCCAGGCTAATGGGACATGGGCAGAATCTGGCTGCTCTTCCCAACAGCTTCTGCCAGGTACATCGGCTCTAATTAAATCTCAGGAGAAAATGGTGATTCATTTCTGATGGACACAGGCTTAGCAAAGGACTTACACAACAGTAACTTGAACCCTTTCATTTAGAATTGCTGCTGCAGGACTCCTTAAGGATAGAGACTTTCAAAATACTCCATTACAAAAACCATAGCAGTTCAAATAAAAATAAAACTGGAATTACATGACTAAATTTTTCACTGGTCATCTCCTCTTATAAACTATTTACTGAGTAGCACTATGTCGTGGGTTCAGCAGTAGCAGTCATTTTTCTCCTTCTTAGTAGCTGGTGCAGTGCTGTGTTTTTGACTTTCAGCCTGGGAACAGCGCTGATAACACTGATGTTTCTAGTTGTTGCTAAGTAATATTTACTTTGACCAAGGACTTTCTGAGTCTCATGCTCTCCCAGGGAGGAGAGGAAGCCAGGAGGAAGCAGAGACAGGACACCTGACCCAAACTGACCGAAGAGGTATTCCATACCACAGCATGTCATGCCCAGGATATAAAACTGAGGGCAGTAACCCAGAAGGGCTAGATCACTGGTTGGGTCGGGCTGGGTATCGGTGAGTGGGTGGTGAGCAGTTGTATTCTCTTCCCTTGTAATTTCCCTTATCATTATTATTATTGGTGGCAGCAGTAGTGATTTGTGTTATACCTTAGTTACTGGACTGTTCTTATCTCAAGCCGTGGGAGTTGCATTCTTTCGATTCTTTTCCCAGTCCCTCCAGGAGTAGGGGAATGAAGTGGGGGGGGGGGGGGGGTTGGGGGTGGTAGTGGTGGTGTGAGAGAGCGGCTGTGTGGTTCTGAGTTACCACCTGGTCTTAAACCATGACACACTGATAGCAGGAGATAATCCACAAAATCTTTACAGCTCCTTGTACACCCTCCCACCAACAAAGAAGATCATAGAAGATAGGCTAGGTGGATATTTGGTTTATTATGTCTGGGAAAAAAAAATGCTCGTGTTTTTTTTGTTGTTGTTGTTGTTTTACTATCTCTATCTTTAAAATTAATGATGTACCTTCTGTCTTTAAAAAAATTTAAATACTCTTGTCTCTAGTTTATTGCTGTGATCTGCTCATCTTATAGATTGGTACCAGCTGCAGCTTTTGGGATAAACTGGATCATATGTCCTCAGTAAAATCCTGGGCAGAGGTAGCCACATCTTTGCAATGGGAGGAGGCTAACGGCCAGCCTGACAAGTAGTCATTGTTCCAGTACAGTCAAACCCAGGCTGTTTCTCTCAGTATACTCTGTCTCTCTTTCAGCACTAGTGCACAGATATCCTCTGTATGGAAACGAGGTTACAAATAAGGGTGGTGCAATGGTGCACATGTTCTCCCAGCCTGATACGGGACTGGGGTGTGATGAACTCGTGCTCCTGGTATTGCCTTTGCACCAGATACTTGTACTGCTATGTCTCCTTTGTTTGTCACTTTGCCAGTATTAGAATGTAGTGGTCCTACAAAGTGCAAAATACAGGCCCTGCATTTTTCTTTCTTTTTTTTTCCCCCTCTAATTTTTTTACCTTTTATTAACTGACACAGATTTATTCCTGGGTTTTGCAGACTACTTTTCAATGTTTTTCTCTTTTCACTCTTTCAAAACTGTAAAATGTAAATGTGGCAACAGAGTTCCCACTTTTCAGGGAATTGTATAATCTGATTTTAGGAAGACTCAGGAGTTTTTCCTGTTCTTTGTAAAAGAATTTTCAGTGATTGAATAGTTGGTTTTGTTTTTTATTTTTTTCTTACTTTGCCAGGTGACACAATTGATGATCAAAGTAGAGAGTCAAAGGATAAAACTTCATTTCCAGAGACCAGACCCATGTACAAGCAGCCTTCACAGGTAGGAGAATAATTTCCTTGTAGCACACACGATGAAACTTCCATAGCAGCTCATTTAAGAAGCATGAATATCCTGCAGGAGAAAGTTTCAACATATTCATATCTTCTGCAGACTGAGTACCTACTCAGCCTTCCTTGTCAACTATCATAAAAGAAGCACTGCTAGTAATTAGATGGCAATATTATCAAGGCCACCAATATTGGCTTGAAAAAGAAATAATGAGACAACTGGGCTGTATGGTATTGCTGAGTATCTTATTTTTATACTTGAGACACACAAGAACAAAAATACGGCTAGAATGTTAATGAATTGCATAGAAGCATTGGTGTGGTGAGTAGTGATACAAAACGTCAAACATTTACATAAGTCGTTTATTTCCCCAGCTACAATTATAAGTAACATGTTGTAAATGTGTGCGTATAATAGACTGTCTATGTGTTTGCTTTCTGTTTCAGGACTGTGTGGTTGTAAATAATCTGGACTTCTTTTTCTTCATCTGGTTTATTTAATATGTAAGCCATGTATACCAAAGAGGGCTTTTCAGAGTATTTTTGCATATGATGTACAAATACTTGCTTCTCCTGCTCTGAAAATGTTTTTGCAATGAGTATGAGCTTGTTTTCCATTGCTGAGTAGTTTTAGCTATTTGCAAGGTAACTGTGCCACATTTTGCTTGGATATTTTGTGCTTTTGAGATGTGTTTTGTTTGTTTGGGGTTTTTTGGTTTTTTGTTTGGTTTTTTTTGTGGTTTGGTTTGTTGTTTTTTTTTTCTTCTCTTAACCTATGTTTTCGCTCTTTCTCATAGCTAGCCTTGAAGCTAGCTGTGTCTCTGTCTGTCCATCTCTTCCCAATGCCATGTTAATATTTGTTATTGCTGAGTCCCTTGGTTTATCAAAGGTGTGTGTGATAATGTTGCATCTTTAAGAGTGGCCAACAGGTGGGTGTGATTTTCTTTTTTAATTCCAAATTAAATACTGTGTCTGATCCAGATATCCTTAATTCATCATAAGTAACATGTGGTTTGCCTTCTGATAATGTGGTAGTATGAATTAGTTACAATTAATCACAAAATTTTAGTCTGACTTCCAGACCCATGCACGTCTGAGCCAGAGTGTTTTGCAACCAAGTCCTGCAATTCTGAGGGAATATAACGCATTGATGTTGTGGGTACCTACTGCACAGACATAGTTTCTCCTAATACGATATTCTCACTAGGTATTCTGAATTGCAGTTATTGTAGTGTCAGTGGTTTGTTCAATTATATGGAATTTCAGTAAAACGTGAACTTGTGTAGATTTTAAGTGTTTATTAGTTAGAGGAAAAAAGCAAAGTTTTCTAAATAAAATAGCATATATTGCAGTGAAAATAAACCAAATATTTATTTTAACCTTTCTATTAAAAGACTCATGTCACAAAAATATTGTACAAACTGGCATGCGACAACATCGGTTAAATTAAGATACAGTGTTTAATATAGCTAAGATATGAATTGCGGTCTAGATTTCAGTATTTGGACTTCATGTTTATCCTAAGGAATTCTCAATTTCTCAAATTGAGTAACTGAGGATATGGATAATTCTGTCCATTAAGAAAGCAATATTCCTATTTGCAGTGGTGAGTGTATTTTTATAAATTTGTGGGTGATCTTTACTAATTTAGCAAAACTGGAAAAGCAGTGTATTATGTACTCAGTGTGGCGCTGAGGCATAGAACATTAATTGAAATCATAAACTTATTAGCATTAAAAGAAGAGTGCTTCATAAGCACAGTACATCACATTAAACGATATTTGCTAGACTGTAAAATAGGATCAGATTTTTGTCATGCAGAGCGGAACAGAAGAGCATTTAGTTCTTCAACTGCATCTTTCAAGTGCTAGAAACTTGCTTTTATTTTTATTTTACAATTTATTTGATGTAGACTTTATGGAACATGGGAAGTGTTTTTAGAAATGTTATTTAAAGAAGAATGAAGTAATACTTTGTTCCTGGGTTACTTCCTTATTCAAAAAGGAAGTGAGGTTGCGTTTGATTTTTTTGAACAAAGTATCTTCTGGAGTGTTTTTTGGTAACTGCCGTCATCTTTGGAATTGCCCATTTACTTGGATGCTATAGGATTTGTTTGCTGTACAGTTACTGAATAGTCAAATACAGAAATTGGTATAATCTTGCTTAAATTATTTAAATTAATGCATAAATAAAAGCTTACACTGAGATCATCTTGTAGCTACTAGCAACACGTAACCTCTTGCAACAAAGGTCATATCTACAGTCTGTGTTATTCTAAGAGGTTTTCATATTGCATGTATGTTAGAGGAACTGCAGATATTTAGAAAATTGTTGGAGGAAGGGTGTTCTCAAAGGCCAGCTTTAGTCCAAGCATTTCATCTTCTGCTGCAGAGAGTGGGAACAGAAGCTGCTGCTTTGAACAATCCCATGTGGAGTATCCTCTCCATCTCCATGGGTACAGATAGATGTTTGGGAGGGTCATCTCTCAGTGCCGAGTCAGTCCTATGGAGATGTGTTGTCCGGCAAGGTAATGAGTGCTCTGGGCCTAATCAAACATCCACAATGCCACTGAAGTTGCTTCAGGCTCATGAACTAAAAGTCATACACACATTTAAGTGCTTTTCTGGATTGAGGCCAAAATGCTTAGTGTTCTGCAGTGCTGAGAACTTGAATTAGTCTCTTTGTGACTGTGAAATACAAAGCCTCTAATTTTAACTGCAACACCATCATCATAGAAAGAGATATTACAGTGGGGGTTTTTTTTCATGCTTGTGAGTTTTCCATTATTATAGTACAGTTTCCAGATAATTCAATCTTTATCTGCTTTTAGTGGGAATTTAAGGTTATAGAAGATAACAGAATGGAAACGTTAGTTTTGATATATGAAGAGTGCCAGAGACCCTAGTAATGTGATGGGGTTATTTTTGATAATGAGCTCTTCCATTGGTAAAGCAAATTAGTGCAACCATGTATTTTTGTCCTACTGTGAGAACAATTACATAGCATATCTATTAGGAGACATAAAAAATACTTTTGACAGATGGTATGGCTGTGAATTAGGATTTATGAAGATTATTGTATGTCTGGTGTCCAGGACACCTGGGATTATTAAATTGATGTAAGAAACAACAACGACAACAACAAAAATTACATTCCTGATAATAGCTGCAGTGTTTTGTATCTCCCTACTGTCACCTTAAGAAGCAGCCTGTGTTTATTTGATATTGCAGTTCTTGACAATCCGACATGCGCTCTTTAGCCAACAGATGTCAGCAGATTTAATGGGTGAAAACTGTACCAGTAAGAGTATTAAAATAAACTACCAAAAATGAGAGCTGTCTTTAGATTGCAAACTAAGATTTTCCTCATGCTGTGTTCTGGTTCTGGTTTTGGTTTTGGTTTTCCTTATAGTCCTATTTCTCCCTCAGATACTTAATGGCTGTTGTCTTCTATCTAAGGAGCTTGTTATACGTTTTCTAGGGCAGAGGAGAATCCCCCAAGGGATTGCTTAATCCATAATTATCTAATTTATATGTTGTTGTTATAGCCACTCTTAATTATATACCTTGCTGTGATACTTATCATCATGGAATGTAGTTTTCTTTATGGATTGCAATGGTTCTTGTGCCCTTTCTTTTCATAATTTGCTACTAAAAACTGAGAATGTAGCAGAGAGCAAGCCCATGTTTCTTGAAGTAAATCTAATATTATCTATGGTTTCCTGCATATACTTATGTGCACCATTTTAGGCAAGTATGTAAACGAATTAGAGAACAAAAATTATATCTGAATTGGCAAATAATGTCCTCATTAAATTGCACCTTTGTAAAGCTGCCATGCCAGGATTCTGGATAGGTAAATAACAGTTTCCTAGGCATCTGGTTAGGGGTCATGTTAGTCAATTGGAAAGAAAGAAATACTATAAGATATAAAATATCAAAGAAGAGATAATGGGGGTTGTAACTGCACAGAGTAGGGGAAAAAATAATATTATTTTTATTCTTCTAGAGAAATTAACAAGTATTGCTTAAGTTGATAGACTTTTAAAATATCATTTTGAGCGGATCACCTGATATAATTTTAGGGCATGAATAATGCTAGTGTTACCTTGTTTTCTTTTTTATTAAAAAAATGTTATGTATTTAAAAATTTAAATTGAAATTAATTGTTTCTTTCAGACTTGTTATTGCCCACTTTTTAACTAAAGCTTGGCTGTCTGGGTTGTTTTTGCAAGTTACTGGAAAAGGAGCTGTAACTGATCGTGTTTGTTCAGTCACCCAACTCTTAGTTTATGGTTCAGAGGGTCCCATATTTAAAATCACAAGAAGCAAGTCCTGGGATAGATTTACTGCACCATTTTAAATATCCTACATTTCCTTTAGAGAAGGTGGTTTATATTCAGAATATTGGCCAATGATTGTGATTGCTTCCTTTTGACAAAATATAGTGTCTCTAGAAAATGTTGCTGCTTAGATTGTTTGTTTTTTTTTTATAAGCTCTTTTAAGCTAGAATTCTAGTCATGGCCTGGTTAGATTAATTGCTCGTCATATGTCATATTAACTCTAATATCTTCTTTTTCACATATAAAGCCCTTAAAGCATGTTGGTCCATATTTTCTATCTTCTTAATTGGGTATGTAAGCAATAATCACTTAATGAAATTATCCAGTCTTAGAAGCGACTAGAATAAGGCTGTCTTGCAGCAAGTCATCAAGCATGTACTGTTCTCTGAATGCTGGTACTGCCAAGAAGAAAGATCTTATGTTTTACTCAACTATTGTGTATGATCATAAGCTAAGCTATAGCAAGTGAATTTTTAACATTACATTTAAAGAAGAATGACTAGTTTTACCGTTGGTGGCTGCAATGGACATAATCTTTCTTAGCTCCCATTGTCCTTTGCATATACAGCAAATAGCTGGCAGTTCTTTGAGGGATACATGCACAGCCACTTATCAGAAGTGTGTACAAAGCACAGCTGCCATGTGATAAGAAAGGCACAGTATATGGTCATGATCTTAATAAGAATGAAGTTTAATAACACAGTCACCCTAAAACATCAACTACTGCATATTACAACTATTACTTTGCCACAGCATGTTTACTTTACAATGAATGCTTTATTCTATTGTAATATTCATATCACTATCTGATAATTGACAAAAATATGTAAGAAGTCTTCTAAGAAGATGAAGAAGTTCTCCAGCATATATGGACTAGTGGACTTAAGTCTGCCCTCAACAGTTGGGCAACTTAGAGGGAAGGGTGTATATTATGTATAAATATATCAGGTATACATACATATGTAAAATTTAGGAAACATGCTTATCCACAAAAAAGTCTGCTTCTGCATGTCACAAAGGATTAGTTGCGATGGCCTCAGAAACAACATTTTATAAACTCTGATTTGTGTAATTTATTGACCCAGGGTCAACCAGCAAGACCTGGGGGTGTCTTGTATGACTATCACCTTGTAGGGTTTTTCTGTTCTAAAGTGAATACTTAGACTTGTTATCTGTGTAACATGATACACGGCTGGGGTTATTTTAGATACCTAGTAATCATAGTAACATCAAGAATGCCATGTCCATTGTCTTTTTCTTAAAGGGAAGCATTATATTTTTAGATATAAGGAACTGGAGTGAGAATTGAGAGATGTGAATTAACATGGTTGTCACCAACTTCCTCTCTGATTTTGGAAAACAGTTTATTTTCAAAAACTGATAAAGCACCCTCTTACAAAGCACTTTTCTGTAGCACTTTGCAAGTGTGAAATACTGTTAAAGCCTTTGTATAACTTCAGTTATGATTTCATTACAACAAGAACTGAAGAAGCCTTACAGTCTTTTAAGATGAGACAGAAGCATAACAGATGGATTGGAGCATCCCTCCCGTATGTCCAGTTTGTATGATTGGTGAGGTTTGAGCAACAGAAGACAAAATCACTTCCTGCAGGGACATGCAGACACACAAGCATGGTATATTTTCATTTTTTTTGATGCCTATATATGGCAATGTGTGTACCCCCATGTACGAAGTTCATAAAGTAGTAAAACTGGCCTGATTGGAAGCCTCTTCATTTTGAGAGCTAGGCTTTACTAAAGGAATCTGTGCTCCAAATAGTGACCAAGGCACATGTATACAGAAGCACAATTTGCATACCTCCCTATTTAGTTTGGGGAGACTCCCTATTTAGTTTGGGGAGACTCACTATATGCTTGACTTAATTGCATTCTTACTCAGTTGCATTGAATGGTTATTTGTAGCAGAAGCAGCTCAAACTGGGTGCCCAGATGTTCTCATCACATATTTTAGCCTTCTTCTAATTTTGGGATCTTCTGACCAGCTTAATCCCCAGATAAAACTACTGATTATCCTGTATCTCTTCCCCAAACACATGCAGTCAGACTAAAAGCCGGTAATGCTGGATCACTTTGCTGCTGTCAACAAATAGATTGGTCAGTCATTCTGCTTCTGGGAGCAACCCTTCTGGCTCTCCAAATATGAAAATTGATCTAAAATGCATACATCACTTGATGAGACTGTGTGCTAATACAGCCTGATGGTACAGTGATAATTACAGCATGATGCATTAGCATAAAATGGTGGCTAAAAGACTGTAGCATAGGGCAGTTTCTTAATAATTACTTTAAACACCAAGTAAGGAAAATAACAATGTCTATAGGTTAGTTTTGCTGCCACTTTCTGGGGAAACAAAACAAAACAACCCCCCCCCCCAAAAAAAAAAAAAAAAACACAGAAAAACAGAAACACAAAATAGCAGTGGGCACTCCTTTTAATGGAAAGAAAATATGACATGAAAACTGCCTCATTTCAGTCCAAAATGCTGATATTGATAAGACAGGAATATGTTTTTCTGTACTTTCTATCAGTGTGGTGATCCTTTCACCACAATGTGCTGCTGCTGTAATTTCTGCCTTAAATCCCCAAAGCTTCACCACTCCTTAGTCATACCAGATTTGTGAAAGACTGTGCATTGGGTAGTACATAGTCAAATTTTGTTATAAAGCGCTTTATGAAATTGCAAGATAAAATGGAAATCATTTGTTTGCAAATTTCTTTGCTTCCATGGTATTACAAATTTTAAGAATGCTTTTCTGCTGTTGTAATGCAATTAGTAGTCCTGCTTGATAAAAGCAAATCTATTTTTAAAACAAAAAAAAAGTACCCTTCTTCCTTTTCATTATGGTACAGTTACCTTCCTCTGGCAGAGAATCGAGTTCTGGCCACCTTAGAGGCCATCTTAATTGAAGTAAATGACCAATATTTATTTCCTTATGTTTATTTAATTAATTATTTGATCCTTTACTGCTTTTATTCCTGCATCTCAGAAGCCTGAGCAGTAGGTGCTGGGGACAACTCAGTCTTCTTAATATTTTTACATTGAAGCTTTACAAACTTCAGCTCCTGGTAACCTGTTTGTTGAAGGTGCTTTTGGCAGCTGCTTCAAGTACAGACTGCATATGGAGGAACATAAAGTCAAACACCTATCTTTCCTTTCTCTCACTGAATTGAATCTCTCAAGCAGGTGGGACGTTGTGTTAAGAGAATCTTGCCTCATTCACTGGTTTTGGCATTAGAATGTTTTACATCTGTAAACAGGACATATTGCTAGTCTTGCCACATGCTTGGATTTTAAGCAGCATGATAAAAATCTCAGTACAAAGCACTTAGTACAGCAATTTTTATTCACATATCTGCCTGAGAATCCATTTATGTTCTTCAAGACTGAGAAGAGAGACCATTAGGAAGATACAGGGGCTTAGTTACCTAGCAGAACTTCTGAAAGCATGGCTGAGGATGTTGTTTGCAGGTAACACTGAAGAACTCCTGGGTTCAGACTAGTAATTCTTTGCTGTTCACTCTACTTAATTAGCTTTTTTTCTGAAAACCAAATCCAAGATAATTTCCTTTTCCTTTCCTCTCATTGTAGATGGAAATTGTTATCCCTCTGTCTTTTTCCGCTCACTGCTATTTACATTCTATGGAGACATTTCACGGATGTTGCAGACGACCTCAATTACTCAAGGAGAGATGTCTTGAAACAATAACTTCTGATTTATGCAGCTTTTCCCAGTTGTTTCAGTTTGCTGAAAAATTTATTGACTTTTTTTTTTTTAATGTGTGAAACCATGTTTGCTAAATATTTCCTTACTGGCTTTTTATGTTCACTTGTCTAAGTTCTTTTCTTAACTAGACAGCTTCCTTTCCTATTCAAGTACTTGGATTTTCATGCATTTTAGTACAATAATGAGAGAATGTACAATTATCCCTCTTTTTTAGAGCTTCTGCTCCATGGATAGCTACCATCTCAGAGAAACTGTCATCTTTATCCTGCCACAACAGATTACTATGTTGGAGCTTCTACAATTGCGGGGCTTGGGAGCAAGAGGTAGAGAGGAGGAGGCAGAGACCCAGTTTGTCTAAGCTTGTTCTGTTCAGGATATTAGCTTCCCAGAAAGTGTTCAGGATATTTTTTTTTGCTTGGAGCAGTAGAGAGAAACTCAGATCTTGTTGTCACTAACTGCATCAACCAAATGTAGCTGCTAAATTAAAAAGGATTATTTAAATACTGTCAATTTCATACGCGGTTAAAGTTTTACAAAAATTGTATATTCTCTGGCTATACTGAAAAGTTACCCGAGTTCCTATTACATCAGGAATGATGGTAGCAGGAAAATAAATGTGTGTACTTTGTGCTTTTGGATGACGCTGAAGTTACAGAACAAATCCATTATCAGCATTTATCAGATTTCTCTATTCATTTTGCAATATATTGACTTGCCCTTCACATCTGATTTGTGGCTTTGGAATGTGCTGCTGGATGTCTAGAGCTGCTTGCATTTTCAATTACAGTTCTTCTGGCTAGCAGTTTACTTACTATAGTAATTTTCCTGAACTTTTTAATCTTTCAGCATACGTGCTACAGAAAAGAAAAATCTGCCTAGTTAGTAACATTTCCTGACACTGGTAGAAACACGTGCTGAATATTGTTCATGTTGCTTATTATAATGTATGAGGTCTTTGCTATGAATAGCTTGCATAGTACTTCAGAGGAAAGGAGGAACTAGATAAACTGTTCCTTACTGAACACACACCTCTCTCTTTCTTCTGAGATAATTCTTATCACAATATTCATGTTGCAGAGAAGAACGTGGTATAAAATTCACCTGTTAGGGCAGTGCTGTAAGCTCAGGGGCCTCAGAGAGGCACAGGGAGACAGCAAGAACAGGAAGCGTGCTGCAGAGGGGGCACAGCTGGTACAGCTCTTCAGTTATCAGATTTGAAAATGTTAAAATTGGTTGGGATAGAAGGACAGATAAGAATATAATTATTTTAGTTATGGTGGGTAATAAAGCATTTTTAATAAAAATGTAGAATCCTTTTCTGCTTCATTATTATTTCGGCTTTCTTTTAATTCTGCAGTCTTTCTTCATGTTGCATATTGTCCCTGTTTGTTTAATTTTATAGTTTCTCGTGTTTAAGATGTTACGGTTCTCTGTCTTTAAAAAAATTATTGAATGAAGTAGGAGTGAATAGGAATTAGGAGTGAAGAAATAGAAGTAGGAATTAGGTATAAAAATATCATTATACAGTTTTGCTTATAAGGTCAATATATTTGCTAAATTTATCACCATCCCCCTGCAAATATTTCCTGTGCCCAACTGTTATTATAGGGGATTGAGTAAAAATAGAACCTTAATCTTGTTCTGTTTGGAGTTTGTGAAATTGTTAACAAAGAAAAATGTGATTTTTTTTCCTAGGATGAACAAATGAGATTGTTTGGACACTAGTAATGCAGCCCTTTGTGGTACTTGAGAATAATTTTCAGGGTAGGATTATATTCTGTAAGTGTTTCATAAATAAAACTAGAGGCATCTCTCATATTTACTGGGATACTGAAACTAACACACTTAAACCATGGAACATTCAGAGTATCCAGAGTTCAAATGGCAACCTCACAGTTCTTCCCATCTGCAGACATTACCAGTTTTAGCTGTTTGGGAGGGCAAGGAGCATGTAGTAATTACAGAAAGTTCATTCTCATTTAAAAATACCAAATCATTAGAGAAAAAGCTGGTTCTGAATAATTGCACTTATCTAGTTGCTTTAATGCCAATAAGGATGTACAAATGTACATCATTATTGATACTGAATATGCGGTTTAGCAAAGATTCCCCTACTGTTCTTTGCAGGCCAGGATACTCTGTGGGGAGCTTTGCTATAATAATGAAAAACTGTAGAATGTCAGAGGTACTTTTCACTGTTTCTTTAGAATCTTTTTCTTTAAGATTTCAGCAACATTAACCTGACCTTGATTCTGTTCTAGTCTAAGAAATGGCTGAAAAGCATGCTTTAAAGAGGAAAGTGAAAAAGAAAAATATCAAAAAAGTATGCCACAAATCAGTAAAAATATTCCTGAATGCTTAGTTTAAAATCTGGTTGTGCTTTACTCTGAACAGCTATGTTGATAAATGGAGAAAAATCATGCTGCCTACCAATCACACAAAATTTTTACAGGTAGCAGGAGCTCTTTAAGAAAGACAAATCACTGCTGTATTACAGAATGAGAGTCATAAAAAGCTGGAAACAAGAGCCCAAAGCAAATGGGAAAGCTGATTTCCATTGACAGCCATTCTTGCTTCTGAAAGCCTCTTCAAGGACTCAGTCTTGGCCTGAAGCTTTCAGGCATGGAAGTCAGCCCTATTGCAACCACTGACAACACCAGTTTTAGGCTAGTATTACAGTCCCATTCACTGCATTTCTGTTAAGAAAGAAAGAAAGTGACCAGAAGCCATTTGGATACAGCAATGAGCCACTGCAAGGTCTCCGGCGCTACTACTTCCACCTGCTTTTGTTCTCCTAGAGAGAAATAACTTTTCTCTTGAGTCCCTGGAGGGGATGCTGACTAAACTTTTGAGTGAGACTAGAAAGAACAGCAGCTCTCATGACTCACATAAGGTTTTCTGAGGCATCTCAGGGGCATCTGTATTGTGCTTGTCTGGGTGTGTTTCTTCCTTTCTTACAGTTCTGTAAGGATACACACTGGTGTGTTGTGTGTTGGGGGGGGGGGGGTGGGGTGGGGTGTTATTGATGTTTTGGGTTGTTTTTTTTGTGGCATTTAAAAACTATCATGTCATGTACACTTCCCCCACCTCCAGCTAATCTCCTTTACTAATCCTTTCTCTTAGCTTATATTTTTTAATAAGAAGTGCTAAACATTGAGAGCACCTTGTAAATAATGGTTTTTTCCTCCTTTGTTTCACTTTGCCATTACTGTTCTGATTTGAAAAGGGAATCATTATCATCAGTGGAGATGCTCACTCTGCAATTCCTACAAATTGTCTAAAAAAGCCCAGTGAATACCCTAAAAAGCATCAACTGAAACACAAATGGAAGAACAATCACCTAAAACAATTTCCCTTTCTAGATACATCAGAAATAACTGCATAATGCTAAAAAAAACTGAGATACGTTATGATACAGTTTCCTGCAATACCACAAAATTGCGTGAAATAAAGCTAATATTTTTATATCACCAGTAGTTCTGTAGGTCTCTGTCATAATTATGATATTGCTGAATACTTACTAAATATTCCAGAAGATTGAATATACTGTTTGTTTCTCAAGGCTGTCTTTTTAAGGGAAATTGGTCTGCTTCTGGAAAAATTCCCTGCCCTTCCTTTTCTTTTACAGAAATTTCTTTTAATGAGTCACTTCTTCTTAGAAAACCTTGTTTGATAGTTTGGATTACAACAATGCTAGCACTGATCTTTGATGCTTCTTCAGAGTGCTGTAAATCCAGCTTCTCAGCACATTGTAAACTATGCATGTTTTCTTCCTTATGAGACTCTTGGCAGGCTTTATGGTTAGCAGACAGAGATGCAGCAAATCAGCAAATTAGATGTTTTTAAAGGCAGCTGAGAAATTCTCTCTTTTTTTTTTTTTTTTTTTGAGCAAAAAGGAAGAATTTGCCTTAGAGGATAAGTATACAGTTTGTTAGTTTTGAAATAGCATATAGCACCCATGCTGTCAGAGCATAATTGTTATCTGGTGGCCAACTACCATATATATATGTATACATACTGTTTCTTTTATCCCTGTTCATTTGGATTGCAAACCAGGAATGAAGAAAACGCCTTGCTTATTTAAGTTAAATTTGATTACCATACCTTCTGTAATTTTACCTGTTTTTTCTGACTCCCTGATGCTTGGTGAAATGTAAATTATTTGGTGATCTTCTATGTCCATTCAGTTGGTATTTCTCATAGCAGGATTGTGTGTCATAGCATTTGGCAGTGCTTTATTTAGCTAATGTCCAGAGACTATGCTCTGAATAGATTGTATTCTGGGTAAATAAGTTAGGCATTTAAGTGGAAACCTGTGTGACTAATGTGGGATATCAAATTCTCTAGGGCTTGCAGTTCTATATATGCTTGAAGAATGCATGCATGAAAACATAAGCCATTTCATAACCTTGACTTTGATTGCATCACATAGCTTTGTGCTGGTGTCTGCATTGTAACCAGCTTGGGCAATCTCAGCACTGATGGGAGATGGATGCTCTCTGCTAGTGTGTCCAGCTCTTCATTACATTACCACAGTCACTATAAAAGCCTGATGGTCAGGTTGGCTTTGTCAAGGTTTTTTTCACTATGCAGATGTCTCACCCCATTTAAAGGGTGTCTTTATGCCATAACACATGTGACACACTGTGTACTAGATAAAGGGATGGGCTCCAGAATATTCCAGGACTTAAACTGCAAACATGACAGAGTTTTACAGCAGCCTATCTTCAGTTAAGTTTCCAGGTAAACTTTGTCCAGAGTTTTTCTACCAGATTTAGATTATGCATTCTGCATTAAAGAATCATCTTTCCCAGGTTTTGTATTTTTCCCATTGCATTATTTTTTGGGATGTCAGCACAGTAATAGTAACATAAAACGTGACTTGCTATAAATGAAAAAGGAATGTGAACATTTTAAGATAGTGAAAAATACACATTTTCATTTGATAGATAGTAGTGGTTTATATGTGAAACTGAAATAGGAAATCTTGAGTCCTTTTCTCATTTATGCTGTAAACAGATCTTGTCATATTGGGCCTAAGACCTTCTCGGGAGGGGTTGGATGTACTGGGAGTCAAAGACTGTTGGATCCAAGATCAGCTTATGGAATTTGTTATACTGACCTGACACTTTTCTTTGTTCCTGACTTTTCTGTACTATGTTGCTCCTGGCCATTTTGGGCTTTATTTGTGATACTGTTTTGACTATTCAAGTAGGATCAGAATCCACAGACTATTAAGAACCTTGCTAACACTATGCAGAGGTTGAGTATCGTTAAGTAATGTTGAACAGTAAAATAATTCTAATGTAATTCATCCTTCCTTACTGCAGTCTTGCTTTGAAATGTGGAGAGGGACCTGAGAGAAGGAAAAGCTGGTTCTTGCTCTGTCATTGTAATACATGGTATCTCCTGCGTGCAGAAAGGGTTTTAATTTCTGGGGCTGCCCATTTGGTACCCTTCTAACAAATGTAAAGTTTCTGGGGAAAAAAGAAAGATCCAAGATGCTTTGTGCTCTCTCCATTTTTTTTTTTTCTTTCTTTGAAGTTACTTTTGCCACATGATAGTGCAATTTGCATTGTAAATTGAGTTCATCCAGCTTGTGGGACGATAAAGATATAAACAGGTGTTCATAAAAGTATAGTTTGCCAAATAAAATAAACATTAGATTCTAGGGATTTCTGATTATCATCTGAGCTATGGGAATACGACAGCAAGTGAGGGATCATTTTTCCCTGGAATGTGAGAGTGGGGGGAAGCAGAATGGTCTTTGAAGATCTCGTCTAATTGATTCCGCGATGTAACCTTTTCCTGTTTTTTCATTTGGGGCTTTCTGGCTCCACTCTCCCCTTCAGAATATGGGACTGATTTAACACAAGCAAATACCAGCACCTCCATAAATTCTCCACAGGTTATTTCTTTCAAGAAGGAAAGTGCAGTGCAGTGTAGAAATTAAGGGAAGTTTTAAGTATACAACAGCTACAAAATTAAGTACTTATTTGAAGTATTGTGGGAGTTTTCAGATAAATATCTTTAACATAAATGTTCTGTGTAGCAGTGTTCTTAGCAAAAGCATATGTCCATAGAAGATGTTTATGAATTTTGTTACGATGCGCACCTTGAGTCTATTTGGCCATGACAAGAAGGAAGACTTCCTCTAAATGTTTGTTATCAGTCAGCAGCTATAGAAGTTAAGATCCCCTTTAAAGTGGGAGCTGCTGATCTTCCACTTGAAGATAACTGTGCTGATTAGAACAGACAAGTACAAGACGTTTTAGGGTTTTTCCTGAACTTACAGACTTATGGTGCTATTGCCTGTTTTTTTTTTTTCTCAGAGCTTGGAAAGCTGCAGTAGGAGAACTATGCAGTGTTTCTGACTTTTCATCATCTGTAAATTGTACCTTCAGGGGTTATGTAGTACAGACATGTCAGCATTACAATAGCTTAGAGAATATTGTTAAAGCAGGAGAAACCCAGTGACATACTCTGTCTCCAGAGGGCTCTGAAGTGGCCTAGAAGAATAGACAAAGATGGGACTACTCTTTCCTTTTTCATATCTATAAAATAAATTTTTTTATAGCAACTAGCCAGAGGGTGATCTGAAAGAAATGGGGAAAAGTCAAACAGGCTCTGTTACTGGGAAGTGAATCCCAGCAGCTCAGTAGAAAGATGCTTTCTTCACTTGACTCCTTTGAGCTCACTCATCTTTTGTACTGGATCATAACAAGGATAGTATTTACATGTAGAAGTCATTCCTTTTAATAAAACTTCTTAACCTTAAGAAATTTTACATTATAACAATTACTGATTTGAGGAAGTGTATCTTAAGCTTTAAGTTTCTAGTCTTCATAAGTATAAACAAAAGCTGCCAAATGAGGGTCCATTTCAGAGTGGGCAGCACCACTAACCTATTCTGACCCAGTAACATACGCAGGCATGAGCTTCCTCAGTTACCTAAGGACTGACTCTGAACTGACATAGATTGGCAAGATTATCTATTTCATTGTTGACAGTTTAATAGAAGGTTTAATGTTTGCTTATCTGACCTAGTAGATGAAATGTTGGGTTATGTGAGGAATGAGTAGTGCTCAGGTTGCATTCAAGTCAAATCCAGTCCTTCCTCTGAGAAGCAGACAAAGTGACTTTTACTTGGCTAAATGCTTAGCAGTGTTAGTTACTCCCAGGATAGAAAACAAACCACCTCACCGCCCAAACTGTCCTTCTGCCAAACAGCTACAACCTCAGGTTCTCTGTAACAGTCACCTCCAGCACACATCAGATCTTGAGCAGCACAGCTCCCCTAAAAATCATGGAAAAATTTAGCACTGTCCATACAACTAGATCCATTTAACTCTTATGATCAGTTGAGTACCAAATTAGCTTTTAAAGGTTTCAGTGCTCGGCCTTCCCTAATAACAGCATAAGCTTTGGATTTTTCTGGCTGTGTGCTGTGTATGGAGGGTTGAAAGGAAGAAGTCAGAACTTCAATCAGAAATTCATGTCTAATGTTCTTGGCTTTGACATGTCTTGTTAATCACTTTTGACGAAATTACTGCAGATTCCCGTATGTGTGCTTATACAAAACAAAAGTCCATATTACAAACATCTTATTCCTAGAGATGATGTGAGAGCTATCAGTTTGGATAGCATTTTATTGCTATAAATAGTAAAGTTAGATTTGATTTCTAGAGGCAGAATAAATAGTCTTGTCTCTGTTTTTAAAACAATAGAAGTTTTAGGATAGACACTTAATAAGGTCATATTGGTAGGCCATTATCAAAGCTTGCAAGTATATTGGGTCCAGCATCCTATCTGCTGGTATTTTCTGTAAATTATATTGGCTTTTATACAGCAGGGTTGGTATTTTATTTTATTTTATTTTATTTTATTTTATTTTATTTTATTTTATTTTATTGTTGGTTTTGACTCAAGGGTTTGGGGGCTTTGTTTTTTGTTTAAGTTTTGTTGACTTTTCCTATAAAGCACACGTTTGGCAATGCATATATTGCAATTCCTGTTGCTATTCCGATTTTGCAATTTCATTTCTATTTGGAAAGCAACATCATTAATACTTTGAAATAACTGGGATAGGAGTGTTTTATAATCATCAGTCATGTCTTTGTTGGACAGCTTCTGAAAAGGCACAAGGGGAACAAAAGACAGAGCTTCGTCAGTTTCTAAAAGGAGTTCTAATGCAAGTCATTTCCCCTAAGCAAGACTGGACATTATGACAAAAAGTCCCACCAAACGTAGGGGTTTCATAAATGCAGAGTAACAATAGGTTGAGAAATCTTACTAATCATCAAAAAAATCCATTGTTGTTTTAGCGTTAATTCAAGTCAACCTGACCCAAAAAACTATATCGACATGAATTAGGAACTGCTGTTTCAGATGTACTTCAACCAAACTCTGAAACTACTTTTATTTATTATTTTATTTTCTTCATGTATTAGTATTAGGTCATGATGGCTCTAAGCACAAAGCCTTAGCTGCCTGATTCATGATGTCTAAATTTCTGCTTTTCTCTTTTCTTTAGATAAATACAGGGCACCGATCGCAGTTGAGTGTATCAAGTGCCGAGGTGGGAAATGAAAGGAGTCAAAATTTGGAAAGCAGCCCTTTCATGTCAGATCTTCTGAGTGACGTACCCTTTGCCCTAGCACCACATGTGTTAGCAGTACAGGGCACCCGTAATGACGTTCCTGACCGATTGCTCACCTACGACATCAATGATAATTTATCAAGATTTTGGTATGACTTTACCCTTGAAAATTCAGTGCTTTGTGATCCGTAATGTTTTCTTTAGTATTTCTGTCTGTGTCAAGGAAAAAGTCCTAAGGTGAAGATACAGACTTAATCGACTTAATATTTTGGGGGACTACCACTGATGAATCAGATGAATTGTGTGAAAAGGATTCTTATTCACAACCATGTTGTATTTCTTAGCTTTAAGTGAACCGTAACTTAACGATGTTAAATATTCTGGTTATTTCAAAAGAAATCAAGCAAAACTGTTTCAGCCTGAGACTGCTTGTTGCTATCTACTTTCAGTAGGTAGGCTACAGACACAAACATTTCATAACTTTAAGATGAAGTCTACACACGCCTGCACTGTTTTGTTATTTCACTCAGATACTAAACACATAGATCCTGTTGCATGTGTTAAGATCACCTCTGATTTTCTACAGATAGAAACCAGTATTAACACTAAAGCAATATTGCTTTGCACTCCTGAACAGACAGCTTTTCAGTTAGACCAAGTTTTAAAACTCAGAGTTCATTACGAGTACTTAAATAATTGTGAAGACTTAATAGAACTGGTAAAATGTACTAATTTCAAGGTAAAAATCAGTTGCTCTGCTCCCTTTCCAATAGATGGTATTTTTGTCCATCTCATGTTGTGCCTGGAGAAGTCCTTGCCTCCTGCGTGTTGGCTGCTGTTTGTTCTCATTACCACATGTGTTCCTGATTTATACACAGATCAGCTTTTCCATTTTAACCTCTTTGCCCCCTGAAGAAGGAAATCTCAGGACACGTACTTTTAATGGTCACACCCTTCTTTTTTCAATTTGTGTGCCAGAGATACACATGGCAATGTTTAGCAACAGGAAAACATTACATTGTTTCTTATCCAGCTAAATTAAATGGCTAAGTACCTAAACATGCATTCTCACAGACCACTGTCCCCCCTGCTCACAAGCTTTAAGCATGTTTTTCCCCGACTAAAACCAGAGCTGCTGTTGCACGAGCAGCAGCTCCCTGATGTGGTGGCATGAGTTTTGATGAATAATGATCTGTGTCACACAAAAAAAACACTTGTTTTTTCTCTCGGGGTAGAATATTTATATTGTGCCAAACATTAGTGGATATTTTCATATATTTTCTATGCTCTGTGCTAGCTTAAGATACATATATTTTCAGACTTGCATCCTCTTATAGTTTTTGAGAGAAATACTGTAAATGATGGAGAAATTACATTGTGAATACGTCTTAGGTTGTTAAATATTTGTGGTTTAGATTTTTTTAAGTGTATGTATTTAATATTTTTGACAGCTGTGCTCATAAATGTTTTGAAGTTATTGTTTCAGGGACAGTATCTCTTCTACAGTCCAATAAAAAACATGCTAAATCACAGTGAGTTATTTCTTATGTGTGAGAGTTGTTACTCAGGTTCACCTGTGTTGTTTACTGTAGCTGTGACCATTCAGACTTCATGGGAGCTTGAACCTGGAAATTCAGTTTGGAAATCTTTTCAGTGTCATTTAAAATAGGGTTCCTTTTGATCAAATATATTGCACTTCATTTGATGTATTCTGTGTGGTGGTCTAGGTCTTATCCATGGCTCTGCTCTGAGGATCCTATGGCTGTGAGCTGGGAAGTACTCACAACTCTTATAAGGAAGAATTGATTTTACCGAGTTGTTTAGAAGTGGTTTGTGTGCTAGTTTTTTTAGTTAACACATACCTGAAGCACTAAATCTAATTTTCATGATTGATTTATATTTAATCATTAAAAAAATTAATCATTCTGCAAATAGCGTGTTTCCATTCAAGTTGTCCATTTCAGATCTGAAATGTTTCTGCAGCTCAGCTGGTCTAGAAGCAGAACTGCAAAACACTGTTGAAGACTGAACAAACTCACAATACTTGTTCTTTCTTTGCTAGCTGACTTGGCATGTAATTTTGTGCATTCATTTCTTGCCAAAAGTTAGCTAATTTATCTAAAATAATTACATCTTGTCAGAACTGTGCTCTGTTACACTCACAAGCATCATTTCAAAAGAAGAGGAGAAGCAAAAGAGAGTAGGGAGGAGGTTGTATTCACCCATGATGAGAAATGTGGACGGTAGGTTAAACATTTGGCCTTCATCCTTCGTCATGTTTTGTAAAGGGTAAAATCTACATCTAACAAGAGTACTAGTAATGAGCAAGGGTATTTGGAATGTGTCTACTGACTGCCCTCTCTTTAGCCAGGCCTGGGGAACAAACCTATCCCTTGCTTGAGATCATCCATAAAAAGTGGATTGAAGCCTAATGGCATCCAGACAGCAAAGGTAAATTTCTTTCCACTGGGATAAAAAAAAAGTACACTTAAACTGTTATAAATTGGTAAGATTTATGGATATTACTATGTGCCTACTGATAATATGAAGGTGGCACAAAATCTTCAGAAAATTAAAGATTTCAAGGAGTCTTAATTCATAAAAAAAATGTGAATTACTCGTGCAAGATGTTTAACCTTTTATGCTAAGTGATTATTGCATAGGATATATGTGAAGATCTGTGTATCTGTCAGTGTCAACAAATACTGAATGGTTCCATATGTTGTCAATCAAATATTTGAACACCAATGAAAGAATATAGTCAGTTTTTAAAAAAAATTAAAACCTATTCAAATATAATCAATAATGATATCAAAATAGTAAACCAGCCTGGCTGTCCTTTCTGTATATAATAATGAGAACTTCAATAGAACTGCTTGCCTTGTGTTATGCATAGATATGTAAATTATTTAGAACTGAAAGATATTTCATAGCTGATGTCATTAATATTAGGATTAAGACAGGTTGTCAACTCCAGAACTAATAATAAAAGAGAAGTGTGATCCTGGGCCAGTGAAGAGCTGCAAATGGGAGCTCTGTCACTGCCATGAGTGGAAGTATTACTAGGCCTGCACTCCTTTACTAAATAGTTTACTTAGAGTTACTGTAGCTGATGGGAGATTCTGAGTTTCATTTGCAGTTCTCTACATTTTCCCTGCAAGAGATGTACTCTGTGTTGTGTGATAGCTTCCTTATGGAACTTCTACTAAATCAAACATAACAAGACACTTCTTATTTCCTCTGGAAGAGTTGTAAACACAGGCTCTGGAAAAGTCTAATTTTAAGCATAGGAAAAGGGGAGTGAAGCCCACATGTACGAAGGTAAATCCAAGAATAATTGCATCCAGAGCAGCCTGACAGAAAGCTGACTGGGAGCTGGTCCTCGCAGACAACTCCCCGGTGACAAACTCAGAAGTGGAACCAGAAAATGCCATGCCAGGAGGTGGTTACAGATCCCATTTCTGATGTTTTCTCTAAAATAGGACCCAAACCCTGATACTGCAGTCCTGCAGGTGGCAAATATACACTTGTGTGGTCACAGCTGAGAGCTTTTGACCCTGGAGCAACTAAAAGGAAAAGGCAAACAGCATATTCACCATGGTAATTATAGTGTCTCAAAAATAACACATAGCTCATTGCATTTTTAGCTAGGGAACCTGTTTCATGTTCACAAAAGCACTAAAGCAGTCTCCTGGGCAAGATAAGTGGGTTGATCCCAACAACTTGTACTTGAGAAACCGCTGTCCTCCCCACAACCACCCTTTTGTTATGACATGACAGTTCATCTTGCTTTGGATTTTCTCTGCTCAGCCTATCGAGTATGGAGAGGAACCAGAAGTGCAATTCCTAGGGTAAGTCCTTCCCTTCTCAGCTAACTGCAACTCTTCTGCCGATGACAGGGCAATTCCAAATTAGCCAGATTTCCTTTTGAAGCTAGAGAGTGTCTGTTACAGCAATCCTCTGTATATTCCAAAGGCAGGCTCCAGTCTGGTGCTGTAAGAAGAAGGTTTAATAAGTGGAGCTGGGTTTGTTCAGCCCACCTGCTGTACTGCAGCTCTTCAACAGCGCTAAGCTTTGGGTTCTGTAATGAGCTCACAAAGCTAGGAGGAGGTATATTAGGTCTGATTTTTTCCCATCAATATGTTAAATTCCTTAAACTAAGGAAAAATATTGATCTCCGTGTATCCTCCACTGAGATCATCTTCTTTCTTTACCAGCTAGATATTTATGTCCAGTGAGTCTGTGAGAGAACTACCTCGTTCTTTTCAACATCCTTCACACAGATGAAACTTTTCTGAAAAGAGACGTCCACTCTGCAAGAGGGTTCTGTTCCCACAGGCCCTTTCTTAGCCCTACTTCTGTCTGAATCAGAGCCATTCAAAAGAAGCAATGCCAAGTATTCATGCTTACTGGAAGGGGAGAAAAGTCACTATGTTGTTCCCACGATGTGGACAGTCAGTTAGCTCGGAAGCATTATTGTCCGAAGAATGAAATGGAGATTTTTGTCAACCTAGGATTTCATCATTTTCAGATGCCAGAAGCGTAAGAAGTAACCTTGATCTAGGCACAGTATCTCACTGTTCGGTTCTGGAGCACACATTTTAGGTTCTGCATGCAGGTATGTAAAGCTTTTTCTTTGACTATATGATGCTAATAAGTAAGGATCTTTTAATTCTCCTGCATGCGTCAGATAAATGATCGAAAAACCAGTAAGATCCAAAGTGCTACTTTGACTCCTGTGCATGCAGTCCCTCCTAAACCAGAGTTTTTTCCTCCATGTATAAGTGATTTTAATCATTCAGTAGAAATCCTAAAAAAATAACGCTTTAAACTTTATTTTCTGAAACATACTAATGGAAAGTTTTTCAACCTCTATGGTGGGTGCAATAGTTCCTGACTAAGACTGGCTATTCTACTTGCAAGTACTTTGAAGCTATTAAAAATTATTAGTTTTTTTACAGGTATTTACCTAGTAGGAAATGGCAAGGTTCTCATGTGTTCATTACTTCTTTTAGTAGTGTAGAAGGAAAAATATGTAGTAAAATTACACCAAACTAAGGAAGGGGTTGGAGAAAGGACATGTAAAGCAGTTTTCATTGAATGTTATTTCTGTAATATTTGCAATTATGAAAATATGGAAACTAAGTGAAATGCAAGTGGTAAGAATATGATGACACCATCATATGGTGACCTGAATCAGAAACTGTATAGGTATTATGCCCTATAGTCTTCTTTTTTGTGTACATGGAGTAGGTAGCACCACAGTACCTCATGCAAATGCCTCCATACATTGACATAAATAATAGTAACAATGGATCACATACTCCTTTCAACATCTCAGAGCAGGAACTTCTCTTTAGTCTGCAGCCCTCCATGCAGTGGTCTTTCTAGACGGTGTTTTACTCCCCCCAGAAGTTGGTGAATATTCTATTAAAGTTTACTTTCTGATGAGGGTAGCTCACAGAGCTTTGTTGTATTGCAGCTCAGTGGCTTGTCAATTACATCCTTTCTCCAGAAGTAAAACAGTCTGACATGCTGCATGCTTTGTATAATAAACTAGGAGTTGTAAAGCTTTCAGCGTTGTACTGCAGGTTATGGTGAGATGTTGGAGAAGCCTTTTTTAATTCTGTAACAAAAGAGTAGCGGTGGAAGTGGAAGTTATGATGACCCCAGAAGGATGCAGCAGCTGTGGAACAGAGACAAGAGTGCTTAGTTCTGCCAGCCAATTCAATTCACTTTTCTTTGCTGCAAAGATAAAATAAACTCTTGAGATCAAAGATCTAATTTACAAGGCTGTTCTCTTAAGTCAGTTGACACATGTACTTCAGTAACAGAACATAAAAGAAACTGCTCACAAGCAAACAAAAAGAAGATGATCCTCAATTATAAACATCCCTCATCCAACTGTTTGTGGATATCAGCATTACAGTGAGAGTAGCCACTCACATCCAAATGTTCATGTAACTCTTCTGGGAGGTCAGCTATGGGCATCCATCTAAATCACACTGGAAAAGAAGTCTGAAGCAGATGGGTTCCAGAAGACAAAGGCTCAGGTGAAATGGACCATTACAGTGAGAAGGGAATTACTACTTAAAGTAACTTATGTTTGTTAGAACTGAAAAAACTTTGCTGACCACTGCATCACCCTTTCCATGAAGAGATCTGCTATTTGTCTGTTTTCCTTAAGAAAATTAAGCAATGTGTGATGTTTTGGAAACTGTACTCCAATTTCTTTTTTCGTCTGTTTTTAGAAACTACTGGTGCATCTGCTTGGCTTTTTCTCCTCTTAAAGACAGTTTAGATTCCTGTAACTCCAATTTTGTCTATGTTTAGATAGGGCTTTTGTCAAAGACTTACTATTTATCTTACCAATTGAATCAAAGAATCTTTTTGTTATTAGTTGACTTTCATGTATTTTGTAGTTTGGCTAGTTCTCCTTCCGTTGTCTCTCAAATAAAAAACATTTACACTTCTCCCTCTACTTGATAGTGTGGAATAGAACATTTGCCTTAAATTTATTCCAGAAAGGACTGCCAAATTTTATTTCAAGCAGTATTACAGTACTTTCAGATATTACGTATCAATCTTAGTATAATTGTGGCTACAATTGGACGCACAGGGTCAACATATTCCCTCTTTTGATGTAGCTCAAATAACATTGAAATTTATCTCATGTTTTGAGGGCAGGTAAAGTAGGAAGGTGTCATATTGGGAATTGATATTGGATTAATAGAGGGATTTAAAATTTATTCCTCTTCATATGTTTACTGCACATTGTGTGCAGTATATGAATCCACTCAATGATAAAGTGAAAATAACTACTTCAAAGATAGAAGTTGCCATTCTAGCTTTTCTAATGGCATCAAATAAGAGGCTGTTGATTGAGAAATGGAAATGTAGTTTTCCTGCAGATCTCTCAAATGCTTTACAGTAGAAATCAGTATTAGGATTTATCTTGAATATTAATATCATAAATTGAAGACAAATTTTAAATCTTAGAAACGCTGTAAAAAATAGAGTGAATGAACAGAGATTGCTGATGTATTTTTGTTTTCTCAGAGGCTAGCTAGCAAAATTATCTCTAATTGTGTTGCAGTTATTTCCATAAAAAAGTTTGTAGGTCAGACTGTTGGTCTAGCTACTGATCTGTAGAAATCTGAGAGAATCTCTAGGAATAAAGCCATTTTTCAGGGTGATAGGTTTTGGACAAAACTGTTCACCTTCATGTTTAAGACCTGTAAGTCTTCTCAGACTAAGACCTCACCACCACCTCCAGTGGCTGTCTTTGCTTCGGAAGAAAGTTGCACCCTAATTTAGAAACATCAGTTCGATGTCTCCTGATCTCTACTCCAGGCAGCTGGGTCTGGAGAGATGGTTTGCTTCTGGGATGGGGCATATTCTGGTAGATAGGCATTTCAAGAAGAAAAGGATGTTGCACATCAATACCCTGTGGGAAAAAGCAATGCCAACTTGACCAACTTCCATTCCTATCTCCTACAATACTAGCCATGCAATGACAGAGACCTAACACACTTCCTCTGAGAATATAGGGTGGCGCTGAATTCCTGGTCTGTCTTCTTGGAAAACAACTTACCTATGAAGACTTTGAACTGAGCAAGATCATCTTCTGGTGATCTGCCAATCTTAGCAGATTGCCTGAGCCATTTCACCCTGCTTAAAGCAAAGGAGGATTTTTAGGCCAAAACACTAAAGACATCCTGGAAGAGGAAGTCATCCCAAGATTGATCTGTTCACCACAGGCATCACAAAGAAGTCAGATAAGTCTTGCTCTGAAAGAATCTCCTGTGGCAATGGAACTCTGGCTATTTATACGAATATGTGCACAATAACTAAAAATAACTGTGGTATTAGATGGGTTTGTATATCCTTGTCATCATACCACAGAGTAGGAAAAATGTTCCTAGCATCTCCACTACAACAGCAACCTAGTTACCCAAAGATTATTTTCTCCAAAATAAAAATAGTTAGGAAGAATGAAGGCCAGCTAGTACACCCTTCTTAAACAGATGAGGTAGTTTAACTAAAGGATAAAATCATACTTGGAAATTTATAAATAGATTATTGTGGGTTTAAATTGCAATTAACTGAACAAGGCCTTTCTGGCACCTACTGCCTCATCTTGCTTCAAAAAGGTATTTTGTCTTGCATGCAAACTAATATTCTGCTTCCCCAAAGAAATGAGCTATGAAGATAATGCTGAGGATGTTCCCCTTTGAAACACTGTTCTCTTCTGATATATCACTTAATCTGGAAATCATGGCCCAGTAACATGTCAGTCTCCAAGAGAAGAGTTCACTCTTTTAGAACTTTTTCCAAAACTGGTAATAGAACAGGTAATCTGTGCAAACACATCTCAGCAAACTGGATCAGCCTAGGCATTGCCAGAGCATTAGAAGATGAGAGAAGGCATCCCCACACTGGGATTTGGTGAGAGCACTGGTGACATCAGAAATTAGAATTTCCTATGCTATTCACTGGCAGCGGAAAAAAAAGAAGGGGGGGGGGGGAGGAGGTGCCAGTGTGGCACTTTGATGTCATTTTTAAAAATACTGAGGGTCTGTTTTGTAATGGCTGGAATGTTGTTGAGAACATGGTAACTCAGCAACACTTGCCTTACTCTGTTTACCTTTTCCCCCTGTATGTATCTATTGATCTTAAACTTGTCTGACCTACAGAAGTCATCTTCTACCATGTTTATTACATTATTAAGGTGATGAAATTTGGGTTAAACAGAGAAGAGGGATGATTCTTATCTGAGATTTTCCTCCCTTAATCTTGGATAAATCCAACCTGGGCTTGTAGGTGGCTTTTGTAAGTGCCTGATGGTATCCTGGCTCAGGCCAGGCCAGAAGATCCAAGCAGGCAATTTTTCAAATACAAATATCCATGCTGATGTTCTTAATTACAATCCCAGTCATCCTAGTTTCCATCTGCTCATAGGAGAGGAGGGAAAGAGGAGCTCTTTGGCCAGTGTTGAGAATCACCTTCTGGCTTGTCCTCTCTTCCTTTGACCGTCTGTGCAGGGAGCCAAGCGCGGCTATTGCTGCCAGAGATGGCTACAGCAAAGTGCCTGGAAATGGTACGAATTTATCTATTTCAGCGTTTTTATCTTATTTGTCTCCTGATGAATTATTTATGCAGAGATCAGACCTATCGTTAGCATTGGAAGGCCGTATTACAAATGTGTATTCATTTACTTTTAAATAACTATTTTGATTTATTCAAAGTTTTTTAAGTCCTTATAACGTGATCTGGGGAAGGTTCAGTGGGCTATTTCTTTCCTCTAAATACAATGAAACAGTTGGTCTGCTGCCAGCCATGGAGGGAGGAGGAGGAAATTAGAATATGCAGCATTTAAGGAAAAAGTCAGATAAAAATAAAACTTCATTCTGTAGATACAGTTTTAGTTACAAACTGAAGAGCAGTTCAAAGTAGAGAGATGTAGAGGAAGTTAATTTATAATGACCACTTCCTAAAATGGACTGAGGTGGAATTCACAATACAATGCTAGAGCTGTAGGCCAGCAACCAGTGTTTTTCAATCTGCTGCTTTCTCCAAATGTGTGGGAAAACGGCCTTGTGAGTTCACATAACTTCCATGAAGCTCACTTGCCAGTTGGGGCCTATAGATTGGCCTCAGCGAGGAGATATTTTATGCACACACACACAAGGAAGCAGTTCTGAAAGGAAAAAGAGATTCCTTGCACAAACTTGGGTTACAGCAAAGTTGTTGTAATTTATATCATCATCACTGAGAACAGGTTTCGTCCTACAGGTTATAGCAAAATTCATGTAAAAAGTTAGGGCAACAGAAATGTCTCATAAATTCAGGTACTTAAACAGAGAATGTAGATATATATTATTATGTATGTGTGTATATGTGTACATATGTACATAGGCACACATGCATAGACATACAAAATGATTATTCACAAAGAGATACATTGGGTGAGATTGATGTTCAGTTTCTCCAGAAGAATTTTCTTTAATTCAGATGTCAGATGCTTCCTATGACTTTCCTTTTGGCATAGCTGCTGTTAATAAGACACTTACCAGCTTGTTCACATGGAGAGAAAAGAAAGGGTTTTTCTAATGCCCCATCAAAAACAGTACTTGGAAGTTTTCTCAGTTGTAACCTGTATGAAGTGGCAAAGTGGCGATATACGTGGATGAAGGTGAAGTTTCTAGACCTGACTCTTTGGTGGTTTATGTGAATCATGTGCCTTTAAGAACTACTCTCTATCCTCATAATTCCTTATTATAGGAAATTGCAGTTGGCAGCAATCAGGTTAAGTATTTAAATATTTTACATTTAATTGAGGGGATTAAATTCGCATTTCCAATTTAAAATGTTTTCCCATTTTAACTACAAAACCTGGTCGTATGTTTTAAAGCTTTTTAAAAATGTTAATACTGACTTAGTGGGAAAATACTTGATTTCATGAACACAAATCACATTGTCTTTTTCTCATCATTTAAAGAAGGACACATTCTGTTGCAGGGACCAAGTTGTTTATTATTTTGACTGCTGCCTTCCCTTTGGTCCCCTTCTCCATCCCTCTCCCAGTGACTGATTTTAAGTGCCAAATGTAGAGAAAATCTTCATAATAAAAGAGATGGTAGCATCTGGTCAAGAACACTGACCCTTCTCTGCAGGGATCACGCACAGTTCACTTTTTGTAGTGTACAGGTTTTGAAGGTTTTTGTGAATGTGACTTAGATATTTCCAAGAACGAGGCTCAGGGAAAAGGAATTGTGGTGACCTCTTCTTTGAAGTTAAGATTAAAAAAAGGACAGGGAGAAAGTCTATTAAAATGTGGCTGCCTTCCATGCTTTTTATAAACGTGCTGTTTGAGCAGTGCCTGCCAAGGAGCCCGTCTGCATCTTGTGTGTTCTAGTCAACAGCGCACACCCTGCAGTTGCAGCTCCTCTCCATTTTCAGGCAGCTCTGTCTCACCTTTCCTCTGCTCTTAGCAAATATCTGAGAAATTCATTGGTATGGTCTTCTGTACCTTTGTCATGAGGATTTTGACTACCAGGCTGGTAGAGCAGCTCAACACCAGTGCTGTTGATAGCCCAGGCAGGATGGCAGTTTGAGCCAGTGTGATGGCTTTTGGGGCAAAACCTGGGTTCGTGTTGTCCTGGAGTTGTTTTTCTTTCTTAAACCTAGACAATTTCAGCCATTTAACACTAATCTAAAAGAGCATTAAGACTGCAAAGCCAAGCATGGGAGTGCTGTTCCTTTGGGGGGCAGAGTCTGCATCTGGAGTATTTCCAGAAGCTCAGCAAAGTGACTGTTACCGCAGGGTTCCTAAAAGGCAGCTGGTGCAGAAGCTGTGCTTTGTAGGCCAGCACGTTCAGCTAATTGCCTGTCCTACTGACATAGATTGGAGCCTGCACCCCCTTGCTGGGTTCACCTGCTGTTCCTGGAGACAGAATGATCATTGATCTCAGTGAAAGCAAGGAGATCAATTGGGAGCCAGGAGCTTTTTTTCCTTATGAAGGCAAAATTTTGCTCCTGTGACTGGTTGTCGCTCCCATCTCCAAACTCCTGTTGGATCTGAACCCTGCTTCTCATGGAAACAGACTCGTGCTTCACAGTTGCTAATAATTATACATCTAATTCAGAGGTCAGATTTACTTCTTGCCTCCGATACACACCCAAATTGTATTCTGGGTGCACATTAAGACAAGGCCATGGTGTCTGCTATTTTTTTCCCATGTTGCCTTCCTTTGGAAAGAATGTGTGTGGGTAGAGGAGGAGCTGTGGTGCATTGCAACAGATCCCCATCTGGACCACCAGAGGTCCAGGCCTGCATGACAGAGCACCCCGCATCTCAGAGCATCCCTTCTCAGAGTTCACATTCAGCAGCAGTCTGATGGCTGCCATGAGGGGTTCTTGATCCTCAAGGTTAAACCCTTGCCTTCCTCCTCTGTTTCAAGCAGGTTGGATATGTGTTCTACCTTTAGAGGCTGACTATGATGGTTGTAAGAAAAACAATCTGAGAAAGATCATTCAAGTACAGACTGTTCATAGTCAAAATAAAATACCAGTGAAAAAAAAATGTTTCCAGGTGCTGCTTGGAGTGAAGGATGAACTAAGCTTGATGTCATGGGCAAACAAGTTCTACACACTCAGGTTCACCACAGCAACATGGCGGCTCCCTTCATGTCTTGGGCAGACCAGCGCAATCTCCACACGCTGTGGAAGTACTGCTCCTCAGTGGGAGGTGGTTGGGGAAACATTCAGATCTTGCTAGGACCAACTCAATCAGGCACTTTATAAGCCGCCAGAGCTACGTTTAAAGCAGCCTGCTGCTTACTAGGGCAACTTGTAAGCTGCCTTGGGGCAGACATGGTATAATCACAGTTTCTCAACCTGCTGAGCAAGGATGCACTGGGAGCAGCAAGTAATAGAGCAGCTGAGACTGAAATTCACACGGGATGGTTGCATCTGTGGAGGACAGGGCTTTTTCAGAAAATCCTGGGCCCCATCTATCCTCTTAAATGGACATCAGTTTAAGATGATACTCTGGGTACTGTGCTTTGTTGATACTCAGGGTAGTGATGATTCTCATTAGCCATGTCCATACTACATTAAGTAGTGCAGCCCAGGAAGAGTGGATCTGCAGAGCAAAAAAAAAAAAAACAAAACCAACAAAGGCTGAAGTCTTAACACCCAGTCTTGCATAGAATCACTGAATGGTTTGGGTTGGAAGGGACATTAAGGATCATCCAGTTTCAATCCCCTGCCATGCGCAGGGACAGCTTCCACAAGACCAGGTTGCTCAAAGTCCCCTCCAACCTGGCCTTGAACACTGCCAGGGATGGGGCAGCCACAACTTTTCTGGTCAACCTGGTGCAGTGCCTCACAACTCTTCTTTCATATATCCACCCTAAATCTCCCCTGTTTAAGTTTGCATCTCCCCCATTTAAGTACAGGCATTTCTAGTCCAGACTACTGGTGCTCTTGACCAATGGGCTGAATGTCCCCTGGATTCCACAGAATATCTTCTGGTTGGGTTTCATTCCCAAGGAAACCAACTTGTATCTTCCAAGATGACTCCATGATTCAAACGGGGATCATGTAAGTTGGAATCTTCTGGAGATGACCTCCAAAGCTGAAATAAGCTGGAATGCTAACACATAGGCACCTCTTGTGTTCAAACAGGACTTCACTGCAAGAGCTCTGCAAGCACAGGCTTGAGCTGGAGAGATGCTGAATGTTGTTGTGAAGTCATAAGCCAGGGATTTGTTATGGCAATTATATAATTATTATGTAATTGCTATCAAAGCAGGATTTGTCATAAAATCAGTTATCCTCTTATCCTCTCCATGCAGATCAGATAACAATATTTTTATTCAAGAATATCATCCAGTTTCCTACATCCATTCACTCTCTGGCTATGCTGAAACGCTGCAATAAACTCTTCTGAAATGGTTCTTAATTTTCCACACTTTGCCTTTCATACACATAACTACTGGGGAGAGAGATTCTGTGTCTTTTGGAAGACTTTTTAAAATTATTATTCCCAACTGAAAGGAAACAAACTCATGATGGAGTGAAACATAAACCAGGTCACTTCTGCGTTTGCATTAGTTGAAGCTGTAAAATAATGTAAAAAATACATTTTCCACTTTCAATATTCATTTTTGGCAAAGTCATTTTGGAAACAAACTAGAACAAAACATTGAAATACATATTAATGGAAATCTCTTCCAAGTCAAAAGTTACCAGAATAGTAAAGCATGAGAAGAGTTTAAATTTTGATGACTATTGACTTTCCAGAGGGAAATATTCTCAGTAAAACTGATTAGTTGCCTCTTTTAAAAAGAAAGGAGGAAGATAAACAATGCTCAGTTGGAAAATTGTCTTATCTATCCAACAGGAAAAGCAACTACATGATTTCAAATCCTCCTCCGGGTTCCTCATCATCATTATCTGGGACAGTCTTCCAATTATAATTGCCACAGTGAGCTTCATGATGAGGATTTTTTAACTGGAAAAAGAATTAGGAATGTCGACTGTGTTTTGTGTATGGTGCACATGCTTTCATAACCTTTTCCTAAGCACACCATGAGATGTAGCATGGCCTGGTAGCGGCTACTAAGGGGTTTGGTTGAAAGAAGCAGCACTTTTCACTCTACAGCCTTCATATGCAGCTTTAAATGACTCCTATGTTTATATGACTCCTTTATATGACTCCTATATTGAGGAGCTTTACATTTCTCTTCCAAACACAGTCATCTCCCCTAGTCCATACTGTACTGAACAATTTGAAAACAACAATATTAACAGGAAGGTAGTCACCCACAGGAAGCATAATCACATTTGATTTTAGAAAATAATAATAAATAGAGCACCCTGCCTGGATCTCACTTGCTTATGTGCCTTTTACAAAAGGATACATGGACTATGGATGATTTATAAACATATAGTATTATATCATTGATCTCTAATTTCCATGGTTACTGGGCCCCTCCAGTTTCATCTTGGCTTCTATGTAATTAAACCCTGTTGCACACTTGCAGCAGTGCAAGCCTGGCTAGGCTGGAAACGCAGGAATTGTTGCAAAGGACAAAGAAGGAAATTTCATTTATTTTGCACCATGGCATAACTGGCAAAGCTGCTTTGTCCCTGCATATGGGATTGCTGGGAAAAATCAAATGCTGTGCTCAACCACCAGACACCGAGTGCTTGCGAGTAACAGTGCACTGAAGTTAATGGTGTGCCGATTAGATTTAGGTCCTGATCTTTGTCCCTAGTATTGTTATAGACCTTTCTGGCACTTTCCGCCTGTTGTTATACTTGGATCTGGAACACTCTCGTCTTTAGAGTCGCTCTGTTCTAATGTGACTTTGAAGTAGTAGTAAGTACTTAGCTTGTACAGTTAATTTTTAACATTTTTTGCTTCCTTCTTGCTGTATGAATGATCCAAACAACCAATGGGGGTGTTATTATTGTATATAAAAAAAAAACCATGTGAAAATACCTACACATACACTATTAAATACCATAAATCTGAGCTTTTGCCCCCTCCTCTGTTTTTCAGCTACAGTAATCTCAGGCAGTTCTTGGAGCAACAGTATGGGAAAGTTTACTTTAAACTTCAGCGAAGTTTACTTTTTTAACAAACATGTTTTGAATACTCTTCTGTGTCACCTTTGAACTGACCTGAAGCAGGTTAGACCTCTTCTAGTTGAGTCCAAGCTATCGAACTACTTTAAAATGCAAATAGGAAACAGTGGGGAAGCTTTTGCATCTTGAAATAACTTTTGAAAACCTTTCTTTTAGTCTCCATGTACTGATTATTCTTTCACTTTTCCTTATCAGACTGTTTTCCATTTAATTTTAGTTTCCCTGTTTCTGGATTCAATTTCCGCTAGCTTCATCTTTGTGGCATATTTATCCTACCGCAAGTTATTCCCCGAGGTTGGGGATATCTGCTTTCCAATCTAACTGCAGAGGTAACTGCTCTGAAGGGCACAGTCACCTTTACCATGGCAGCTATGAGAGGGCTCACTGACTGCTCCTTCCCCTTGCATTTCTGCGTATTTTCAAACAGTGAAGTACTGCCTGTTACCCTTGTCAATATTTTAATACTCTGCGGCCTCTCTCCTCCCTTTCTGTTTCTTAAAGGCCACAGATTCCTTCCCAAATAAAGCACATTGATGACTTTTTTTCCTCTCGTTCCACTTTAAGTTCACTCCCAAATAAGGTACTTCTGGCATCTATTGTATCTCTGGAGGCTCCCAATGGAGTGGATACTCACAACTAGTAGCGGATATGAAAAAAGACCCAAAAATGGGATTTACAGAGAAGCTTTACAGAATGTTCTTCCATGTAATCCAGTTCAGAAAAAGCAGCAGAAATGAAAGGGTTTAAATACAAAAAGCCCATAAAGTCGTTAAACCAATATGCTTAGGTACAACTTACTCACAGAAGGACCATAAGCAACAAAGAAATCAGCTTTTAAAACACAGAGCATATACAAGCCTATAAAAAACCAGAACATTAAGTGTATGGAAAGAGGATTTGTGGATGTTTTTGGCTAGATCAAATCTCAAAAGTTGACAGTAAGGGTAATTCCAGAACTGCATTTAGGTGACACTTCAATAAAAAACAGTGAAGCAACACCATAATCCTGTCTATGTTTCTGCACAATTGCATCATGTCCCCCTCCAAATGTCTAAGTCTCTGAAACTTTTCCCTGCCTTCCAAAGGAAAATAGTGGCCAAAAAGTGAGCCCAAATGAGCCCACTGGTAAGAATTTAGAATAGGGGCTTGCCAAGTGGAGTCTGTGGAAAAATACCATGAGATACATATATTAAAAATGATAAAATTGGCTTCAGAAATCAGAGGGAGTGTTTTGGTCTTCACTTTCCTTCTAAATAGGAATGATAAACTGCAAAATGTGCAAGGCTGGATCACATTAGAGAATTCTCATAAATTATATATTCCATAGTTGGACATTAAACTGTTAATACAGGAAAGCTTCGGAGTGTGGGTTTCCAATTTCCACATTATGAATTTTTGTCAGCACAGCTTCCTGTGGTCAGATGATGTGTCCTGTCAGTGCCAGGCTTTCTTTTTTTCCCAAATACTTAATTGAATTTTAATGATGCCCAGAAACTCACACACCGGTGTGGGGTTGAAAGGCAGTGCTAGTGGCTATTCCAGTTTTTTTCTCCTGATTGTATCCTTGTGATTTCTTCCTATACTAATTCTTGTAAGCATGTCTAATTCTCTCCGAAACCTTAGCCACATGAGCCTTAATTAAACGCATTAGTAGTCATGGAACAATTAAAGTAAGTCTTCAGCAGAAAGAAATGATCCGCAGGGAAGAGGAGCCGTACAGTAAGTGTACTGTGTGCTAGCACATTATTTACAGAGGCCATGCTGAGAAAACCCAAGATCAAATCAATAACAGTTTGCCTAAAGAAGAAACTATCATGCCTCATGGATTGAGACACTAAACTCTTCTTCTTGCCTATTATTCTTAATACACAGCCAGTGTCATGGAGCTTAATCAGAATTCATGAAGCTGCTAAACCCGAGAAAGATTATTGATCTTATTAAGGATGTAACAGCACCACACTGAGAAGATGGGGCCTCCAGAGGGAGGAGAAGACAGGAGCCTCAGGGAGAAGCTGAAGCAGCTATAAAGTTCATTCTGTGTTTAACTGGTGGTTCTGCAAAGAAACCAGAGGCATTTTTCTTCCCTAGATGAGAAGCTTGAAAGCCTGGGCACAACTGCCCCACACTGAGCATCTAAATATCTTTACCTACAGCTTCTAAGTATGCCTTCCTGGTCACCATCAAGTTTTAATTAACTTTGAAGACCTGATTCCTCTTCAGCTAATCCTGTCTAATGCTTCTGAAAACAAAGGAGTGGCATAGGTGTAGCTGGACAGGAATTTAAAAACTGTGGATTGCAAGGATGTTACAGATGGCCTAATTTGACTGACAAAGCTGGTACTAAGAGAATCATTTAGGTATTCTAGGTTGTTCTGATTTTTCTTTCAGTACTAACTCTTTTTAGAGTGCAAATTAATTGCTGTATTTATGGAAACTGTTGAGAGACAGCACTGGAACTGGAGCTGTGGAAATGTTTTTTTTTACAGTTGCCAAACTAATAAAGTAAATAAAATTTGGTTAGACTGACCCAAAATACTTTTTTTCCATTTTTCATAATGACAAGAAGAAGTGAAGAAGCCCTAATTTGAGTAAATTGTTCCTTTTTGACAGGCAATTAGCTATTTTATTTAGGAATAGCTGGAACCAAAGGAATCGCAGCACTCAGTTCACAGAAGTTTAGCATCAGGGGTTCCCCCTGCTAAACAGCTGCATGGTCAAGCTGCTTCACTCTCTGAGGTGCAACAACGTGGGTTAAATTTGCAGGGTTCCTCCAGCCTCAGGAGGCAGGATGTTCCGAGATGAATCTCCTTCAGTCCCTCCACTACAACTCTTCCATCTTATTTCTATATGAAATGCATTACAATATTAGGTCAGTCAGAGCCTATCCCTGTGACACACAAACTCCTTTCTTTTGGGCCTCACTTTTTTTCCCTCTGCTGAAGGAGCAAAGGGATGGAAAGAAGGATGGCAGAAAAGAAGCACTGGTTCTTGCCTCCCCTCTCTGTCCAAGAAGGACAGAAGAGCCTGCAGCTGGACACCTTCAGGGTGAAGACACTAAGCTCCTAACCTTCCCCCTGCACTGCTTGTAGAGGTGCTGCTCCACCCTGGATGTTTAATTATATACACAAAATACACCAGTATCAGGAGCAGAGACTGGGGACCCCACCCAGGGAAAGTCAATAGCATGATAATTAGAAAACTCTTGTAGGTAGGAAATTAAAAATCTGAATTCAAAGAATATCCTGAAGAGGAAAGTCTTGCCTAAATAGCTCATATGTTCCGCATCACTCAAGTGCCAGGCATTGCATCAAAAGAGGCACGAGCTTTTTCTTTTGCTCCTCCAGCTTTATTTATCTTAGGGAAAAAAGCCCAGCTGAAACTATTTGGCAAATCTGATCCAGATTAAAGTGAGGGGAAACTAAACCCAGTACTTTTGATAATTACTGTAGTCATCTAAACCATTCACCCAGCTGAACACCGCAGTGGCATTCTTGCAGCACACTTGTGCAGGCAGGATCATCAAGCTAAACTGGAAATCATTTTATCTGTCCACAGCAGGTGAAAATTAAGACCAGCAAGGAGTACTATAGGTCTCCTGGCCAGCAACCACTCTTGATGGTAGGTGACGTGCAGCTGCTCTTACTGGGGTGAAAACTACCACCAGAAAGGTAGAAAATGATTTCTGAGTTTACTCCCACTGCAGAAGATAGGAAGTTGGTGCTGTGTCAGCTGGAAGGAATCCTTTCTGGCTTCCCACTCTTTCCAGAAATGGTCCTTTCCACTGCAGTCCCCTCTTATGTGGCAGCGCAGACAGTTCCTTGGTTGGTGAGGGCGTACCAGGTCCTCCAGCAGGAAGAGAGAGGGGCCCAAGCCCTTGGTCCCCTTGTTTGTTCCCCGGGAATCCCTCACCAGAATCAAGCAGTGGGCTGGACTATGTCTGTGTGTGTGCTCATATGCTGTTCAGGGAGCTCATGCTGGGCTTCAATTTCATGCCAGTGACACGTTACCCATAAGCCATGGGTAGTCTTCCAGTTCTGCTGTGTTATTCAGGTAGGGTCACAGATTGTGTTTTCATCTACAGTGGACATGTTCTGTGTTTCCGGTCTATCCAACCTATTTGAAAGATTTCTGGCTGTGAAAAGGAATCACAACTTCATCAGGAATGAGATTAGGAAAAGGCCACCTCAGTCTTAACAAGTATTTACTGAGTATGCCCCATTGCAAAGGAATTATGTTCTCACTTTCCTGCATTAGGAAAATAAGCTTTTGCTTCTTACAATAGTCCTTTGAAATCAACCATAATAGTTTCTGTGGAGTGAGGGCTGATCTCAGCATGAAACTGTGTATCCAGGTGTGTCAACCCACATATGTCACGGATGTTTTAAGCAAATAATTCCATGCATAATGTCATTTACCTCCCATGTCAATCTGAATAGTTACAAAATCAAAATTCCTTGGTATTATCTAGGCTGATAAAACAATTTTTAGCATGGAATCTATTATAAAACCAGTCAACACTTGACATGAAAACAGAAGAGGCTGCCCAAACACATGCTATCCTTTTGCAATTTTTTTGTGTATCACATACCCCTTCAAAATATTAAACAGGGATGTAACGAAAAGCAGTTGTAAAGTGTTTTATGTGGATACTGGAACACCATTCCAGGACAGGCAGGACAGTGAAGGGGTAGCAGCATGAGGGAGAGGCCAGGAGGGTGGACCTCTGAAGGATTTTTCCCTAGGCAGGAAAGGGACCATGATAAAGTTCTCTCTGATCTTCTGGAAGAAGACCAATGAAGAGAGAGATGACTTACTCTGAAGTGTGGCAGACACTGTGTTTCCATTGATAATCCATGCAAATCCACTGTGTGTAGAGCAGTGTTACTTTCACCCAAGAAATGAAAGTTGATCTCAATATGGACTGAGAGACAGGAAATATCTGTTCAGCAAAAAAAAAAATGACAACACGACAACTACAAAGTACATAATATCAGCAATAAGGATACTCACAAATAAATGCTTCAAAAGGGCAGAATTACCTTAGGTAGGAGTTCTTTGCCTTTCCAGAGTAAAAGTACAGTAACCATTGCCAAAGACATGTTCTAAGAAATCATATATAATTAGGAACATTTAGGATTGATTTGACAAAGCACGGAAAGCCATCTCATTGGAAATCCATCCACATGCCTTATTGGTGAAAATAGCTATGCTTTTTCTCTGTGTATCTCACAGGCTCAGTATCTCAGGAGGAAAAGAAGATATGTGGATATAAATCTTAAATGGTTATTCTATCATCATCCAATTAATTCCTCGTAGAAGTTTCTTCCTTGAATAAGACATGGACTATATCAAAACAGCCTTGTTATGTTGTTATTCTATTGATGTACTGTTATTATTTAGAGATAGGGTAACGGTAGATTGAAATCTAGGTTTTTTCTTTCCAGACTGCTGATATATAAGAGAATTTGGCACAGCAACTAACTTCCTTGGTTTTATTAAAATTCTGTTGTGTAATTACAATAAGCACAAACTTTTCTCTCTGAATCTATATGAACTCATAATAGCATCCTTTTATAATGATTATTTTTTCTCCTAAAGATTCAGGTTTCCTTGTTCTGCAGAATCCTTCTAATTAAAGCATTCCCATACACCAGAATGTTGCAGGACAATGTTTTTTGGAGCTGCTGCTGTATCTTCGTGAGTATGCTGCACATTTTGACAGAAAATGGCAGTTTCAAGACATACCTATATATCTTATAACAGTTTATTCTGTACTTTGAATTTATGATACTTTCTGAACATGTTGAAATTTAGCTTATACGTAGGATCAACCCAATACTTTTCTATAAGTGTGTAAGGCTGATGCAGGGAGTGATGCACTGCAAGTGTAATTTAGGGGCAGGTGGAAACTGACTGACATACATGTATCTTCATAAGTTATTCCTAAAATGCTATTATTACCTGAACTCTCCCCAGTCTCAGCACTAAACATCCTTTTCTTCCCTCTGCACTGAGGTAGAAAGGCAAAGTTATTCTTTGTTTCCATGGCTGTGGAGCTGTTATCACTGCCAGTGGCTCCAAGAGCTCAGCCCAGCTGGGGATACATCTGGGCTCCCAAGGGCTGTGCTAGCTTTGAGCAAAGCAGGGATTCCCCAGACACCAAGACATCCTCAGGAAGATGGCACTGGACAAGGGGCACACTTAACAAAGCTGACACACAAAGATGAAAGGCCTACCTGGACTTTTAAAAGTGAGATGTGTGTATTAACACGGTTCTCAGAAGTCACAGCTATGTCCATTCGATACAACCCAATGCCTTGATCAAAGGATCAAAGTGATCACGCTAGTGTATGTATTACAGTTTCTAAATGCATTACTTAAAACACTATTGCAAAAGCTAAACCAGGGGGTCTTTGTTCTCATAAACATTATAGTTATTCTTTACATAGTGGCTTGTATGTAAGACCGTTCTTGTACAGCTATTCAAGCTCTTGAGTGTCTCCATGAAACTATAACCAATCAAAATTCTTTACTTGCATATAATAAAGTGTGATAGTTTTAGTGTTATTTAGCATAGCTAACATGTGTACATGGAAAATAGCAATAATATACTGAAACTTAAATGTAATAAATTGTTTGATGGGAATTTGTAAATGAGAACTTTTCTTCAGAAAGTTTGCAGCTTGAAAGAAGAAAAGCTGTTTTACTTGGGAACTTGAACCTCTGCTGGATGGAATATTCCCACTTTTTGGTTTATCGGATGGACAAGCTGAGCTTCTAAATCTTTTCTACCTCCATGTGTCTCATCACTGTCACTGATAAATTTAAACAGCAAGAAGCTTAATTTATAGGTATGTAAGAATAATAATATGATAGATTAAATAATGTTTACACAGCAGTTAGGGGCTATTTGTCACAGGATTATTGAAGAAGCAGGAAAATGCCTGGGACCTGGGAAAACACTAATAGCAAAAGTGGACTTCCACTTTCATAAAACACAGGAATAGGACTTCTAACTTATTATTTTTTTTTACTCTTTATGTTAATTCAAACATTAACATAGGGAGCATATTTCATCTACACTGACACAGATTTCCTGAGTGGCAGAAGACAAAAGTTTGCTCTCTGATAGTTGCTTAAAAATCCCCCACAAATTCATGGTAATTTTGAAACTTTCTGTCAGCATTTGAAGATCTCAGTATTTTTTATACTTCAGACATGTGACTGGAAAATAATCTTTACTTTTTACATGTATGTCACATTGATTCAAATCAAGTAAGGGCTTCTCCATGTTTATAATCTAAAAATGAATTTGCTTTGTAAAATACAAACATGCAATTTAAATTGTTCTCTCCTGAAATCAACTTCAAACACCTCTGCCACCTTCTTACCCATGTTATCAGTTCTTTCTTTTTCAAGAGAAGATCTAATCAACAAACCCACATTCTTTCTCCTTTCATCCTCTCTCCCACTTTTTCCTCTCTCTCCCAACCCCTTATCCTGGCAATTCTTATCACATTTTCATTTCACCCCTCCTCCTTTACCAGCAATCCTGTAATTTTGTATTCAGTTGGGGTTTGGTTTTATTTTGTTTTGTTTTAACTTGTTCTTTATTTTCCTTAACTCTTCGTGTCTGTCCCAACACACACAGAAGTACGTCAATCCCGTGCATCTTTTTTAAAATCCTATGTCCGACCTCATTTTGTTTTCACTGAGATTTTTGCTGAGTTTTTCCTCCTGTCTGTAATCCTAAAATTAAATAATGCATTGTCTAAACCAATTACTTTGGGTGGCTTTCTGCCAACTTCACCTTTCTTTTCATTTGGTTGTGTGCACTCCACTCAGCTCTTCTGAGGTCACTATTAATGTGACTGAATCTCAGGACTCCATCTTCACAGCCTGTGACATTATTGATCATACTGTGGCTCTGGAACCTTGTCTTCTCCTGACTCTCTGTCTTTTCTTGTTTTCTTTTCCAAATCATTGCCAATTCCTTAACCTCTCTTTCAGTTGTGGGATATCTCCATCCTACTTTCTCTTTCAACATGTACCTCACCAGTCTCTATTTTTTACCTTATTACTCTGTTCATGTTTTTTCTTAAGTGATTTCTTGTGATTGCATCAGTGCGTCTCTACCACGCAAGTTCTCCACTTTTCGTTACACATTCCTGGTTTCCCCTTGAGCCTAAAACACTGAAGTCAAGATGACCTCCCTGAATTCTTTCTATGATTTTATCAGCCTGTCTTTGTATCCTTTCCTGGCATTCCTCTTTACTGCCATTTTGAATGCAAGTTAGGGGCATCCATGGGCACTCATCTATAATCTTATCTTGTATCTTACTGTGCAGCTCATTGTGCCAAGCTAACAATACCATTTTCAGTTGCCCATACATTTCTTTCTTTCAGAAATTTTCTCATACACATCTTTCAGGCTTTCTCCTAGAGAACTATACCCAAAATAGGCTTTAAAAAACAAACCTATGCAGCCTTCCTTCAGAGGTATCTCAAATCCCACTACTTTCATGATGCATTCCGGAAACTGAGAATTGGTATCAGTCTGTAGCATCTTCAGCAGGGAGTACTCTTTTCAATGTAATTGTACACTTGTATGTTGTGTGCTACATTTTGCAGTATAGATATCTACTCTGTACTAAACAGAATCACAGAATTGTTTGGGATGGAAGGGACCTTAAAGCTCATCCAGTTCCAACCCCCCTGCCATGGGCAGGGACATCTTGCACCAGACCAAGTTCCTCCAAGCCCTGTCCAAGCTGGTATTGAACACTGCCAGGAATGGGGCAGCCACAGCTTTTCTGGGCAAGCTGTGCCCGTGCCTCACCACCCTCACAGGGAAGAATTTTTTCCTAATGTCTAATCTAAATGTATCTTCTTTTAGTCTAAAGCTATTCCCCCTTGTCCAGACACTGCACGCCCTTGAAAAAGTCCCTCTTCAGATTTCTTGTAGGCCCGTTTTAGGTATTGGAAGACTGTTACAAGGTCTCCCCTGAGCCTTCTCTTCTCCAGGCTGAACAAGCCCAGTTCTCTCAGCCTGTCTTCATAGAAGTGCTCCAGCCCTCAGAACATCTTCACACACTCTTGCTCCCTTCTTCTTTTTTCATTTACTTCATTTTCCCTTATAAAACAAGCTCTTTTGCTCTAAGAACTGCCTCTTTGGGTGTGCACAGTAACCAGTACAATATCCCATGACACAACAAATAATAATTTTATTTTAACTCTACTCACATGACACTGATGAGATTTCCATAACACACTTGTTCTCCCTGGACACCTGTAGCAGCATATACACAACAATAAGACTCAGCACTCAACAATCTGATGGCAAAAAAACAATTAAGTTCAAAGATGTCAGACATTTTGAGGCATAAATATTGTGGTATGTCAGCCCATTTTATTGCATTAAAGTAATGTAAAAATAGAATTTGAAAACCAAACCTGTGCAATATTGCACACTTCAGTCCAATCAAAATCTTTTCACAATCAGGATTTTGTCCTTACTTTTAGGATACTGGGGCAGACAGAGATTCCCACTGCTGGCAGGAGAGGAAAAAGGATGGAGAAGTACTTGTTTTCCATGTATATACAATGGCAAACATAACAGGATCACAATTAACCACTAGGTCACTCAGGTGCTATGACAGTACAGGGGAAAAACAGTTGAATTAAAGTTGGTTAGAGAATATTTTGTATTTAATTTCTTAAAGGTTTGAGAATCCCCGGCCATTTCAGATTAGCATATTCTAATTTTATATCAAACAAACACACAAACAACCCCAAAATACAAAACCCAGGCCCACTGCATTGCGTAACTTCTAAATCACTTCAAAAGACTTCAGTGTGAAAGGTGATATGAAAGTGCAAGTTGTTAACCACTGTTGCAGCTTATGTGTTTACTCTCTAACCAGGTTCTACTTCAGGATTCTGTACCACAACTAATTAACCGTAATGCTTTGTAATTGTATAAACAGAATATATAATAGATTTGTATGATACATAATTAATTCTGCCCTTAAGGAAAGCTTTTGTAAGTCAAACCATGTGCTGTTTGAGAATTGCCTCTTTATGTTCTCCCTTATAAGGCAGGTACAGTTCCCTGCCAGCAGAGCTCGGGGAACATTCTAGAAAATAATGTTATTGAGGCTGGCTGAGTGTTTTCTTGCAGCACTTACTATTGGGAGCCCCATCTCCAAAACTGTGGTGGTTGCACCTGCCTCTGCCTTTTCCTTTATGCAGCCCACAGTTAGGAAAGGCACTTCGATACAGAAATTAGTATTTTAAAAATAGTTTTGATTTTAGTAGTTTTAAATTAGTTTTAAAATTTAATATTTACAAAAATTAGTTTTAAAAGATGAAGCCCACTTGCTTTTGCCATGCAGTAGTTATTTGGTTTATCCTGAGTTTTGTCTGCCTTACTTTTCTGTATTTTTTTTGTATATTACATTCCAGGCTCAACCCCATCATTGCTACTGGGCCTGCAAGACCAGAACAAAACTTCAGATAAATGCAAATATTTTGTTTCTGGATTATGACCCATAAATAAACACAACCCAATGTGGTTAGAGAATAGCAATCCTCCCGTCTGGTGTTTGTTGTGCTTGTCCTTCCCACGGGAAAAAATGACACACAGGAGTTCAGGAGACCTGAGACACCTGATTTCATTAGATGAGGGCCTGCTTCCTGGAAGTGACAGAAGAGGCATCACCTATCTTGAAGACCTGTTCAAAGGTGTGGAAGTACCATGGCATCCTTATGTAGGGACAAGAGCTCTATGTGTCCCAGGCTGTGGTTGGAAGAGAAGTCTTGAAACACCAGGCTTAGCAGAGCTGATTTGAGTCCAGTGAAAGACTCCACTAGACTGTTTTCAGAGAAACCCTGTCATTGTAAGATGCTGATCATAGAAAGCAGCCATCCAAGCACCCCAGGATGGGAAATCCCACCTACTTAGTACTCTGTTGATGATCTAATTGGAGATGCATTTCCAAGGACCACTGTGCCTTGGGGCATTGGTTCTTGCTTTGGACATCTTAAATGTACATGACAAAAGAAGTTAATATAAAGATAAGATGCTTGCTGAAAGGAAGGGGAAAAAAAAAGGGAAGAAAATAAAGAGTGAGCAAAGAGCAGAAGCCTCCTTGATACGGCCACCACTCGGCACAAGTTCATATTACACTCCTCTGGAATGATAATCACACCCTTCCTCAAGCCTGACACACCACTGAGAGGAGGATTATCTTTGCATGGCTGCCTAGATCCCTCTCACTGATAAAGCTGCTCTATCTGAGAAGTATTTGGCAGAACTGTCGCCATATATACAAACAGAGGAGCCGACTCTTCTAACCTCAGAGGCTTGGTATGGGGAGTAGTATGCATCAGCTTTTGTGTCCTCCAGATCACTTATGTAACTTCTAGAACAAAACACACAGTTTCCTTGGAGAGCTTTGAGGCGGTTTTGTTAATTGGTTTCCAAATGTTTTGAGGTAACATTTTTAAGGTAACAAGCGTTTTTAATTCAATTGCTTTCCCACCCACAACCACTCTGAGTTCAGAGCTGTTTTCCATCCCTTGGTGTGATAAGAAGTCACAAAAAATTTATTAGTTTTCTTCTCTTTTTCCAAAATTAAGAGGTACAGCTTCTTCTACCCTTGTATGATCAACTGCACTGCTTACTCCCTTTCTCTAGACTTCTTACAACGAGTTATCTGACATATCCTTTTTCAAAATACATTTTCTGTATAACATTCCCTCTCACATAACAGAGGTATGCTGTATGCTGGAAGAGCCAAAGCCATAACTCAGTCTACAGAAGGTCTTCCCCTTGAGACATTTCATCCTGGGCTTATAATAACTGAACAATTGCATCAAAGAGTACAGTTTCCGTGTGATGACCCTGATTTCAGCTGTTTATTTGAATGTAGTAGTTCTGTCTCCACCAGGAGTGGTCACATTATATCTCAAGCATCATGGAAATTATGTGTGCCTACATCTGCCTAGAAAGAATTTCTTCAAGTAATGTGTGGGGATTTTGTCATTTGAGACTATGAAGGATCTGAAGAAATTATTCAAAAGGCATACTTCATTGGACCTCCTCTGATCTCTCAAAGAAGAACTCTCTCTGTGGGCAAATAACATATATAGACAGATTTGCCAAATGATGCTTCTCTTTCCAAGGACCCATAAATCTCAGATTACTCTTGAGAGTAATAAATGTTGCAATAATGCTGTTCTTGATTACAGGCAAGACTATAATAGCTCTGACTGGTAGTGATTCCATAATTATGTTTGATTACAGACATGCTCCTACTGTCTGCAAAGTGGATTATTTGTTGCTTTGTATCAATCTCCTGGATTCCACTGGAGACCAAGAGCACACTGTGCCAGCATGCACAGCTCACTCAGCTGCCTTCCTCAGAGCTTTGTCACTAAAGCATAACATTTAATAGCAGGACCTGTGATAGCGGGACATGCAAAACCTTTTTGGAGCGGTAATTAAAACACTATATAACTGCATCAGTGGTACCTACTTTCTAACAGGATCCTGAATCTCAGCAGCTCTCAATGGCTCTTGATTGTTAATAAAGTTCTACTTCACAGTGCAGGGCCTAAAGTTACTCATGCCTTTACTGTATTACAATCACAGCAAGAACCAAAATGTCAATGAGAAATAAAGAAAAACAATATCTGTAACACTGCCCATGCTTTCTACTACTGAAGAGTTAAAAAAAAGGAAAAGCTCCATTAAGAGAAGGAGCCCTCCCTCTGTCAATGAACAACAATAAAAAGAATATCATGCCTTACAATTTATTCTCCAGTGCTTTGTTTATTTGGTATTAAATGACTCATGGAATAAGGTTTCCACCTCTCCTTGTGGGAGATTATCCTAGCTGCTGAGACCTACTAGCAGTGCCCTTTCCCTTTCCTTTGTCTCTCTTTTAATGATGCCTAAGTTTTGCATTCTATTTTAGTTAGGGATGTAAAATCTGCAAAGGAAATTCACATCCCCAAACCTGGCTTTAAATGCAATTAAGGCTGTGACATGAACCCACAAACCCAAGGAAACTAGTTAAAACAGAAATGCATCATATATTTCACTTGAGCACTGTGCCACCTCCGCGGTACACTTTTAAGCTGTGTGCTTCCTTGTTTTTACAGGTTTGTTCCTTAGTGTTATGTAAATGCACTTTCATTGTATGTAAATTAGCATTAGGCTAACTGTTAAAGCCTGTTTTATAGCTGTCACACCAACAAACTACATTTACAAGTAAATATTTGTTCTACAGGTGAATGTATTACCTGCCTGGAAATAATAATTATTTTCAGCATTTCGTCTCAGTGCTGTGACTCTGTTCTGGCCCCAAAACCTATTATGCACAGAAGCTCTCAAAACGGAACATCCTTATTAAGAGGACATTGCTTATGGAATAGCAAACCCTAAAGAAATGTGGCTCTCTAACGTATTTTATTCTTATTCTTCTTACAAGGCTGCAAAATCTGTTTAACAAGAGAATATTCCCCTGCTTTGAAGACATAGAAACAACATGTTTACTTCCCAGTAGCAGTAGTAGAGGCTACTGTGTCACTCAACATCATCCCATTTGGTTGGTAAAGGAACCGTGATGACAAGCTCCAAATAAAGTTTGTTGCTATTTGTTGTGCCTAGGAAGAAAGATGGCAGTGAACAAGGCTTTATTTGTGAGAAAAAGTAAAGTAATATAAATCCAGGGAAGGACTCTCTGAAACAGAGGCTGGAGTTCCCACACCCTCAGATTTACCTTTTAAATCGGTACTGTCAGAATGTACCCTTACCAACGTCAGCACAAACCTGATGGCTAGGGCGCTGGTGTGGTATGAGTATTCACAGTTAGAGCAGTTCAGAAAGAACAACAGAAAAACAGATACAGACCAAATCAAGAAATCTTAATGGAAAGATTTCAGGGACTCTGCTATCAGACACTTTTAATTCTTTTAATGGATCATAATGGACTCAAATCTACCTTGCTAAGGGGACACTGTTCATTTAAAAAGTAAAATGCCACATATATCAAAGTACTTTAGAACACATTTGTGCTTTTCTTATATCCTTAGCAAGGTAACTGATCACAAAAAATGGTGCCTTTCATTTATTGTATTTGGTATCATTAGTAATAAATATAACAATATAAACATAAATATACTCAAATTGCTACTGGTATTTGTTTGTTGTTTCAACCTTTTCCATTCAAAGTACTGTTGCTCTACATACTTAGTATAGAGTACCTGAAAAAATAATTTGTTTCCTCACAGATGGTTCTATGATGTAGCATGAGGGTATTTTATAAATAGGAAGAATTACTTCCATTATGTCTATGCAACATGAAGTGTTGGATTTTTTAGCTATTTTTATTGATATTTTACAGATGACACTGGCAAGAAAAATCAATTAATATACTAGAAGTGTCCATTACATCTGTCAGGTTATCCAAATGCTTACTATTTTACACTGTTTCAGTCAGCTCACATCGGTGTATAGGAACCACAGAAATATGGCTGCAAGTGTCCTTATACCAATTGCTTAGAAATAGAATAAAGGGAAAGCAAACCTGCAAAAGCTGTCAGCTACCCCTGTGAAAGAACTTGGGCTTAGTCCCAACTGTGCCAGATGGATTTTTTTTTCCCAGATGATAAACCAGGGAAAGGGAATGGAGACGGAATTCACTCAAGTGACCAAATTCTGAACAGTAACTTTGGGCTGGAGAAAACTCAGCTTCTCACAGGGTATGGTCTGACACAGTTGTCTTGTTAGCTAAAGGAAAGTGTTGAATGGAATTACCTGTAGCAAAGGACAGAAAGAAAAGCTTCAGAGTGAATGAGGAGCCTGGAGGAAGAAGGACTAGTGATTTTAGCTGTGAGTTGAACATTCACCTTTATGTTAAACCAGATGCCTAAGGAATACATAATTCAAAAGTCCCAAGTGGTTGGCCTATTTTCCTGAAGAAGAGGATGTAGCAGCAGGTCTGATTCCAAACGAGATAAGAATTTGTTATAACAAAGGCAATGGTTAATGGTCATGTTCTGGTTTAAGTACCACAAAAAAAGGTTTCTGTCAGATAGGAAAAAAAGACCATTATCCAAAATGGTATTGAATTTTCTTTAGGGAAAAATCTTACAGTTCTTATTCTGTAGTTTCCTGGCTTGGTCATTATGCAGTCCTTACCGTGACAATCCTGTGCACTGAATGAAATACAGTAACAAGTAGTATTTGACTTAAAAGACAGCACTATGAAACCTTTTTGCTGATATTAAATGCTAACCTTAATTTTGAAATTTTCCAGTTTGTGAATATTCATAAATACTCGTTTGACCTGTTATAAATACAGCTTGACTCCATAGGTCTAACATGCCTTTATCTAATGCCTTTTCCCAATCTCCAGGAAAATAAAGACATGAGGAAAGTAAATCTAACACCTGACCACGTTTGGCCCTAAATTGGCTGATCAGTAATGTGAAGGTAAGTCCTCAGTAGTGGAGTTTCCTTTTGTGGCTGGAAGATAACATGAGCATGTAGAGACTTGAAAGTCATTGTGAGCTGGAGATACTGTGAGTGACACCGAGTATGTAGACAAAAGTTTTGCCTGCCTCTACCTGCCCCATTTTGGCTTCTACTCTCCTTTATTCTCTGTGCCTGAATCCTGGTCCTCCTGCCCCATTCCTAAATATTTTCCTTCTTTTTTATATGTCTTGTCCCATTTCTCACTCCTCTCCATTTTACCCAGACTTCTCAACCACATTCCCAACTCCGATCTCTTCCCTGGTGAGTGTCAAGAAACCCGGCAGTGGAAATTATGACTTTGTACCAGCAGCCCTGGAGAATTCAAGGGCACAATTGCAAGGGAAGTCCCAAGAAGACTGTGGACAGAGGGTGCTCAGCTGATCTGAGGAGACTGTTATGTGTGCCATCAAACATCTGGGAGCTGTGATAAAATGGAGCAAAACAGGCCAAAATGTAAACCAACACGTCCACAGCCCGAGAGAGACATTTTCGCGGAAAATTTTCCACTCCTGCTTCAGCAGAGCTACTCAGTGCCAGACAGCAGCATTCCACACAGAGCCCTAACTACAAGGATGCTCTCTTTCCTACCTAGGGATGCTGCAAGTGCACAGTGACAAGCTTATCTCAGACCCAGTTTTACCATTTGAGAGCTGCATTTGGGTTCTTTGGTGTTGCTCCAGTCTTCAGCTGGAGATAATGTTTTCTGGTCACCCCTTTCAGAATGTTACTGGGATGTAAGTACTTCATCTTGTTATTTCTCTCTTCCGAAATGTATATTCCCAACTGCATATTTGTTACAAATAAGTGAAATAAAGAGAATGAATCCAAAGATATGTGAAGATTAACTCACCCTTTCTCATTGCTATTTTGCATTAGGTGCTGTGTGAAAACCTCAGAGGCAGTCACAAAGAACTGAATTCTAAGTGGAGTGGGCAAAAGGAAGCAAAGGAAACGTAGACGGAGATAAAAGAGATACAAAAATAATGAAACAAGCAGGTAGATACACTGGGAGCAGAGTACTGATGGCCTTACACACAGTAAGTGCCTAAAACCAAAAGATATGTCCAGATTTGATGAGTTTTTCCTCTCTAAAACCTTCAAGTAGGAACAAAATGAGGATTAGGATTGCACAGTGTCTTGTGACTGCTTAAACCTTCTCGGTTTCCATGGCTTACGGCACTCAAATAAACCTGTTTCTGCTCTCGAGAGTTGAACCCGTTAGTAAATAATAATAGTAGGAGAGACATGCTTTGCTTTTGCCTGTTGTTGCCCCACTACTTGAGGGCACTCCCTTGCTCCCATGCTCTTGCTGTGATGTGTAATTTCCACTGCTTTCATGATACCTCTCCCAGAAGCTGTGCTAAGGATGCCTGTCTCCCAAAAGGATTTATATTTCAGAAATATCTGTTACCTCCAGTATAAACTCCCTTAAGCACATGCCATCTGACAAGGTTGTTTCTTAAAATGGAAATGAGAAGCAAGAAATGCCTTTTATGTGGCTTTTGAGAAGTTGTCTCAAGGTATTTAAGGCAAACAAGGATTTTTGAAAGATATAAAGATGCTGGTAGGAGCTCAGTCTTTGCTTCACTTTCCCTGTTACATCTTCTGAATATTGCAGAGCAATGGTATTCCCAGAGTAAAGTGCTCTGAAACCTAGACCAAAAACATAATGAAAAATTCAGCAGTTGGCATACCACTTTAAAACACGGAAGAATACTTTCTTAATGTCTTCCAAAATCAGCTTCCTGAGCTCATGGTGGTGTTATACTATGTATGTTAACCCTAGTTAAGAATGGGATGAAGCTAGAAGAAACTTTTGGGGAGTGATGTCTCCTCTGCATGCCTGTTGATGTGTCTGGTAACAGTCTGATTGGAAGTGGCCCTCGTGGGTCTCTTCCTCGCTTGCTTTGAAAGCTGTGCAAGTGATGTGTTGGGCCAGTTGTCAGTTCAGTCGTGTCTGAGTCAGTTCAGACTGAAAGGTTGCAGCATGGCCCTCTGTTTAGAAAGGAAGACTTGCTGCTGGTATTTTATACCACAGTGTCCTATGGTTTGGGGGGTTGTTTTTGTTTTGGGGCTTGTGGGATTTACTTTGTATCACAAGTTTATCTTGTCTTTCTGCATCTATTCAAATATCTAACCTGTTTTGACAGGAAAGAATGTGATGGAATTATTTGCACGGATTGCAGAATAGAGTCTAAGCAGCTAAAACCAAAAGTTATACTTGTTCATCTTTATTTTCACCTGATGCAACCCTGAGCACCAGCAATCACTGCAGCATATCAGCTATTGTCCTAGTCCAAGATTCACCTTCTCTCTCAGATGACACCAAATGATTTTCAGTCTGTAAGACATTACTGTATCAGCAATGTTATCTGACAAAGATACAGACACAGGAAAATGTGCTTACTGTTTAAAATACCACTGATATTAGTGTGGGCAGACTACTTCTACAGGTGAAAGCTTTCAAATCATTTTGATCCCAGTGCAGTGAAGCAGAAAATAATAAACTAGATAGACTTCATAAGCTGTGATTAAGCAGAGCACAAAATCCTTGAGGGGAAAAGGCTCTACACCACAGTTACACAGACAAATTTGGCCTACGTTAGCAAAAAAAATAAAAAGACTGGACTAGTGGAAAATACATGGTTTCTTCTTAAAATTAATTGATAGGAGTAGCTTTGTTGACGAGCACATGTTCATGTGGATGTGCGGTGTATTATTCCAAGCCTTTCTGTAACATAACCGTGGTGGCTGCATCACATGGTGCTAGTGCAAACATAGGCTTATTAACAGCCCATGAATAGAAGCATTTTCCTAGAATACAGTTTCTCCTTGGGACTATCGACTGGTTCCTGGACTACCCAGGGGTCATGGTAGGTGCAGACAGCTTTGGAAGTACAGAGTGACTCTGCTAACCTGAAGTAAGCTATAAGACAAATCAAAAAGAGTACAAGGAATATAGTTAATTCTGGTGACACTTTTGCTTTGTTACTGATTGGGATGCAGTATCTTATATAGCAGAACACAGTTTGTTAAAAAGCAACCTTTTTATTGCTATCTATGTTCTGTGTTGTCAATTTTGTTCTCTTAAAGCCTGCACTGAATCTGAGAGGCCATCACACTGTGCTGGCTCCCTCCATGAAGGAGGACTCACTGTGTTTTTCCTTCACCTCCACCAGCATCCTGTTTGTGCCAAATTCAACATAAACCCTGCTCTCTTGGTGGACTCAGCTCAACTTATCTTTCTGATCTTATAGCCTTTTATTTTCTTAGCTATTAAGATACCCATCTAAATCTTTATTTTCTTTCTGTCCCATTGTCTCATGTTATCTGTTCATCTAGTGGGAGCTTTTTCTCCTAAAACAAAAGCACTTTTCTTAGTATCGTTGCAAAACTTTTTATTTCCTTCTTGACATTCTTTCAGGTTTTTGGATTTACATTAGGAAATCTTTCACATAAATCCCATCTACACTTACATGAAATTATGAAACTGCACTTAATTAGAATTTTAAGAACATCTTGATCTTTTAGCAAAAGGAAGATTATTGCCAGTCACATATGATGAATGTGAATAAACTTCGTCACGGATAATTATGGCCCTGTTTCTGAGCCTTCCCTGCATGGGAGTGGAGGATGCGGGGAGAGATAAGAGTCTCCTGGGATTAGGGGCAGTGCAAGATTTGGTCCAGAATACTTGCTCTCTTTGGTTAGTATTAAATCGGCATCTCCTAAAGCCAACTTCAAACTCCAGAGCGCATCTCCGTACCTCACTGAGACGCCCAGGGGCTGCTGCCCTCCCCTTCCACCTATTAACAATACAGCCTGGTAGTCCGACGTCACCCGGCCCCGCAAGCTCTGGCATCCCTGAACGCCCACCCGGGAGGCGGGCAACCACCGAAGCGGCTGGGCAGCCCGGCCGGCGGCAACCCTGCGGGGAGAAATAGGCCGCTGCCCTGAGGGAAGACCCTGAGGGGGTCGGGACGCCACCGGGCGGGCCCCGAGCACAGCCCTCTCACCCCTCACCGTGCCGCCGTCTCAGCAGGGTCTACGGGCGGACAGCATCCGAGCCCCGTGCGGCGGGGAGAAACTACGGCCAGCCCGCACAGCCCCGGTGCCCACGACGCTGGGGCGGGCAGCGATGGCCAGAGCCTGGTGTGGGAGCAGCCTCCGTCGCCGATAGGAAGCGCCGGGGGCAGCTGGGCAGGCGGCGCGGAGACTCCCTCGGGCCGTGAAGCGCTTGTCCCGCCCCGCCCCCTCCCTTCTTCCTCCCCCCCCCCCCCCCCCTCCTCCTCTTCCCCCGCGGCCGGTGCATGCGGGGCGCCGGGGGCTGAGCTCGCCCCCCCAGTAGCAGCCGGAGCGAGTGACCCTTCGAGTCCCGAGCATCCCCGGCATGTCCTCCTCGTCCAGCTCCTCGCAGACCCCCCCGTCCCACCACCAGCCTCCGCCGCAGAGGATGAGGCGCGGCGCCGCCGGGTCCCCTACTGCCGGTGGCGGCATGGCCGGGGGCCCCGGTAACGGTGCCGGGGGAGGTGCGGCGGGGACCAGCCGATTGCTGCAGCCCATCCGAGCGACCGTCCCGTACCAGCTCCTGCGGGGCAACCAGCACAGCCCAACACGGTCCCCCTCCGCCTCGGTGGGCAGCAATACCGGGCCGGGGGGCAGCGGCGGGGGTCGCGGCGGAGGCAGCCCGCCGCCCCCTAGCGCGACGCCGCCGTTGACGGCGGGAGGCAGCGTGGCGGAGCCGGGCAGGGTGAAGGGCAGGCAGCGGCGCTCTCCGGAGAGCGGCGGCAGCAGCAGCAGGAGGAGCAGCTCACCTGAGAGACGGAGCCCCAGCTCCCCAGTGTACAGAGGTAAAGCACCGGGACAAAGCCCGTCCCGCTTCCCTGCCCCCCGGGGGTGCCGGCCGGGCCGGGGCCATGCTGCCTCCTGGCACCCCCTCCTCAGTTCCCTGGGGTGGGGGGTACGCCCTGTCCTTCCCCCCGGGCAAGCGCGCGTGGGAGCCGGACGGACACCCGGCTTGGCCCGACGGGAACAGCCCCGCTTCGAGTCTTAGCGAATAGGGGGGGGAGGGTGAGCCCTAATCCCTACCCCGGGGAGTGGGGCAGGTGCCGTGACCGGGTTTGCCCTGCCAGGAGGGAAAGCCCCTGGTCCCACGGGGAGGGAGCGACTCCTTGGAAGTCATCTTCCTCCTGGGGCGAGGTGGAGATCCAGCTTGGGAAAAACATCCCCGTCCACCCTAGGCGCCCAAGGGAGGGATCCCATGCCCAGCGGAGCGGGGTGAGACCCCCCGACAGCCCCCCGGGGCCGCCGCGGTCCCCGTGGTCTCTCTGCGAGAGGGAACATCCAGGGGCCCCTGCTCCTTCCCCTGCTCCTTCCTGCCTTTGCGCCCGGGGTCTGGAAGTGGAGCTGTGTAATAGAGCAACGAGTCTAAAATTAACCTGCTTCCCTGTCTGCAGGTGTAATTATTTAGTGCGGGTTGTTAATGGGTTAGATTTATATCTGGGGTGTCACAACCCAGTTCTGAAGTGTGTGCTAAAACCGAGCCTCAAACGCTCTTCCTTTCTGCAGAGCTGAGTTTGTTAAGGAGTTGAGTTTTTATAACATCTTAGGTTAAAGTACATGATGTTTTCAAGCACAGGCTCCAAACCATAAAAACAATGCCCGTCGTGAGATCCTTAAAAACAAATAACAGTCTGTCTCCTTGTGATGCTTAATATTGAATCTTAAGAGTCTGTAAAGAGAAACCAAACCACCAAACAAAACCTGACAGACCCCAGTGTTGAAAATAGGCCTGTAAAGTTAAAAATGTAAAATTGATTCCCAACAAGTCCAACGTAACCTGCGTCAGGTTGTCTGTTAAATTATTGAATATGTTAAAGTGGCAGTGGCCATCTTACCTCGCCCCCTCCCTCCTTCCCCCCCCCCCATCACTTTAGCAGTTGAATGAATCGGACTAAATGTACTTCTTAGGTTACCCTGCTGTAGCAATGAGGTATCACACATCATCTCTTTCTGGGCATGTTTATGTGGTTCCGTACCCCTTGCTTGTTCTGCCCCTTCCTGAAGTCTTCCTGTGTTTCATTTGTGTGGCAAATTGTGATCTGTGTTTGTGGCCAACGTGTTTTGTAGCAACGGAATCTGTTACCTCCTCCCCACCCCCACCCCTTTCAGTTTTAATGTCTAGTAAAACCTTACAATCTGTAGTATGTGTAACTTCAGTGACAGTCCTAGGACATAAGCAGCATTTTGCAAACGAGCAAAATGTCACTGCCAGTTACATGTGGAGTTAATTTACCTTGCACGGTATTTGTGCTTATGCAGATGACCAAATGGGTTGTGTTATAATCTGAACAGAGATCCTTCATAGCTTAGGTCTCAAAAAGATTATCTATTTATGCAGAAGTTTTTGCATACTTGAGAATGGAACTGAGCTTCAGTGGGTTTTCCTCATTCAAGCTCTATTTAAAATTTTAAAGATTTTCACACTGTATACAATACTAAATGTAGATTTCCCTCTTTTCCTCCTTTAATGCTTGCAAAATGCTCATGGGAAACTAGGCAAACCAAAAAGTTGATGCATAAGAAGAGTGATTGTGCTAGATACTGTAAATTATTCAGTTATGGGAACCTGGAGGAAAACATTGTAGTGGTGCAGTGTGTAAAGGTCTATGCTTAAGGTGTATTGAAGAGGGGGGCATGAGGGCAGTTACCTGCAAGCAAGCAAAAATACTGCAAAGCTGTGAAGTATTTCATCATTGTGTACGTTTTTTTTTTCTTTTGGAAAGGAAAATTTAATTTTAGAAAGTGGCTTCAGTTGTCTTCATCTAGAGGACTGTTTTAGCCTTAACAAATCAGGCTATAAATTAGTCCTGAGTGACTTTTCCTTCATTAAACTTGTTTGTGCTTTCCTCATGGTGGACCACGTTAGCAGCATCCATGGCTTGATTCAGTGTAATAAGTGTAATGTATAAAATCATAAATGGCCCATCAAGAAATGCACCCTGTAATCTGTATGCGCTGTGAGGAATTTGTTCCCCCTCCTCCAGGTCAAGCCAGCTGCTGCTGCAGAAGCTGACATCCTCTAGCAAATCCTGAATGAATGAATGAAAACAACGTGATCGCCCTAATAATGACCACAATTGCACACGTCAACAGCTTTATTTTACCCGAAATACAGGCACCATTTTCTAGCAGGCCAGGGAAATAAGATACCCTATTTCTTCAGTCTGGCAAATGAGAAAAGGTTACCAACACCCCCCCCCCCCCCCAAAAAAAAAAACCCCAACAAAACAACCTAGAGCTGGTTTTACACAATTTGGAATATAGTTGCATGCTATGGGGCAGGATTTTGTCTTTGTTTCCCTGCTTCTTCTCAACATTTTAGTACGTGACGTATGGATATTAAAACTGGTGTTTGTACGGTGATGTAGTGTGTAGAAAATTGATTGCTGAACTGGAGGACTGCTGCAGTAATAATGGAGGGCTTGGGGGGGGGGGGGAATATAAGAATGTTCTGTTTTCAAACGTGGACCATCTTGCTGCAGCTTGTTAAACAATGTGCTACTCCAGCTATTTATAGTTATCAGTATGCAAGTCTTAGGGAAGTGACTTGATTAAATGTTGTGGTTTTTTGTTTGTTTGTTTGTTTTTTTTGTCAGTATTTTCAGAACCATTTCCCACTGCTGTAAAATGTGAGCTTGGGCTGTAGGTATAATCCTGTTGTTTTTCTCACCAGTGCAGGGAATCTGTTTGTCTTTCCCACTGCAGTCTGACTTGGATCGTTTCACAAATATGCTTGTGCTGGAGGCTGCTTGTGATCCTGATGGATAGATGTTTTTCTCTTCTTTAGGACACCTGTCCCTTCCTTACCTCCTTCCAGCCTTTTCCACTATCAATTCCTTGAATTGGCTATCCTACTAAGCCATCTTGTTGTGGATATTTTAGTAATTTGCCAGAGTTGTGGTTTTTTTTTCATGAAGGAGATTTCTGTGAAAACACTCCAGCTTAGAGCCTCTACAGGTCAGAGCAACTACCATTGCAGGCATTGACATCACTACTATACGAATGAAAGCAGCATGCTCAGTTTCTTATGCCATCGTCATCTTTTATGTCCTTTCTTTCTAGGATGCTGCAAATGTTTTGTTCTGCAGCAAACTCCTGTGTGTTTAGAACTGAAACCTTAAGAATTTGATGATTTTTTTTTTTTAAGCAAATTTGGGGATTGGTAGCTGTTAGGTAAACACCAATGCCAGTATTTGTACTTGGTCAGTATTGATACTGAATTGATGAGAAATAAAAAGGAAAAACAGGGAAGAAAAACTTCAGATATCATAGGATAAACCTGCATTTTCCTTTTTTAAAAAACATGGTTTTTCCTTACTAGTAGATCCATTTTTATAGCTTGTATTCATGTTTTGGAGAGGTGATAATGTAAAGTGTATGGTTGAATGTAACAACACATGGTTTCCTTAAAGGGAATATATCAGATAGATATCTGATCACATATATGTAATGTCAACAGAATGTGAAGCTGTGTGGTTTATGATGGACATTCCAATAATAATAATAATAATAAATCCCTTGGATAGGTCAAAGAAAACATATTGCTTGAGAACACTTGTGTGTTACAAGAAAAAAGCAAGTTGTTTTCTTTCTTGATTTACCTGGATAAAATTTGTAGTTTCTGTTGTTCTATAAAGAAGTTTGTATTTAAACATGAGAGGGGTTTCCTGTTTAGTTTTTTTAATTTATTTTTTTGCACATGGTATGCAATGTTTTGTGTACAGAGAGGGTTTAAATGACTTCTGTGCGCTTCATAGTGTTTTCATCAAATGCTTTGATTTGTTTAGTGTTGACCGGTGGTACTGTAATATTATGCTTCATATTTTTCTAACTTTTACTTACAGAGTTCATAGTACAAACTTTTTTCCCACATCAAATTTTGTGGCAAAGGTTAATTTTAAGGACATCTGGAGAATATTGGAATTGATTTGGCTGTTAAGGGTTCCCAATATCTTCTCAAAATAACTCCTGAGGTGTTGCCAACATTAGGAAAAGAAAGGAACTGAAAAAGATGCAAAACAACTGTATAGCCCAGTTCTGAGTAGTAAGTATGTGTATCTGTTATGGGAGCAGGCAAAAGGCTAGTGGAGTAAGACACTGTATTGCTGATCTCTAGACTTGTAAAGGATATCAGTATTTAAAAAAAAAGAAACAAAACTCAGACTTCAAAAGGCGGAACTACTTTCATATCCTGGGTTCAAGCCATCCAATATTTTGGCATCATAAACATTTATACCAGAGATCAAGAAGATCTTTCCTTTATTTCTAACAAATGTAGGTAAGGAAGTAATTTTTGTGATGCTTCCTATTTCCTGATGCCTGAATAATAACAGTATTCCCATAATTGTATGGCCCAAACAGTTTTGCTCCAGCTTTCTCCTTCTCGCTTCCCAAAATAGCTTTCATTGGAATATAATATGGTGAAATAGAAGACACTGGCTAAACTTGAACCAGTTGTCTTGAACTCAGAGTCTTTTTAGTTGCATGTTTTAACATCACTTTAAATGGCAATAGTATGTTAGATGTCTTTAATAAATATATTTCAGAAGACAAATTAATTGAGCTTCTTTCAGGTTTGAAAACAACTTCAGGAAAGAAAAATAAGAAGATACTTTCTCCATTGAACTTGAATGGCATGGTAGCAAGGCATTAGCTATTAAGAAAGCACTCCCCTCCCCCATGAAAAAAAATAACATATTATAAAGTCAATGCATATATCTCTTTTAAATCACTACTTGACCTTTAATTCTTATCCTTTGGACATAAGCAAATGTTACTGTGTTACATATGGCCAAAGTGAAGTTACTTGCCAATATCCATGTGTAGTAAATCAGTGACTAATACTGAAATGAGGTTTCTGAAATGCATAGTTCCTGTGCTTTGTCTCTTCCCATGGTGGTGGGATGAATGGAGGTTCTTTAAACACATCTGAAAATGCAGGAGGAGAGATCAAGGGAATGTATCTTAGAATCTTACAAAAAGGGTCAGTGTTTATTGATATAGCCTGATACATAATGAGTTGTTGAGCTTTGCTATATTGCAAAAAAATCACAGTGAAAAGTATTTATTTTTAAAATTGGGTTTATGCTACTACTCTAGATACCACAATGAAAGAAAAAGGTAACTGATGCGGTAATTCTAAAATTTCAATTCAACCTGGACTTGAAAGCAATAGTTGTAACAATGTAAAACCTATTGGAAATAAACTTTATGCTCCTAAATGTTTCAATATAAGTGAATATTTGCAGTGCTTTTTTTGTGACTTCGTCAGTTGAGTCATTATCTTCATCTGAAGAAGGTAATAGTTGTTTTGTTGTGTGGTTGGTTTGGTTTTTTTCTCTCCACAGTTCCTGTTTAAATTGTTTGGCAATATCTTCAGTAGGGAAAAGCATTGCCAACACTTGACACAATAGTTAATTCTCTATGGATTTAGCGTATGTTCAGGTATAGTTGTTAATGTAATAGGGTTTAAACATTGACTGGCGTTTCTTAAGAAGTGTCTTTTATTAATGGAAAAAAAATGGATCCTGTACTAAAGATACACAACTAGAAAATTTTGCTCAAGACTTGAGATAGTCAACAGTATTAATGGTCATCATCTTGCTTTAATGTTAATATTTAAATGCATTGAGTTCTCTCTCTTTCCACACTGCCTCCCATATAAATCTGTAGTGCCTAAACAATGGCTTAAGGTGTTTTCAGGCAAGTAAAATAATATTTGCATCTCATTAGAAGGGATATATCCACAGCAACTTATCAGCCTGATATTATCCCAGTTTCCTTCATGTCACCATTTTTGAGGTGTGGACAGTTGCAAAATTTAGAGAATTGGAGATTACAGTGGAAGAAAAATGGGTGTTCATACTTAATCTGTTTTTTACATTTTGAACTTCTTGATTGTTCTTCAGTTATGCTTAAGTGTTTCTCTGCCTGATTTGTTTCTGAAGTCCATAGCCACTAATGTATGTTTGGACTATTTTTGAACTGGAAATTAAATCCTAAAGCTTGAAAATAGTTGATGGGTATTGAAAGGGACCACAATTTGAGACTTCTGCAGCATGGATAGCATACAGAGTATCATGATACAGTGTGTAATATCAATCCTTTCAAATGGTGAGACGGTCTCTCCAACTGTTATTTTTCTGAAGCTAGGCTCTCATCCATGGAAACACTCACCCATGGTTGAAACTGACATACATGTTCTCTCAGGAACTCTTCTGCTCTTTTCCAGCTGTGTGAATATGGACTTACAACAAGAGTTCCTCCCTTACTTGGTCTCCTTAGACTGTCTGATGATGACTCTGCTCAGACTGTCTTCTGCTGTTAGACAGAAGAGGTCATGAAAAACACCCAGAAGGTGTGGGTGTCTACACTCAAGCAATAAGTGTCTACACTCAAGCAATAATTGTTTTCTTTACAAGCCATTTGTAAATAGGAATTAACCTGACCAGTTGGTGTTGGGTCAATGGAAGAATCAATGATTTTGATGGAATGTTTTCATCAAAAAGTGGTAGTAAACCTCTTAATCAGCTTTCCGTGTTTGATATTGCTGCTTTGAAGGCTGTATACTTCCCAATAGGTCATAAAACATTACAAACTTGGGTTTTGAAACTCTAATACAACGTTGTGTATTGGATGATCCTTATTTAGTGTTGCATGTGTGCAGACAATAAATGATGACACAGATGTTGGTGTTTATAAAGATTTAACTTTTACTGCTGCTAGTGTTAAATTGAGGAGTAGCTGTTCACAGTGGATTTTATTCTCCAAAATCAAATAGAAATTAATAACAAACACCGGTCCTTATATGCCACTTGTTTTGCACAACCTGAATCCAGTTTTACCCATGCTACATGTTTTGTTTTCTGGAAGAATATATCTTGTATTTTGCTCATAAGAGTGGTGGCTAAGAACAGTACAATAGCAGTTCCATCATGTTTTTTGAATAATCTAAAATTCATTGTAGAATATTCTATTCATATTCCATCTTGAGATAGTCTAAATTGGAATAATAATTTAGGTGTCCCATTCCTTGAACAGCTCGAGTCTTCTGTGTGAATGAGGTTTAGCTTCATTCTTCTTTCCTACACTCTCACCACCAGGCATTAAGCTCAAAGATCAGTTGTAGATGCACTTCTGAATTTCAAAAATTAACACTCATCTAATTGGCTTGACCTGTCATTGCAGGATAAATGGCATTCATGCTACAAACTTGAAACTCATTCTGTAGATGTATGAAGTTTAATTTTGTTTAAGTATTAAATATCTCCTTTTGGAGATGTTTTCTGTAACAGTAACCACTTGGTTGTGAACAGATTAAATGTATAGCAAAATGGATATTGTTGTATCCTGTGCCTTTTAATCTCTGGTGTTTTGGGGTACATCGCATATTCTGGAGTTCTGATAGACTCTGTGAAGGTTGGTTAGCTGGATTAGTGGAATACCAACATTTTTTAGAAAGGCTTCATGATTGGAAAAACCTAAACATTTTAATGTAGGTGCTTAGGCTGCAGTACTAACTAAAACCAATCAAAACTAATCTGTTGACATCTGTCACCATTTAGAAACCAAACTGTGGTTTGTAAATAATGTGTTCTTACCAGGAAAGAAATTATGGTTATTCAGCACTCATCACTAGCTAATTCTTTTAATCCTAGTCTGCAGAAATGAGTCTGTAAATACAAAGCTCACTTCTTCACAGTATGACATGCAGTGTGCCACCGGCTGTCTGGGAGCATGCTACCTAGGCACAGATATAAATGCCAGGTTTGTGAACCCAGAGCTTCCAGGTATAATAGTACACTTGCTGTAGCCATGCTGGATCAGAAATGTTGCTAGGTAAACCTTCAAAATTTTGCACCCTGTTCCTGGAAGTCAAGCCACAGAGATCAACAGCCTGTGAGTGGCTCTCCAAGGCCCATGGGTCTCTGTAGGTATTTAACAGGTCTCAGTAGCACTTATCCTGCACAGGATGGCAGCGCTCATTAGCCCAGTAGAATTAGAAGGTCCCAATGACTGCAGCAGGTACCATTGTGGTGTGGTCTGGGTTTGGTGAGCGGAATTCTCACACACAGTCACTCTAAATTCAGCGCCACATGTCAGCTGATCAGTCTGGAGCCCTGGAAATTACATTGCAAAACCCAAGTGGCTTTGCAGTGTTGACACTATGCAATTAGGTGTCACACCTTCGTATCCACTAGATCATATATTACTCAACTTTTTTTGTGATAACTTTCTGCTTTTCAAAGTAATGGAGAATTGACTTGCTCAATAAAAATAAAACCCGGATTTTTGCTGAGTGTCCCAGAGCAGATTTTGAACATTGTGACTCTAAAAATATCAACTAACTGCTGAATAAGACTTAGGTTTTCATAGTAGTTGGAAAGCTGCCAGATTAAAGGAGAAGCTGTCTTCACAGAAGTAAATTTGTGTTCAAGGCCTTAAACTTTTCATTCTTAACTGATAGCTGTGTTTGCTTAATTGTGGCAATTGATAGTGGAATACCCTGACACATGCTTACTCTCATACTGTGGTTTTCTGGTATTTCACCTTCAGTGGTTCCTTTTTTGTATCAGATGCCCTGCCCCAAATATTAATCTTTGTGATGTTTTCTTCTCTCACAATGAAGCCATGAAATACATTTGAAATACTTGATGTTCTTTTCAAGGGGAACAAGAAAACGTCCTAATCTGGAAGAGAAAAATTTGTCATGGGCAAAATGGAATTAACTCATGTATGTTTAACAGTAATGTGCATTTCAGAAATTTCCATACAAGGAAATGACTGGAGAGACATACTCAACTTTGGAGGCTGTCCACACTGAAGATCCAAATAACCTTTGGACCTTATTGTAGAAACAGAGAGACTCATGCTTTCAAACCAAGTTGTGTACTGAAGTGTGCAGTCCATACATTGCTTAAAATATTAATTTTGTGGAACTGCTATATGCATCTACCTTAAGTTCTTCCAAAGGCGGAATTAGCATACTAAGAGGATTGGAGTCTCATGATTTTGTTTAGTGATGTGTATAATGTTTAATATGAAGTCGTAGGATGCAGGGAGATCTTTTGTTTGTGAGAATAGAAACTCAGTTTAGCTGTATCGAAGATGGGAATTGCTGAATCTGACAACACAAAATCTGGGAGAAGCAGAAGAAATGGGTGTGCTGGCAGTGTATATACCATAAATGTTAGATTTTTTTACAACTAGGCCTTTTTTAATAATAAAATTTACATGCATATACAGCAAGAGAAAAAAATCCTACATAAAGGTATTTTCTAAAATTAAAAAATCTGGAATACCGCTTCAGATTTCAGAAGGAAATAGTTTGAAAATTTGGCTAAACAAGGTTGTTGTGATGAATACAGAGAGGATCTATCTTAATGGAAAATGTAAACACTATTGGAATCTTTAAAACATCAGGAAAACTCAAGGATGTGATCTGGTTGCATGAACGCATCCCCAAAAAGGCTTCCAGGAATAAGCAGGGAGCCTGCAAGATACAGCAGGAACAACTGAGAGAAGACTGACACATTGTCAATCAGAAGTGAATCTTTTTCTTAGCTGAAACCTGGAAAGGCTTGGACTTTATATGCATTAAGACAAACAGTAGAAACATGCAAGCAGAAAACCCAGTGGTTGCACCTTTTGGTACCAAGGTAAAAGTTTAAGGATGATCTAAGACTGATTTGATGGAATGTATGGCTTCAAAATCAACTTCAGGGGATGGTAGCAAAAATCCCACAGCACAGGTATTTATTCAATGCTGCTTTGTACTCACCATAGCAAAGTGTAAGTTACTGGCTTCCAATTAGGGCAGCGATTTTTAACCCAGGAAGATTTAAAAAAAAAACCAAAAACAACAAAAAAAAAAAAAAAGGGAGAGGGGTAATTTGGAATTAGAAATTACCAAGAGTATGATAAATACAGTTTGCATATTTTAATAAAGTCAATTTGGTCATCCCTATTGCAGGATTCTAGAAAAGCCTACTCAGAAGTTCATGCTTACCTTCAGATTTCTAAGGCAATCTTCTGAAAAGGAGGTGACACCATCTGAGTATAGATAGCCAAGTATGGTGTTGAGTCCAGTTCTGAATTACAGAGACTGTTGGTCTAACTCATGTTGTAGGTGAAACTTCAGAAGAAATCCCAAGGGATGGTGGAGATGTTGAAGTGCAAAATGAGCTTTCCCAGTTGTGTCATGCTAACCTGGTGGTTTTGATAAGAGAAGTGATTTTTGTAGACGGGAAGTAGATCTTATCTGCTTAGGCAAATTTTAAAATTAGGGTGATGATTTGGTGAGTTTTGAGAAATTTAATTAGTACACAGGAAG